>NW_016809913.1:3927815-3947398 GCF_001698545.2 Rhinopithecus bieti
GGGAGGGATTGCATTGGGGAGTTATACATGATGTAAATGACGAATTGATGGGTGCTGACGAGTTGATGGGTGCAGCACACCAACATGGCATAAGTATACATATGTAACAAACCTGCACGTTATGCACATGTACCCTAGAACTTAAAGTATAAAAAAAAAAAAAAAATAGAAAGAAAGAAAATAAAACAAAGGCCGAGGAACTCTTCTAGATTAAAGGAAGCTAAAGAAACATGGCATCTAAACTATGTGATCCTGGATTAGATTTGAGATACAAATAAAAGCTATAAAATTATTTCTGGGAGGGACCAGGTGTGGTGGCTCATGCCGGTAATCCCAGCACTTTGGGAGGCCGAGGCAGGTGGATCACGAGGTCAGGAGTTTGAGACCAGCCTGGCCAACATGGTGAAACCCCAGCTCTACTAAAAATACAAAAATTAGCCGGGCGTGGTAGTGGGTGCCTGTAGTCCCAGCTACTCGGGAGGTTGAGGCAGGAGAATCATTTGAACCCAGGAGGCGGAGGCTGCGGTGAGCGGAGATCGTGTCATTGTACTCCAGCCTGGGCGACAGAGCAAGTTTCCACCTCAAAAAAAAATATATATATATATATATAAATTGGAAATTTTGAATGTAGATTTTATAGTGGGTAACAAATTGTGCCAATGTTAAGTTTCCTGCAAGTGATAACTATATTGTGGTCACATAGGAGAGTGTCCTTCTTCTTAGCAATGGCCAAGTATTTAAGGATGAAGTGTCATGTCCGCAACTAACTTTCGTATGGTCCAGAAAAAAAAGTAGTGTGTATGCACATACACCCCACCAACAAACAAAGGGGCAGAGAAACTAAGTTTAGCGGCATGTTAACAACTGGTCATCCAAGCGAAGGATATATGTGGATTCATTGTTCTGCTCTTAAAATTTTCTGAAGATTGAAAATTTTCAAAATAAAAAGTTGGAGACAAAGCCAACTCTGTAGGTCTTTATTTAGTAAAAGTGATCTACTCTTTATTCCTGCACCTTCTGCAGCAGGAGCCTGGGCCCTCAGAGGTTTATAAACTGAATGGTGGGTGTAGAATCTCCACTGAGATTCCAGTTCAGCCTCTGACACATGAAGCACCCCAGGTCCTGCTGACCCAGAGTCCTCACTGGTTTCGACCGCGCTGTCTTGGAGAACATCTGCCCTCATGTGATTGTGTTTGTGTGTTTCCCACAGTTACTGCTTCAAAAATGCACCATGCTAGACTCATTAATGAGGGAAGCCGCAGGTAGGGATAGCTGGTCCAAAGGAGAAGGGGAGGGATCAAAGTCTGTGTGTCATCAGGGAAAGAAAGGATGCTGAAATGAGACTGGAACGGCACATACGAAGGTGGTTAATGTCCTACAGGGTCATAAAACCCAAACTTTTCCCTCCTGCTCAGCTTTAAAAAGACAGGATGTAAGGAGCCTCTCCAGAGTTTTATCAAGCTCTAACTTGGTGAGTAGGTTCTAAAGATATATGTGGACTTGGATATCAGGGGCAGGAGGTGGCCGTGGGAAATAGCACTCGCCGGCCAGCTCAGCTTAGCCTCTCTAGGGTAGGGATGGTCAGGGGCAGGAGGTAGGAGACACATGGTCCAGGGCAGACCAGGCTGAGGCAACAAACAAAAGGGGCTTCCATATCTGCACTGCTTCTGTCCCAGCCACCTTTGGCTTAATCAGTTGAGTTATTACCCAAAGATACAAATTGAGGATCTTACAGAAGCTCTGAAGCTTGGGATAAGTAGATTTTTTTTTTTCTCTTTGGAAGGCGGGAGAGGGTGTTGAAACACAGAAAAATATATTGGGGCCAGATATAAGTAGAAAGGCTCCTTCCCTGAGCTCTGAAACTCCCTCCTGCCACCACACCAGTGGGAGCATGGCGCCCCACCCACACCTCCAGCAGCGCAGTGAATCACGGTGCTGCTTGTCAGGAAAAGTATTTTTAGAACTTATAAGTGCCATTGTCATGAGTGGTTTTAGAAATGCTTGTTTCAGGATGGATGAAATGAAGCAAGGGTGGGCTTAGGTGTTCAGGCTGTAGGCCTCCTCCCCAGCAAGTTCTAGAGAGAGGCACAGGTTATCATCATTTTAAAAACTTCCGGAAAGATGAGAGTTTGGCAAAGCCCCTTCTGAACATGAGCAAAACAGCCATTTTGGGCTCAGGCTCAGGTCTGGGTTCCCAGCAAACCCCAATTCCCTTTTTTTTTCTTTTTTAGACAGCATCTTGCTCTGTCGCCCAGGCTGGAGTGCAGTGGCACGATCTCGGCTGGCTGCAACCTCCGCCTCCTGGGTTCAAGTGATTCTTGTGGCTCAGCCTTCCAAGTAGCTGGGATTATAGGCATGTGCCACCATGCCAGGCTAACTTTTTTCTTTTTTTTCCAGTAAAGATGGGGTTTCACCATGTTGGCCAAGCTGGTCTTGAACTCCTCGCCTCAAGTGATCAGCCCACCTCGGCCTCCCAAAGTGCTGGGATTCCAGGCCTGAGCCATTGCACCGGGCCAAACCTCGTTTCCTCTGCCATCAGGGGACTGCGTGCGAAAGCATAGCCCAGCAAGAAGCTGCTGAACAGCCAGGCGAGGGAGGGCAAGAGGAACTGACGGGAAAAAGGCAAACTGGATCCCTACCTCACTCTAGACATCACAGTCGGTTCTAAGAATTATAGCTTTAAATAGAAAAATTAAATACACAAAAATAAAACAACAGTTTCATAATCTTGGGCGGGAAAGCATTTATAAGCATTACACCAAAGGCTGAAGCCATAAAGCAAAAGAATGCTGAATTGGCTATAAAAATTTTTAAATTTGGTGTCATAAACAAAGCTAAAATAAATAACAAGCTGGAAAACTTTAATGTATGTCAAAAAGTTATATTTCCAGTTCTTAAAAAAAAACTCAATAGAAGTAAACATAGCCAGGGGTGGAGAATGTGGACAGGCAATTCATGAAGAAAGCCCTCTTAGTGACCAAAAAATGTACTTTAAGAAGTTAAACCATATTATAATTCAAAAGAGGGGTTCTAATTTTAGCATCTCAAATTTAAAGGATCAGAAAACTCAGCAACACCAGTAGCAAAAGGGTAGCAGGAATCTGATGCAATCCTGATGGGATTCCTGCAGAGGAATTTGGCATAGGCAGTTTTAATATTTTGCATCTTTTTCTCTTTCTTGTTCTTTCCTCCCTTCCTTCCTCCTTCCTTCCTCTTCCTTCCTTCCTCCTTCTTTTCCTTCCTTCCTTCCTTCCTTCCTTCCCTTCTTTCTTTCTTCTTCTTTCGATCTTCTTTCTTCTTTCTTTTTTGGACAGAGTCCCCCACTCTTTGCCCAGGTCTGGAGTGATGGTCGATCTCAGTTCACGCAACCTCGCCTCTGGGTCCAAGGGATTCTCCCTGCTCAGCCTCTCCGAGGAGCTGGGATTACAGGTATGGCCCACACACCTGGACTAATTTCGTGTATTTTATAGAGATGGGGTTTCACAACGTTGGTCAGCTGTCTCAAACTCCTGACCTCAGGTCACTACTTGCCCTCCGCCTCCCAAAGTGCTGGGATGCAGGCGTGACCACTGCGCCCAGCCTGTTGGCATCCTTCTCATAAAACAGTTTCCATTTGCCTGAAACCATATGGGTGCAATTGTTCTGAAAGGCAGACAGTAAATAAGTTCTAGTTTGCAGTCCATTTGCCTCATGGCAAATTTTTCAGCTCTGGCCACTGTAGAGGAAAACACCCACAAGAAAGAGTGATACAAATGGTGTGGGCTGGTCCAGTAAAATCTTTATTTACAATAACAGGCTCCTAGATTGGGCTCAGGGTCCTTAATTTGCAACCTCTGTTACTTAAAGCCAATTATGATTCGCTGGGGGAAAGAACTTAGCTATAAAAATGATTATGCTGGTGAAGAAGGCTAGCAGGAAATCGCTTGAACCCAGTGAGCCAGAGGTTGCGGTGAGCGAGATCGTGCCATTGCACTCCAGCCTGGCAAAAAGACGAACCTTGTTCCTCAAAAAAAAAAAAAAAAAAAAGAGAATGATTATTATACTGCTTTTGTTAATTCCCCAAATTACGTTAAAAATATATATACACCTGGCTGGGCGTGGTGGCTCGCACCTGTAATCCCAGCACTTTGGGAGGCCAAGGTGGGAGGATCACGAGGTCAGGAGATCGAGACCATCCTGGCTAACATGGTGAAACCCCGTCTCTACTAAAAATACAAAAAAATTAGCTGGGTGTGGTGGCAGGTGCCTGTAGTCCCAGCTACTCGGGAGGCTGAGGCAGGAGAATGGCGTGAACCTGGGAGGAGAGCTTGCAGTGAGCCGAGATTGCGCCACTGCACTCCAGCCTGGGGGACAGAGCAAGACTCCGTCTCAAAGAAAAAAAAAATACACACACACACACACACACACACACACACACACACACACACACACATATATATGTCCAACAATAAGGAACTGGTATATAAATTTGGTTGTCTTCATGTGATGAAATATCATGTTGCCATTTAAAATTTAAAATGGCAACATGGTTACCTTGTTATATAGAATTAAGCATGATAGAAAATAGCATAAAAATAAACTACTAAAATATAAAGAGAGTTTAATGGGCCAGGCATGGAGGCTCACACCTGTAATCCGAGCACTTTGGGAGACCGAAGCAGGCAGATCATCTGAGGTCAGGAGTTCGAGGCCAGCCTGGCCAACATGGTGAAACCCATCTCTACTAAAAGTACAAAACTTAGCTGGGCGTGGTGGTGGATGCCTGTAATCCCAGCTATTCAAGAGGCTGAGGCAGGAGAATTGCTTGTATCCCGGAGGCAGAGACTGCAGTGAGCCGAGATCACGCCACTGCACTCCAGTCTGGGCAATAAGAGTGAGACCCTGTTTCAATAAATAAATAAATAAATAAAATAAGGAGAGTTTAACAGGGTTATCATGACAAGATTAACACCAAAAATGAAAACCAATCCTATACATCAGTTGTAACCAATTATAAAATTTCATAGCAAAACAATCCTACACATATCAGCAATAAAAACTCCAAAATATAGTCACCCTAAGAAGAAAGTGTGCATAACCTATTGAAGAAAATTATAAAACTTTCCGGCCTGATGTGGTGGCTCATGCCTGTAATCCCAGCACTTTGGGAGGCTGAGGTGGGCGGATCACCTGAGGTCAGGAGTTCGAGACTAGCCTGGCCGACATGATGAAACCCCATCTCTACTGAAAATACAAAAAATTAGCTGGGAATGGTGATGGGCACCTGTAGTCCCAGCTACTAGGGAGGCTGAGGCAGGAAAATCACTTCATCCTGGGAGGCAGAGGTTGCAGTGAGCGGAGATCTAGCCATTGCACTCCAGCCTGGGCAATAAAAGCGAAACACTGTCTCAAAAAAAACAAAAAAACCAACAACAAAAAACTTTCTTAGAGGGCATAAAAGGCCAGAATAAATAAAGAGAGATATATATTCCTGGATGACAGAATGCAATATTGTAAAGAAGCCAATTTCCTTCAATTAATGCACAAATTCAATTTCAAACAAGATCTCCAGCAGGATTTGTAACAGAGCTTGACAAATAGGCTGTTCCAGAAGAGAAAATATGTAAGAATAACAAAAAAGGTATTTTTTTGTTTGTTTTGTTTTTATGTGTATGTGTGTGTGTGATGGAGTCTTGCATTGTCGCCCAGGCTGTAGTGCAATGGCGTGATCTCAGCTCACTGCAACCTCCACCTCCCTGGTTCAAGTGATTCTCCTGCCTCAGCATCCCAAGTAGCTGGGATTACAGACGTGCGCCACCATGCCTGGTTAATTTTTGTATTTTTAGTACAGATGGGGTTTCATCATGTTGGTCAGGCTGGTCTCGAACTCCTGACCTCAGGTGATCCACCTGCCTCGGCCTCCCAAAGTGCTGGGATTACAGGCATGAGCCTGAAGGAAAAAAAGAAGGATGGAAAAGAAGGACGAGAGAGCCTTTCCCTATCAGATATCAAACTATGAAGCAAGAGTAACTGAAACTATAGCTTTGGCTTAAAATTAGGTAGACAAATCAATATAACAGACTAGAGTCCAGAAAGAGACCTACGTTTATCAGGCAAGTTAGCATACAATAAAGATAACATTTCAAATTGATTGAGAAAGAGGGACTATTCAACGTGAGGAACTCAAAGCACTGGCCATATTGAGGAAGTAAGAGTGCCAGATCTCTACTCCCACCAAAAGCAAAAATAAGCTCCAGGTGGATCAAAGAGCTAAGCATAAATACTTCTTTTTCTCAAAAGTATCTGAAAACAATATATAGAAGAATATGTTTATAGCCTGGAGGTAGAGAAGGCACAAAATGATACACAAAATGTAAATCGTTTAAAAGGATTGATAAATGACATCAGAATTAACATTCTGTCTAATAAAACACTCCCCAAACAAGATTAAAACACAAGCAAAATGCATAAAGATTGATAATCAGGATATACAGAGATTTCAACCTGTTGCTGTGGCTCACACCTGTAATCTCAGCACTTTGGGAGGCTGAGATGGGCAGATCATCTGAGCACAGGAGTTCAAGACCAGCCTGAGCAACATGCAAAACCCTGTCCCTACCAAAACAAACAAACAAACAAAAACAAAAACTAGCTGGACGCAGTGGCATGTGCCTGTGGTACCAGCTAATTGTGGGGCCAAGGCAGGTGGATTGCTTGAGCCCGGGAGGCAGAGGTTGCAGTTGGCTGAGATTGCGCCACTGCACTCCAGCCTGGGCAGTAGAGCAAGACTGCCTCAAAAACAAACAAACAAGCAAAAAACAGAATATACAGAGATTTCTTATAAATCAGTAAGGAAAAGACAAACAACCATATCGAACACGGGCAAAGAATATGAATAGCTAATTTGTAAAAGCAGAAATCCAGAGGGCATGGGAAGATAAGAAAAAGACGGCCTGCCTCCCTAGGAAGCCAGGCAGCACAGAGGACGGCAGCAACAGGCTTTCCTCCCTTCAGGCTGCTGAGCCGGATACCAGCAGGTGGATGGATGGCTTCCAGGGTTGGCGAAGGCCATGGGGAAAGGGGCACTCTCATATACTGCTTGGATGATACGCACGGTACAGGCTTTGTGGAAGAAAATTATATCCGTATCTATTAAAATATAAAATCTACATACCCTTTGATACAGCAATTCTACTTCCAGATATCTAGTCTTAGAAATACTTAGACACACTCAAGGAGCATGGATAAGGATGCTTGCTGTGGGTGCTGTCCTGGGGGTGAAAAGGAGGAGCTCAGCCTGAGTCCTGCAGCCACTGGGTGGACATGGGGCTGGCTGTCATGAAAGGTGAGGTTCGGGCAGTGACAGAGGGTGCAGGGCCCCCAGGAAGCTCAGTGCAGGTCCTTCTCCTTTGGGCTGGGGCAGAAGGAGCCAGGGAGGCTTCCTGGAGAAGGTGGTACCTAAGTAAATTTTTTTTAAAGAGAAGCAGTCTCACTACATTGTCCAGGCTGGTCTCAAACTCCTGGGCTCAAGCAATTCTCCTACCTCAGCCTCCCAAAGTGCTGGGATTATAGGTATGAGCCACCACTCCTGCCAAGTAAGTCTTAAAAAGGTGAGTAGACGTTAGCTCCTGACAAGTAAGTGGGAGGGAGGACATCCTACGACAAAGACAATACTCACGCAAAGGCTCAGAGGCAAGAGAGAACACGGCTTGCTCAGAAAACAGGGAGTGGTTTGATATCGCCAGTTTTAGGTGTGAGACGCACCTCGGTGAGAGATGAGGCTGGTGCAGTGGGTAGGAGCTGATGTTGGTTTTCATCCCTTGGTAAGGACAGGTCCCAGGAGTGGGGTGACAAATCAGAGCAGCAACTTAGGGAGAGCCTGCCAAACTGTGGTATGCGGGTGTGGAGAGAGGAAGGCTGAGGACAGGAGGACGCCTGGTTGGTGGGTGGCAGTGACTGCGATGGGAGGGGGAGGCAGGGGTGACTGGGGAATGGAGGACTCCAGACAGCTGCATGAGGGGCCGCTGAGGATGACTCTCTGGGTTGGAGGCTACTGACACTGTTTGCTGGCATGGTGGCTACACAGGAGCGGCAGGTGGCCGGATGCCCTCTCCATTTAATGGGGTTCCCTGTTAATCCACCATAGGGTGGGTGAACGGAGCCCAGGGCATTACAGCACTTGCAGGGTTAGGGTTCACATCACCATCTGCCGAGGGGTGGCCATGGGCCCCTAGCAACTATCCCATTGCCTTTAGCACCCGAGTGTGGCGCTCTCCACGTGTCTCCATGCCCCCTCCCCACAGGAGCCCCTATAGCATATGGACTGGGGGCTGATGGGCAGCCTGAGCAGGACAGTCTCAGAGGGACTCCCAGGGCGATTCCAGGGACCCCAGGCATGTACCCAGGGACCCTGGAGAGTCCTTCAGGACACACCTAGCATTCCCTTTGACCAGAAGCAAATTTCTCTGGGTCAGGAAACTCACTCAACAGCCTGCTCAACAGTTGGGGTTCCCAAGACTCAAAGTTTCCCTGTGCCAGGGTTTCACAGGGCTCTGGGGATGCAGGTGGAGCCACATCCAGTAAGGTCAGGAACTGGTGCATCCAGGCATCAACTGTCTGGGATAGACTCGCACTGGCCTGAGGTCTGGACAGCAGCCCCAGGGGTCCCTGACTGATGTCCAATGCTAGGGGCTTCTCGGGGCCTGAGAGGGGGACGAGAAGGGCAGGGCACTCTCAGGGGCCAGGTAGCAGCGGCTCGCCCACCAGCCAGCACTCAAGCATTCACTGCTTTAACTATGAGCCACATCCAGTGGTGACATCAGAGGTCTCCATCCACACCCTGGGAAGAAGGGGGTGTGCCCAAAAGACAAGCTTCATTTCCCAGCACACAAGCACAGCACAGGGGTGGAGGCCTGCCATCCCATCTGTGTGTCATCCTCACACCTCCTCAAACCATGCCTTAGGTTTGCATTCCCTGGGGGTATCTGGGAAGCCCACTTAGTGATCCAGGCACTGCTTCTTCTCGGTCTCAGACTGACCCCTAGGGGACAGCTAAGACACAGCAGGGCCGGGCCTGAGAAATTCGGACCTGCCCCGTCTGGCCCACTCTGACACCTCATCTGCAGAGCTGTGGTCTTGACCCTGCTACTACAGGAGCCTGAGCCAGGAAGGGGACTCATTCACAACCCAGAAGCCGTCTGCTCGGTCAGGCTGGTCTTCGGATTGTGCCCCCTTCCTCTCCCTGCCAACACGCAGGAGCCCATGGTAGGGAACGGAGCCCAGGTCAACCAAGCAGCCCCAGCGAGCATAATGAACAAGGCTGCCACTGTGCCCCCACCTACTGCCATCTCATTAGGCTCTGGTCACCCAAGCTGGGGCCAGGCCTCCATGGAGGGCAGAAAGCAGTTCACGAGAAGCTTAAAACCCAAAGCAACAAACACCTATAGGATTGCAAAGTCCCACGAACAAATGAGGAGAAGCACCAGGCTCGCTGAGATAGGCTGATGCGGTCTTTCTTTCTACTTTCCCATAACCTCTAGACTTCAGAGGAAAACATTATCAGTTTACAAAAACGAGTACCTTGGTGGAGGCCCGCTCTTCTGTGCCCCCTGCTCACCTTTTCTCCACGTGCCATCTTTTCCAGAGGTGTGAATGGCAGAATGTGGGGGCCACAAAAGTAGCCAAAGACTGCAGGGAACCGCCATCCCTACCCGCACTCCCCACCCACCCCAGCCCTCGGCTCCACTCCGCCCTGCAGTTCTTGAGGCAGGGCTTTACTTTGACATAATTTTGCAACACCAGTATTCAAAGGTAAACTGAAAAATGCAAACGGTAACTTCAGCACTATTTTCGTACGGCAGCAGGCGGTGAGGAATTAGCACATATTAGGGGTCTGTCTTCCCACTGACCTTTCACAACAGACCCTCCAGATTGGCGTGGCAAGCCCTGTTTTACAGCTGAGGACACTGAGGCTCAGTGGGGTTGAGAAGAATGTGCTCGGGTTCCATGGCCTGTCCTGGGTGGCCCACGTGGGTGTGAATCCAGTCCTGCACACCTCTGCACGCTGCCTCCTGCTCAGCAATCCAGGAAGGGCCTCCCCACAAACTTCCTGGGGCACTCAGTATTTGTCCCACAGTAGGGGTCCTCTACCCTAAGCCTGGTTCCATTAGCTGGACCCAAATACATATTCAACCCCTCCTTGCTGGACCCATCAAGACAGGCCTGGAGCCACCACTGCTGGCATGGGCATGGACCTGGAGCCCAGCTATCTCCACGCATCCCTGAGGGCTCTTGCTTTGAGCAGAGCAGCCTGAGGCCTAGCCACAGTTGGTGCCTGGCTTTGGTCTCTGCCGCCGTGGACTGGCAGCCCTCAGCACTGTGTCCCTCTCTGTGGACTGTCCCTCCTCCAGTCCTGCCCAGGGAA
This sequence comes from Rhinopithecus bieti, assembly GCF_001698545.2. Taxonomy (NCBI): domain Eukaryota; kingdom Metazoa; phylum Chordata; class Mammalia; order Primates; family Cercopithecidae; genus Rhinopithecus; species Rhinopithecus bieti. The sequence continues at coordinate 3,938,218 of NW_016809913.1, forward strand.
CCCAACCCTGGCCCTATGACCCAGCTGGATTCCAAGAGGCCTACCATCGGCCAAAGCAGCCTCTGGGGTCCTGGATCTCCTTCAGCTATAAACATACTCATGTTTTGGGGGCCGGCGGAGGCACCCATCAGAACTGGGGAAAAGGATTGGGGGTTGGACTGGGTGAGAAATCAAAATCATTCTCTTCTAGTTTTGGGTGTCGCCACCAGGAGGGACCTCGCTGGCTGTCAGCTTGTGCACCTTAAACTATTTCTCTGTAGGATGAAGCTGCACTGTTTGGAAAACTAGTTCAAAGTTTTATAAGAAAGACACCATGGCCGGGCGCGGTGGCTCAAGCCTGTAATCCCAGCACTTTGGGAGGCCGAGACGGGCGGATCACGAGGTCAGGAGATCGAGACCATCCTGGCGAACATGGTGAAACCCCGTCTCTATTAAAAAAATACAAAAAACTAGCCGGGCGAGGTGGCGGGCGCCTGTAGTCCCAGCTACTCAGGAGGCTGAGGCAGGAGAATGGCGTGAACCCGGGAGGCGGAGCTTGCGGTGAGCCGAGACTGCGCCACTGCACTCCAGCCTGGGCAACAGAGCGAGACTCCATCTCAAAAAAAAAAAAAAAGAAACACGCCATCAGGTGATGATAACAGTAAAACAGAGGCTTGGGGACTGTGGTCTTTGTCCCACTTCCTGATACAGAGCTTCAGGATGGGGCTGGTCACCAGAAAGACCAAGCATACAATGAGGTGGGAACTTCCTCACCTTCCCACCTACCCCCAACCTCCAGGCACAGGAGACGGGCTGGAGACCGGGTTGTAAAAACTGTTTTAGTTTTGGAGATGAGTCTGGCTCTGTCACCCAGGCTGGCCGGAGTGCAGTAGCACAATCACAGCTCACTGAAGTCTCAAACTGCTGGGCTCAAGTGCTCCTCGCACCTCAGTCTCCCAGTAGCTGGGACTACAGGTGTGCACCACCACATCCAGCTAATTTTAAATTTTTTTGTAGAGACAGGGTCTCACTATCTTGCCCAGGCTGGTCTCAAACTCCTGGGTTCAAGCTGTCCTCCTGCCTCAGCCTCCCAAAGTGCTGGGATTACAAGCATCAGCCACCATGCCAGGCCTACAAATTCTCAAACAATGAGTTGCAGAGAGCCTGGGTGCTGGTGATGTGCTGGGAGGCAGTGCCCCTGAAGGTACGGAAGCTCTGCACCCCCACTCCCCATACCCTGTCTTGTACATCTCTTCCGCGTGGCTATTCCTGAGTTGTACCCTTTGTAATACGCTGATCATCCTAAGTACAACCATTTCCTAAGTGTTTCTAGTGAATTACCCAGCCTGAGAGAGGGAGTACTGAGAACCCTGTGTTTGCAGTTATCCAGGAAGAACCGCAGCTGGCATGGGAAGTGGGGCAGTCTCATGGGGCTGACCTTGACTTGTGAAGTCTGTGCTAATGCTGGGTAGTTAGTGGCAGGTGGAACTGACTGCTGGACACCAGTTAGTGTCAGAGAATTGGAGAATTCATTGTTGTTTGAAAACAAACAGGAAGCGTTCACCTCAGAGAGCGATGGTGCAGGAGAAAAGGAAACAATTCCAGTCCTGCCTCCCCCCCACTTGTCACTTTCCCTCTCTGGAACTCAGTTTCTCCTCCGTGCCACAGATGGGGAACAGAGTTGCTGGGTGGGGACCCCCAGCTGTTACACACTCTGCTGGGGCTTCCCAATGGGGCCTCAGGGCTCCTGTTCCAAAAACTATTTCTTGACTTTGATGCTCAAGAAGGGTCCTCAGAGGGAGGTTCTGGATTCTCCCAGATACTGAAAATGGAGCAAAGGCGAGACCAAGGAGGAGGCAGAGCCATGGAGATCCTAGAGGCCCCCCAAGCCTTACCTGCTCCACGCAGTCTGGGATCTCTGGCGCGCACGGCAGAGTCCCGGCGCTCTCCACCGATAGCACATCCTTCAGAAGCTCCTCGCACCCTGTGCAGACAGGCAGACACAAGGGACGGTGAGAGGTTGAGCCTCAGCCTGGGACGGCTGCTCTGCTTCTAACTAATGGGCATGGGGCAGGAAGGGCTGAGGTGGGGGCCCGAGGCTCCAGGAGGCCAGCTGAGCACTGGAAGGCAGGGATGGAGCCCAGGCGGTGGGGAACTCAGCTCAGGGCACTGTGCAGGGAGCTGCAAGAGGCCCTTGTCCTCTGGGACTAACTCCCACATGCAGAGGGCAGGCTGGGGACACAGGGAAGAAGGAGGCCTTCCTGGGGGAGGGGACCTAAGTTAGTGCTGCCCACTTGGCTCGCAGGGACTCCTAACAACTCTGCCAGCCTCTGGAGAAAGCAAACACATCCATTCCTTTGAGGCTGGGCACCCTCTGCGTCCTGCAGACCCTGGGACATCCAGGACAGCGCCGCTCCAGGACAGCTCCAGTTCCTGCTGACTCTGTACACAGCTGGCCTCGCTCCTGAGTTCCCAACCAAATGCTCCAAGGTTGTACTGAACACGGGAGGGGGACCTGACAAAACGCCTGGCACAGGCACATGGCAGGTACAGCCTGCAGTGGCCCATTGTCAAATCCACGCAGAAAACCTTCCCTGGGTGCCTTCTGTGTTCTGTGGCCCCTGCACCGTGTCTTCGTTTCCCTTCATCCCTCACCCTGCATCCTTCCACCCTCCCAGGGTTCACAGGCACCCCACAGAAAAGGGCTCACCTTGATCTGAGCCACGGACAGGAAACCACGGCTTCCTTTACAGATAACCAGACACCCTGGGACTCCAGATGTGACTGCATTCTCTCTGCAGCTAGTAGGGAGGTCTTAGCAAGCCCACCTGGCTGGTGATCTATGCCACTGTCTCAGATTTTTTTCTTTTTTGAGACAGGGTCTTACTCCGTTACCCAGGCTGGAGTGCAACGGCATGACGTCAGCTCACTGCAGCCTTGACTTCCTGGGCTAAGGTGATTCTCCCACCTCAGCCTCTCAGGTAGCTGGGACCACAGGCACACACCAGAATGCCCAGCTAATTTTTCTGTATTTTTTGTAGAGACGAGGTTTTGCCATGTTGGCCAGGCTGGTCTCAAACTCCTGGACTCAAGTGATCCACCTGAGATCAAGCCATCTGCCTGCCTCAGCCTCCCAAAGTGCTGGGATTACAGGTGTGAGCCACGGTGCCTGGCCTTCACTGTCTCAGATAAACAGCTTAGTAGTAAGTGTGAGTGGCCATATTCTGATTCCTGCAAGTTTCTCACAACTGGCCTTTGAATTTTTGGGACAAGACAGAGGGATTTATAGTGTCCCCCTAAAGCTGGAAGGGGGAGCAAGTAAGAAAGGCAGGAATTAGGAAGAATTAAGAGGAAGAGAGGGCAGGGCATGGAGGCCGATGCCTGTAATCCCAGCACTTTGGGAGGCTAAGGTGGGAGGGCCACTTGATCTCAGGAGTTCAAGACCAGGCTGGGCAACGTGATGAAACTCCATCTCTACTTAAAATACGAAAATTAGGCCGGGTGCAGTGGCTCAAGCCTGTAATCCCAGCACTTTGGGAGGCCGCCGAGCGGCGGGATCACGAGGTCAGGAGATCGAGACCGAAAATCCTGGGCTAACATGGTGAAAACCCGTCTCTTACTAAAAAATACAAAAAACAGCCGGGCGAGGTGGGTGTGCGCCTGTGTTCCGCCCTACTCAGGGAAGGCTGAGGCAGGGAGAATGGCGTAAACTTGGGAGGCGGGCTTGCAAGTGAGCTGAGGATCCGGCCCATGCACTCCAGCCCCTGGGCGACAGAGCGAGACGTCCGTCTCAAAAAAAAAAAAAAAAAAAAACGAAAAATTACCCAGCGTGGTGGTGTACCTCCTGTAGTCCCAGCTACTCAGGAGGCTGAGGCAGGAGGATTGCTTGAGCCCAGGAGGTTGAGGCTGAAGGGAGCCATGATAGTGGCACTGTGCTCCAGTAGTCTGGGTGACAAAGCCAGACCCTGTCTCAAAAAAAAAAAAGGAGGTGGGAGGAGGGAGGACACAAAAGCAGCTCAGAGGGAGGCGGGCAGTTGGGTGACCAGCACTTTGTCCAGGTTTGCCCAGGAGACTCCTTGAGTTTGGTCATCCCAGAGCGGGAGACAGAGGAAGAGGGCAGAAAAGCAAGGAGGGAGGCTTTTTCCAGAGGCAGGCAGACAAGGGGAAGGGCAGAAGTGACCTCCACGGGTGAGATCACAGCCCCCGCGGCTGGGGCAGCTGTGTCCTTCCCTCTGCCCCCCAGGAAGCCAGAGGCAGAACCGACTTCTGGCCCATCCTGGGCTCTGGGACCCCTGTCGGGAGGAATCCAGGCTGGGTCCCCAGCCACACCAGCTTCCCCAGCTGGGCAGGACCTGAAAGCACCTGGGAAAGCCTCCCCAGAAGACCTCACCTTTCATGGCAAACACCCCCCGGCAAAAGTCCTTGAAGTTGATTCTCCCCAGGTCGTTGGGATCCAAATATTTCACAAGTTTTTCCACCTGTGGGAAGGAAGCAGGGACAGGTGTGAGACACCCAAGGATCACCCGAAGACTCAGGGAGCTGGGACGGGGAGGCCGAGAGGGAGGGAGGGACACCAGTGTCCCCGCCCCATCCTCTCCCCTCACCCTGGGGTCAGTATCGGCCATGGGGCCACTTTATTCTCCCCATGGTGACAGACAACTTGGGCGAGGAAAAGCAGAGCCAACAGCAGCTCCCCCGTGAGCGCACGGCTTCAGGGGCTGAGCCTCCTTCCCCCGGGGCTGCACACTGAAAGCCAAGCCTCTGCCAATGTTTTAAAATTGGTTTCTTTCATACAAAACGGACACAAACGCATTGTAAAAGACCTAGAAACCCCACCGTTTCTCTTGTTCTAGGCGCTGGCTAGATGGCGAAACTCACTGAGATGGACACTGGTGGCTGATGTACTTTTCTGTTCTATTTGTACCTTGCACTTCAATAAAGAGTGTTAAATGAATAAGGAAGTTTTCTCCTGGCAGAGTCAGACATCCCTGAGGTTGGAGTTTCTCTCCCGTGTAATAGTAAGTAGGACAGAAAGAGTTTCCATGCTGCTTGGTGTGTACAACCCACATTGTTAGTGGCTGTAACATATTCTGCCCGGTGGGTTCATCATAATCTACTTCACCACCCCTAATAGCTGGGCATTTTGGTTGTTTCCAGCTTTTTGCTTTCATAACTCATCTTTGGGGGTTCCTGCAGCTGTGTGGATGAACCATCAACCCCCGGTCTCTCAGATTCTTGACTTTCTTATTGCCTCATATTCCACCTCAGGCACCAAGTCCCTTGGTCAACCCAGTCATCACCCCCTCCAATACCACCCATCCGAATGTCCCACTCCCTGACCCCATCCTCCCTCCCTTCCTGCCACTGCAGGGTTCTTCAGCATCACTGGGTCTGCTCACTTTCACTCACGTCCAATCCATGCCGCCACTGTATCCCACAGCTCCCTATTTCCCACACCACCCCAGGGGCCCCACCTGGTCATAGCCATCATCCTCTCTCTCCTGGACCATGCAAGTCTAACTGGATCATGTCACCCACTCCTCTGCTTAAAACCTTCCAGTATCATTCCACCACACTTAAGATAAAAATCCAAAGTCCACAGCACAGCCCATGAGGCCCCATGCGATCTGACCCCTTCCACTCCCTCTCTTCCCATGCTCTTCATCACTCACTATATTCCAGCCGTACTGGCCTTTGGTCAGCTCCTCAAGCAAACCACCACACTCTTCTCTGCCCCAGGGCCTTTGCACATGCTATTCTCTGTATCTTGCACAGCTGTCCTCCCCATTCATCATGTCAGTTCATCCTTCAGGTCTCCCTTTGTACCTGTATGAAACGTCCCTCCCCAAGACAGGTCTGTCCTGACCACCTGCATCGATTCAGGACCCACCCTGCTGCTATACTGTCTTGTAGCATCCTATACTTTCCCTTCAAACTATTTGTTGCAACTTGCTATTGCTAACTAAAAAGAGATTGACATGGAGGTCAAAGGAAATAGGGTTTATTTGGGAAACAAATAAATAGGGTTTATTTGGGTTTATTTGGGAAACAAAGAATTGCAATTCTTTGTTTGGGGGAGGGGACAGCTGCAATGCTGAGGAGGCTGGCAAAAAGTCACTTTCCTCCTTCACTGAAATTTTGCAGGTCTTTCCTGAGAGCCCACTAGGTACCAGGTTCAGGGGGCTTCACAGAAAGAATGTGGCACGGCCCCACTGCCCTTCCCTCATCCCAGACTCACAACAGAGTGGAAGGTACAAGGGATCAGGACAGCCCTGAAGAGCGTCCCAGGAGGCAAGTAGAGGAGAGAATTCTTCTTCTTTTTTTTTTTTTAAGATGAAGTCTTGCTCTGTCGCCCAAGCTGGAGTGCAGTGGTGCGATCTCAGCTCACTGCAACCTCCGCCTCCCAGGTTCAAGCAATTCTCCTGCCTCAGCCTCTCCTGAGTAGCTGGGATTACAGGCACCCGCCAACATGCCCAGATAATTTTTGTATTTTTAGTAGAGAGGGAGCTTCACTATGTTGGCCACGCTGGTCTCCAACTCCTGACCTCAGGTGGTCCGCCCACCTCGGCCTCCCAAAGTACTTGGATTACAGACATGAGCCACCGTACCCGGCCAGGAGAGGACTTTTTACGGAGGATTTCTACAGAAAGCTGTTTTCAGAGGCAGCTCATTGGCTGGGCAGAAATCCTAGACTGCAAAGCCTTTCTGACTGGTGAGCTAGTTACGGTACTCGCAGCTGAGAAATGCTGGAGGCTGGCAGATCATGACCTCGGTTGCGCTTCCAAGTCTTTTGGGATATTGTGTGGCTTGAACTTTAGCAGGCGTGAGTATCTCCCGACCTCACTGCAGAAAGTCTCAGCCTTAGCTTCTCCATATTCTTTCATGTAGTTGTATGTGTGTGGGATAATTTAATTTATATCTTCTCTCTACAAAGTAAGCTCTCTAAGGGCAAGGACCCTGTCAGTTCTGATCATCACTGTATACCTGGGCGCTTGCACCATGACTGGTACATAGTAGAGGCTTCATAATATTTGTTTTTGCTCACACCTACAATCCTCTCCAAGATCAGGGCTCTGCCTTCAAGGCGGAGATTGCAGTGATCCAAGATCACGCCACTGCACTCCAGCCTGGGTGACAAGAGTGAAACTCCGTCTCAGAATAATAGTAATAATAGTAATAATAGTAATAATAATAATAATAATAATAATATTTTTAAGAGCCAGGCCTCACGCTATTGCCCAAGCTGGAGTGCAGTGGCATGATCATAGATCACTGCAGCCTCATATGCCTGGGCTCAAGGGATCCTCTCACCTTAGCCTCCCAAGTAGCTGGGACTACTGGCACGCCACCATGCCTGGCTCAGAAGCCTGCTTCTAAATCTAAAACTGCTTCTAAAACTTAGTGGCAGCCCTCCCACAGCACCCATACAAGCATTCATTCATTCATTCATTCATTCATTTACTTATTCAACAAGTGATGAATGAGCACCTCTTACATGCCGGGCACTCTTTCAGGGGTTGATGGTGGTAGGTGCTGGTTCTGCTGGCTAGCCACACATACACAATAGTGCACACACATGTGTACATGCTCACATTCCTTGTCAGGCATCTTGCCACTCCCCCTAATAATTACCATCAGTATCTATAGCACAGCCAGGCCAGGATGAGCTCTCTCCAGAATCTGCTCAGGCTGCGCTGCAGATGATGGATCTGAGGGCACCTGGGGCCTGCAGAGCACAGCATGCAGGAAACGGCTCACTGTCACTGTTGTCAGTGTTCGCGCTGTTACAGGCAGACTCACCAGCACACCACGCCGCCCATAACAGGCACTGAAGCCAAACCACATTGGGGATTCATCTATTTATAGGGACCATGTTTTTCTTGCATGCCCACAGAGTGGCAGCTGTAGCAGGGGTCTGAAGCCCTGGTCACTGCCGGTGGCCTGGCACCATGGGGCTGTGCCCAGTGGGCTTTGGAAGGTGAGCAGTGGACAAAGAGGGCCCCACCCTAACCATCTTCTCCCTGCCTGGAACCTGGAGGCTCTGTGCTTGCATCTTGATTCTGGCTGACCCTGCTTTTCCACTCTAGTGTGAGTCTGGGATGAGGGAAGGGCAGCGGGGTCGTGCCGCATTCTTTCCGTGAACCCTCCTGAACCTGGTACCTAGTGGGCTCTCAGGAAAGATCTGTAAAATTTCAGTGAAGGAGGAAAGTGTTTTTTTGCCAGCCTCCTCAGCATTGCAGCTGCCCCCTCCCCCAAGCCATGCCAGCTTCTGACACTGCCAGGCAATGACGTGACTTCTGAGAATAGCAATGCCCAGGTGCCACCTGTAGGGCTGCAGGGGAGCCCACCCACCATCCCAGCTGGCATTCTGCCTCCTCTCGTCCTGCCTTCACATCGCTGGCATTATAGGGGGTCTGTGAATGTGGGGATGGGCCAGGGCACCCTCTACCCCCAGCCTCCCATGCTCACACCTATAATCCTCTCCAAGGTTAGGGCTCTGCCTTCATGATTTCCGAAGCAAGTCAAGGTGGAGTCGGCCACAGAGTGCTGCCTGACTGAGGACCCCCACCTCAAGTCCACCTAGGAAGCAGGAGTGTAGGGATTTGGATTCTGTAATCTCTGTGTCCACAACTCCCTGGGGCTGGGAGACACTGGCGGGGTGAGCTGTCCATTCCTCTGCCAGCAAAAGCCTACCTGGACAGAGGTGGGGGTGGGGTTGTTTGATGACAGGCAGATAGATGGGGTACTGAGGGCCACTGTATGTTCCCCGGAGCACCCGAGCCATGGCCCAGGCTGCAACCGGGGGCACACCCCAGGCTGTGACCTCTCTACAGCTGCTCTCACAGGGCTCTTCAAAGAGCTACAGCCCCAGAGTAATGGCCACAAAAGTGCCAGGCCAGCCGGGCATGGTGGCTCACGCCTGTAATCCCAGCATTTCAGGAGGCTGAGGTGGGTAGATCACCTGAGGTCAGGAGTTCAAGACCAGCCTGGTCAACATGGAGAAACCCCCATCTCTACTTAAAATACAAAAATTAGCTAGGTGTGGTCATGTGTGCCTGTAATCCCAGCTACTCGGGGAGGCTGAGGCAGGAGAATCGTTTGAACCGGGGAGGTGGAGGTTGCAGTAAGCCGAGATTGTGCCACTGCACTTGGATCTGGGTGACAGAGCAAGATTCCGTTTCACAAAAAAAAAAAAAAAAAA
>NW_016809913.1:3947491-3983500 GCF_001698545.2 Rhinopithecus bieti
GGGTTTCACTGTGTTAGCCAGGATGGTCTCGATCTCCTGACCTCGTGATCCGCCCGTCTCGGCCTCCCAAAGTGCTGGGATTACAGGCTTGAAACACCGTGCCCGGCCAATCCCAGCACTTTGGGAGGTCAAGGTGGGCAGATCACTAGGTCAATAGATTGAGACCATCCTGGCCAACATGGTGAAGCCCCGTCTCTACTAAAAATACAAAAAAAAAAAAAAAAAAAATTATCCGGGCGTGGTGGTGCACGCCTGTAGTCCCAGCTACTCGGGAGGCTGAGCAGGAGAATCACTTGAACCCAGAGGTAGAGGCTGTGGTGAGCTGAGATCGCACCATTGCACTCCAGCCTGGGTAACAAGAATGAAGCTGTCTCAAAAGAAAAAAAAAAGAAAGAAAGAAAAAGAAAACAGGTGTGAAGTTATTAGAACAAGGCATGCTGGTTATTACCAATATATACCATCACCACAGGCTCAATGATTTTTAAAATAAATAACAGCATCATTTATGTGGCGAGGTACTGCGAATGCTTGGAGTCCACGGAGGGTTCATACATAGTCTCATTTAATCCTCACAGCAACCTTAACAGTAGCTATTATCATAGTATCCTATTTTAAATTGAGGAGACTGAGGCTCAGAGAGGTTAAGACATTTAGACAAAGTCACTGTAGCGGTAATCCCCCCCCCCCCCACTTTTTTTCCTCTTTTTAAAATTTAAAATTTTTGCCCACCTATAGTGGCAACTCTTGAACCCAGGTCTTACTGACCCTGGAGAGTCAGCCGCTGCTCCCTGTTGCCTTACTGGGCCGGAGACTCTCACGGGGCTGTCTGCACTGAAGTGTTGTTTCTATCCCCTGGTGCCCTGTGCATCAAAGAAGCTTTACCTACTATGGTGGGGACCCCTCGCCTTTGATTACAAAGAGTCTCAACCTTCCTGGACATCGGGTAACCTTTTGCCACAAATGGTCCTCTGCTGGACACATTCCGCAGACCCAGCCCATCATTCCACAGTCAGTGAAGCCAGGTCCCAGGGAGGGAAGGGGCTTGCCCAAGGTCACACAGGGAGTATAGCAAATAGCCACCCCATGTGGTCTTCGTGGGAAGCCTACACCCCAGGCAGGGGAGCTGGGGGCTGCCCCCACCCTGGCGCACACACCATGCGTGGCTCCCGCTCTGGCTCCCCAGCCAGGAGAGACGGGCTCACCAGGCCTGGCAGGCGTTGCAGGAGCAGCTGTTGTTGCTGAAGCACACACAGCTGGGCCCCAGCTCGCTGCCAGGGAAATTGGTTGTTCACTGGAAGTAAAATATTGATCTTTCCTTTTTGGGGCCACTCAATTACCAGGCTTCCCCTTCTATTTCTGTTGCCTTTCTCTTTGAGCTGATTTTTTCCCTGAACTCAGTCCCCTGGGTCACATCTCTTCTAGCTCAGACCAGATGATGTTAAAAAGCTTCATTGCCATTGTCGTCTGACTGATTACCAGCCAGATACTCCCTGAGCCCATGCCCAGCCACCCACGCCTCCCTAATTTCAAGGTCTGAAGGCCAGACGGACTCAAGCAAGCCATTTGCCTTTCTGAAATCTCAGCTGCCTCATCTGAGCAAGCGAGATAAGCCGGCTTATCTTGCCGCCGTGAAGCTGTCTGCAAGGTAAGGTGCCTAATAAACGTTAGCCATTACTCACAGAAATCAAAGCAAATGCTTAGCGAGCCTTCCTTTGTGCCAGGCACTGTTCTGAGCACTCTATGCATATGAATTTGTTTAATCCTCGCCACCACCTGGGAAGTAAATACTATTATTATTCCCAGTTTACAGGGGAGGAAACTGAGACATAGAGAGGCAAAGTCATTCAGAGTTAAGGTCACACACTTTGTAGGAGATGGCTGAACACAAGAGGCCTGGTTCCAGAGTTCATGCCCTTAGCCAGTAATTATTATTATTTCTGCTAAAATAATTGCAATCACTATTATTATGCTGACAGGTTAAAGGCTTGCTCTGACCAGAGAAAGAATAAATCTGTATTCTGCTCTCTTTTCATCTGGAAAAACTGATATTGGTACTGACAGCCGTTGCTTAAGAATTTGAGTATTAAAAGAAAAATTAGGTCAGGCACAGTAGCTCACACCTGTAATCCCAGAACTTTGGGAGGCCGAGATGGGCGAATCACCTGAGGTCAGGAGTTTGAGACCAGCCTGGCCAACATGGTGAAACCCCATCTCTACTAGAGATACAAATATTAGGCTGGGTGTGGTGGTGTACGCCTGTAATCCCAGCTGCTTAGGAGGCTGAGGTGGGAGAATCACTTGAACCTGGGAGGCAGAGGTTGTAGTGAGCCGAGATCATGCCACTGCACTCCAAGCTGGGCAACAGAGCGAGACTCTGTCTCAAAAAAAAAAAAAAAAAAAATTAGCCAGGTTTGGTGGTGCGTGCCTGTAGTCCCCGCTACTGGGGAGGTTGAGGCAGGAGAATTGCTTGAACCCAGGAGGCAGGAGGTTGCAATGAGCCAAGATTATGAATCCATCTCGAAAGAAAGAAAGGAAGGAAGGAAGGAAGGAAGGAAGGAAGGAAGGAAGAATAATTTTGACACACTGTGCCACTAAAGCAGAGGTGGCCAGCTAGCATCTCAGATGTGGCTTGTGGAGAGACTTAAAATTAGATGCCAGTATTTAAAGCCAAGCAAGCCTCCCGGTTCTGGTTAAGATGGAATAAGCACACTACAGTCGAGCTTTTCCGTTGATTATAACTAAAAACCCTGACAGGAGACATAAAACAACTACACAAGGACTCTGAAAAGTGAATAGTGGAAGTTGAATTGGGGAGGAAAACAAAAACTTTAAGTAAGACGAATATGGTGGGCCGGGCGCGGTGGCTCAAGCTTGTAATCCCAGCACTTTGGGAGGCTGAGACGGGTGGATCACTAGGTCAGGAGATTGAGACCATCCTGGCTAACACGGTGAAACCCCGTCTCTACTAAAAAATACAAAAAAAAAAAAAAAAAAAACTAGCCGGGCGAGGTGGCGGGCGCCTGTAGTCCCAGCTACTGGGAAGGCTGAGGCAGGAGAATGGCGTAAACCCGGGAGGCGGAGCTTGCAGTGAGCTGAGATCCGGCCACTGCACCCCAGCCTGGGTGACAGAGCCAGACTCTGTCTCAAAAAAAAAAAAAAAAAAAAGACGAATATGGTGGTGAGCTTTCTTAGTTTTTCTTTGCATATTTTCTGACCTAGACTGAGGAGCCCAAATCCCAGAACTGTGCAGCAGGTGCACAGAGAAAAAGCTACAGAAGAAATTCTCTTTCTGAAGAGAAGCTGGGGAAGGGGGGCCTCTTGGGAAAAATCGAGTGGGAGCAGTGCCCTGGGTCTTTTTTCTCTCCAAGCCCCCTCCCTACAAGGTAAAGCCTGTCCCAAAGGTTAGGTGGTGGCAGCAGCCGTAGCAGTCACACAGGGGAACTTAAACTCCGAGAAAGGGAAAATCTTTTGCCTGGAAAAAATGAGAAAAGGGGACCCCTGGGAGCTGGATAGGGCAGCATCACAGAAAGAAAGGAGCTTGAGAATGTGATCCCATAAAGTTGTCGTATTTGAGGTCCTAGCCTACTCCTGAGCTGCACATACATGGAACTGACCCCAAATAACCTACCAAAGACTCTGAGAACTGAACTACAGTGTAGACCGAACAGACTGGCCCCTGGAGTATGTATACTTGGGGTGGATCTGAATAGCACTGCAAAGGCTTTGAAAACTGAACTCACATTGAAACTATAACTCACAGAGGGCAGGCTGGGATCTAAGGCATCAACCTAACTGATTCAAAAAGCAAACGGACTGGGCACAGTGGCTCATGCTCGTAACCCTAATGCTTTAGGAAGCCAACGTAAGAGGATTGCTTGAGGCTAGGAAGTTGAGGCTGCAGTGAGCCATGATTGCACCAGTGCACTCCAGCCTAGGTGACAGAGCAAGTTTCTGTCTCAAAAACAAATGAATAAACAAAGAAAAAACTGACATTCTTCAGAGGATTTTAACAGGACCCATAGTCTTATAGTATTCCAAATGTCCAAGACACAATCCAAAATTACTTGACATACAAAGAAACAGGAAAAGCTGACAACAACGTATAAGACAAAAGACAATAAGGCCGGGCGTGGTGGCTCACGCCTGTAATCCCAGTTCTCTGGAGGCCGAGGTGGGCGGATCATGAGGTCAGGAGATCGAGACCATCCTGGCTAACATGGTGAAAGCCCATCTCTACTAAAAATACAAAAAACTAAAAGAAAAATTAGCCTGTAGTCCCAGCTACTCGGGAGGCTGAGGCAGGAGAATGGCATGAACCCAGGAGGCGGAGCTTGCAGTGAGCCGAGATCGTATCACTGCACTCCAGCCTGGGCGACACAGCGAGATTCTGTCTCAAAAGAAAAAAAAAAAAAAAAAAAAAAGACAATCAATAGATAGATACCAATGCTGAGATGACCCAGATGTTGCCATTATTAGACAAAGACTTTGAAACAGTTATTATACCCATGCTCCATGGTTCGGTAAAGGTGAACGATCCTGAAATAAATGGAAATTTAGAAATTCTTGCAGAAGGCCGGGCGCGGTGGCTCAAGCCTGTAATCCCAGCACTTTGGGAGGCCGAGACGGGCGGATCACGAGGTCAGGAGATCAAGACCATCCTGGCTAACACGGTGAAACCCCGTCTCTACTAAAACAATACAAAAAACTAGCCGGGCGAGGTGGCAGGCGCCTGTAGTCCCAGCTACTCTGGAGGCTGAGGCAGGAGAATGGTGTGAACCCGGGAGGTGGAGCTTGCAGTGAGCTGAGATCCGGCTACTGTACTCCAGCCTGGGAGACAGAACCAGACTCCGTCTCAAAAAAAAAGAAAAAGGAAATTCTTGCAGAAAAATAGAAGCTAGAAAAAAGGAACCAAATGGAAATTTTAGAACTAAAAAATACAATATATGAAATAAAAGTTCATTGGATTGGATCAATAGCAGAATGGAGATCACAGAAAAAACAGTGATAGAACACCAGAAATTACCTAATCCAAACAAGGAAAATTACCAAGGATTCAGACAAACATTATATAAAAGGGTCAACTCACCAAGAAGATACATAACAATCCTAAATGCACATGTCCCTAACAACAGAGCTTCAAAATACATGAAGCCAAACTAATAAAACTGAAAGGAGAAATAGACAAATTGACAATCATAGTTGGAGACTTCAACACTCCTCTAGACAATATAACTAGTTAGATAGAAAGTCTAATTTTTAACAACAGAGCTACTTAGATGAAAAATCAACAAGAGATCTAAAAGACCTGAATATCACCACTAACCAGCTTAACTTAATTGATGTTTATAGAACACGCCACCCAATAATAGCAGAACACACATCCTCTTCATGTAAACATGGAACTGTCACCAAGGTAGATCATGTAGATCATATGCTGGGCTATTAAACAAACTATAATACTTTTTTTGTGGGGGGGAGGCAGGATCTTTGTCACCTCAGCTGGAGTGCAGTGGTGTGATCACAGTTCACTGCAGCCCCCACCTCCCAGACTCAAGCAATCCTCCCACCTCAGCCTCCCGAGTAGCTGGGTCTACAGGGATATGTCACCATGCCCAGCTAATTTTATTATTTTTTGTAGAGATGGGGGGGGTCTCACTATATTGCCCAGGCTGGTCTCGAACTCCTGGCCTGAAGAGATCCTCCTGCCTTATTAGCCTCCCACAGTGCTGGGATTATAGGCATGAGCACCTGAGTCTTGCAACAAAATTTTTAAAACTGAAATTATAAATGTATGTCCTGCTGGGTGCAGTGGCTCACACCTGTAATCCCAGCACTTTGGGAGGCTGAGGCGGGCGGATCACCTGAGGTTAGGAGTTCGAGACCAGCCTGGCCAACATAGTGAAACCCCATCTCTACTAAAAATACAAAAAATGAGCTGGGCGTGGTGGTGGGCACCTGTAATCCCAGTACTAGGGAGGCTGAGGCAGGAGAATCACTTGAACCTGGGAGGTGGGGGTTGCAGTGAGCCGAGATCACGCCTTTGCACTCCAGCCTGGACAACAAGAGCAAAACTCCATCTCAAAAAAAAAAAAAAAGTCCTGTGATTATAATATAATTAAACTAAAAATCAATAACAGGGCTCAATGGCTCACGTTTGTAATCCCAGCACTTCAGGAGGCTGAGGCAGGTGGATCACTTGAGGTCAGGAGTTCAAGACCAGCCTGGGCAACATGGCGAACCCCCATCTCTACTAACAATACAAAAATTAGCTGGGCATGGTGGCCTGTGTCTATAATCCCAGCTACTTGGGAGGCTGAAGCACGAGAATTACTTGAACCTGGGAGGTGGAGATTGCAGTGAGCTGAAATTGCGCCACTGTTTTTATGCCAGTACAACACTGTTTTTATATTATTTATTTATTTTTTTGAGGTGGAGTTTCACTCTTGTTGCCCAGGCTGGAGTGTAGTGGCCTGATGTCGGCTCACTGCAACCTCTGCCTCCTGGGTTCAAGCAATTCTCCTGCCTCAGCCTCCCGAGTAGCTGGGATTACAGGCATGCGCCACCACGCCTGGCCAATTTGGTATTTTTTCATAGAGACGGGGTTTCTCCATATTGGTCAGGCTGGGCTCGAACTCCCAACCTCAGGTGATCTGCCCCCCTCGGCCTCCCAAAGTGCTGGGATTACAGGCGTGAGCCACCGTGCCTGGTCCTGAAGTCTCAAGAGAAATTAAAAATAATTTAAACTAAATGAAAATAAAAATACATTACCATAAAATTCAAGCCCAAAGCAAAAGGGAGGAAAGAAATAATAAAATTAAGAGCAGAAATTAATAAAATTAAAAACGAGACGGATGGAGAAAAATCAACAAAACCCAAATCTGGTTTTTTTTTAAAGATTAACAAAACTGATGCATCTCTAACCAGAATGACGGAGAGACAGAGACACAGAGAGAGAGAGAGAGGATGCAAATTACTGATACAAAAAGTGTGGCTGGGCACAGTGGCTCACACCTGTAATCCCAGCACTTTGGGAGGTCAAGGTGGGAAGATCACTTGAGACTAGGCATTCAAGATCAGCCTGGGCAACATAGCAAGACCCCATCTCTACAAAAGATAAAAAAAAAAAATTAGCCAAGCATGGTGGCACATGCCTCTGGTCCCAGCTACTAGGGTTGGCTGAGGTTGGAGGATCACTTGAGCCAGGGAGGTCAAGGCTGCAGTGAGCCTTGATTGCACCACTGCACTCCAGCCTGGGTGACAGAGTGTGACCTTGTCTAGAAAAAAAAAAAAGAAAACGGAGATATCATTACAGTCTTACATCCTTTAAAAGGCTAATAAGGGAACACTAGGAACACTTCTACACACATAATTTCTACAACTTTGATGAACTAATGGACCAATTATTTGAAAAACACAAACTACCAAAAGTCATGCAAGAAGAAACAGATAATGTGAACAGTCCTTGAGTGATTAAAGGAATTAATTTCAGAATTTATGTCCTTCCAAAAAGGAAACCTCAGGCCCAGATAATTTCACTAAGTATTTAAGGAAAATATACATAAATTCTACACTGCCTCTTTCAGAGAATAGAAGAGACAATTCCCAACTCATTTTATGGTGCCAGCAATACCCTGATACCCAAACTAAACAAAAGCAATATAAGAAAACTACAAACCGGCTGGGCGCGGTGGCTCACGCCTGTAATCCCAGCACTTTGGGAGGCCGAGACGGGCGGATCACGAGGTCAGGAGATCGAGACCATCCTGGCTAACATGGTGAAACCCCGTCTCTACTAAAATACAAAAAATTAGCCGGGCGAGGTGGCGGGCGCCTGTAGTCCCAGCTACTCCGGAGTCTGAGGCAGGAGAATGGCGTGAACCCGGGAGGCGGAGTTTGCAGTGAGCCGATATTGGGCCACTGCACTCCAGCCTGGGCACAGAGCGAGACTCCGTCTCAAAAAAAAAAAAAAAAAAAAAAGAGAGAGAGAAAACTAAAACTACAAATCAATATCCCTCATGAAAACAGATGCAATGAGCCTCAGCAAAATATTAGCAAATCGAATCCAGGAGATACATATGAATAATATAACAAGACCAGCAGCCAAATGGGGTTTATTCAGCAAAGCTGGCCCAACATCTGAAAACTAATGGCTGTCATCTAAACATGACTAAAGAAGAAAACCTATCAAAAGATGCAGAGAAATAAAGTGGCAAAATTCAACATCCATTCATGATATAAAAAAAAAAAACTCTCAACAAAGTAGAAATATAAGGGAACTTCCTTATCCTTCCTTAGCTTAGAGAAATGAAAACTTATATTCAAACACACACACACAAAACTGCACAAAAATGTCCACAGCAGCATTACACATAATCACCCAAACCTGGAAACATCCCCAGTGTCTCTCAACAACTGAATGGATAAGCAAGTGTTCCGTAATAAAAAGGAACAAATGATCGACACACAACACCACAGATGAATCTCGGATGCATTATGCTACGGGAAAGAATCCACTCCCAAAGGTTACAAACAGTACGATTTCATTTCTGTGCAAAAGGCAAAACCATAGTGACAAAGTTGGATCAGTGGATGCCAAGAGTGAGGAGGAGGGACTGAAGACAAAGAAGCAGCTGGAGGGAATTTGGGGGATGAGCAGTTCTGTCCCTGATGGTGGTGGGAGTCACAGGAATCTATGTAAATAGTGACACTTCTTCCCCCACTCCCAAAAGTGAATTTTACTGTATGTAAAGTAAAACAATTTTAAAAAATTTTCTTTAAAATCAAGGGAACTGGCTGGGCATGGTAGCTCACACCTGTAACCCCAGCACTTTGGGAGTGGGTCAAGACAGGAGGATCACTTGAGCTCAGGAGTTCTAGATCAGCCCGGGCAACATGGCGAAACCTTGTCTCTACAAAAAATAAACAAAATTAGCCGGGTGTGGTGGTGCATGCCTGTAGTCCCAGCTACTTGGGAGGCTGAGGAGGGAGAATCACCTTAACCCCGGGAAGTCAAGGCTGCGGTGAGCTGTGATTGTGCCACTGCACTCCAGCCTGAGTGACACAGTGAGACCCTGTCTCGAAAAAAAAAAAAAAAAAAAATCAAGGGAACTGCACATACAAACTTGGATATCTGGCTTTAAATTTTTATTTTTATTTGATTTATTTTATTTTATTTTTTTGAGATGAAGTCTTGCTCTTGTCCCCCAGACTGGAGTGCAATGGCATGATCTCAGCTCACTGCAACCTCCGCCTCTCGGGTTCAAGCGATTCTCCTGCCTCAGCCTCCCAAGTAGCTGGGATTACAGGTGTCCACCACCACACCTGGCTAATTTTTGTATTTTTAGTAAAGACAAGGTTTCACCACACAGGCTGGTCTCAAACTCCTGACCTCAGGTGATCTGCCTGCCTTGGCCTCCCAAAGTGCTGGGATTACAGGTGTGAGCCACCGCGCCCAGCCTATTTTTATTTTTGTTATAGACAGGGTCTCACTGTCACCCAGGCTGGAGTGCAGTGGCATGATTGATCATAGCTCACTGCAGCCTCGACTTCTCAGGTTCAAGGGAGCCTCCCAACTCAGCCTCCCAAGTAGCTGGGAGTACAGGCGGACACCACTACACCTGGCTAATTTTTTGTAGAGATGGGGTCTCATTATGTTGTCCATGTTGGTCTTGAACTCCCGGTCTCAAGTGATCCTCCTGTCTTGACTTTCCAAAATGTTGGGATTACAGGCATGGCTGCCATGTCCAGCCCCTGGCTTTTCTTGAAATATCAGATCTGGCAACACAGGTCCCATATTCCCCCACAGCAAGAATGAGCAACAGCTGAATTCAAGCACACTCTTTAGAAAGGGAATGTGTCCTGCTCCCCAGTTGTCTATGGGAACCCCAAAATCCCAAGTAGCTCCCCACCGCAGCCCCACCTAGGCTGCGTCCCTTCCTGGCCCCTACGGGCATGAGAGTGGCAATTCCTGCTACCCTGAGCAGTAACCTGGGCTTGGCTGGGCATCTGACACCGTCTATACTCGCAAAAGGAGTTTCAGGGCTTGGCTTGGAGTAGGGTGAAGTTGAAACTCCCCAGCATAAAAAAGCAGCCACAATAGAAGGCAGACGGGAAAAGAGGGGAAAGGACAGTGCCTGTGGGCCGAGAGGGGCCTACAAAGAGAGTGGCAGGTCTGGGTACCTGGAGACTCCCTGCAGCAGGCCAGGAAGTGCCTTTTGTCCCCATGTGGAACCTAGATTGCCCTGGCAGTGCTTCTGGGGAGGGGACCCTCTGGAGGAGGTGAGGCAGCTGCTGGTGCCAGATCCTTGCTCAGGGGTGGCCACTCTGGAGGTCTTACACTCAGGGGACACCTGTGGGGACACTGGGGTACCGGCGGCATCGTAAATCCCAGGACCAGTTGCAGGGTTTTCTGCTGGGAGCTGCTAAGATGAGAGGGACAGTGGGGATGGATGTGAAAAGCAGCAAGAGGGAACAGGAGAGCGAGAGGGGGCAATGCTGGCAAAGGCAGGGGGTCTGGAGTGGATGGAGGGAATGTGGGGAGGGGGCATCATCAAGAGATGGGGCCAAACAGAGAGGGAACAGGTCTGAAAGACAAGGCCTTATGAGCCAGGCAAAGGGCTTGTATGTGCTTTATCCTGAATACGGGCGATAGTAAGAACAGCGGCAAGTGCAGAGCTGGCTGGTGTCAGGCAGCCTTCGAAGCACTCAAGTGCATCACTCCCAGCAGCCCCATGAAGTAGCAAATGGCCAGTCATTCCCCCCTTACAGCAGTGGACGCTGATGCTGGGCTGGCCTCACCGCACAGCAGGCAGGGTTGGAGTCCAACTCCCCCTAGCTCTGTTCCTCTTCAGACTGGCTCCTTCTCCTGCTGCTGCAGGGGCTCCAGACCTCTCCTGGGGCTTCAGGCAAGATGCTCCAGCTGCTTGTTTATCCTCACTCCCGGCAGTCCAGCTGCCTGACGTCAGGGCACACAATAGGACCCTGTATTCTGGAGCCGCCACTCCCAGGCCGGCCTGTGGGACAAAGGGCACAGGCTGCCACTGGCCCTCTCCATTAACTCTGAGGCGGGGATGGGAAAGCAGCCAGGCAAGAGCTTCAGCAACACTGGCCTGAGACAACGGATGAAGGAGGCATTTCCAAAGTGGGTCCTGCCAGTTCCTGCACCCCGGGCTCAGGCCAAAATATCCGACTGTCTTGCTCCCAATCCCTAAGCCCGCTGCCCTCCATGTGAAGGACTGTCCCATGGAATCAGTCAGACTTGCCCTGGGTAGGCCACTGGTAGAGGGGGAACAGCATGTGGTTGTGGAAAGAATCCTGGAGAAGTCAGGAGCCCGGGGCTCAGGACCAGCTCCGTAATTAGTGGGGCCCAGAGCGAAGGGGAAAATTACCACGAATCTCAAGAAAGCAACCTCAGAGCACGAATCCCTGTGTGTCTGCACAGGTCGCATGCTGAGAAAGCGGGCTTGGTTTGGGCTTCAGTAAGGTACCACTGCATGACCTCAGGCTAGCCCTTTGCCTCTCTGGGCCTCGGTTTCTGTATCTCTAATGCACTTCCGACCAGCTCACAGGACCACTGTGACGATCAGATCAGACTGAGTCAAGGACGTCAGAGGCTGTAGAGTGCCATGGAAGTGCCAGGTGCAAAGATGCATAAAGGGGGCCTGAGGGTGAGCCTTCCCCCGGGAGGGACAGGCAGAGGGGCCACTAGCCAGCTGGGAGGCTGCGGAGACCGTCCACAGGGGGGCTGAGGTGAGAAAGTAGGGTGGTCCGAGACCCTTTGAGAATCGGGGATGCTGCGCTTTCTGAGCCCTCCATCCAGTCCCAGCTCCACCACCAATTGCTTTACTGAGTGGTCTCGCTGAGCTCCTTCCCCTCTCAGGCCTCAGTTTCCCCATCTGGAAAATGACAGCATTGGATAACATTAATATTGAATGTCTCTTCCAGCTCTGAAGCCTATGTGATCGTAATGCTTTGAGGCAGGTTTGGGGTGGGCGTGGGGTTGGGAGGAGGAAGAGAAGAAAACCAGAGCGGAGAAGTCAATGGGGTCAGAGGACTGGGAGAAAAATGCCTCCGTTCACTGGAGCGTCACTGCAGAACAAGTAAATGGCTTGGGGACCTTGGAAAGGGTATGGTCCTGGGGAATTACTCAACCTCTCTTGCGAGTCTCTTATTTCCCCTCTTCTATAGTCAAGAAACAATGACAAGAACGGAGGCAGATTCGTCAGTCACCACTATCTTGCCCCTCCCCTCTTCTCTGTCCACGTAGAGCTCCCCCTGGTCGGAGGTGCCCACCTTCTGTCTGACTAGGTGCCTGGGGCCACTCAACCTGGGGCATGAGTTCTGACTGGACCAAGCCAGTCCTGTGGACTCATTCCCCTTGCCACTGACTGGTTCAGGCAAAGGCATGTTATACATCTCTGGCCAATAAACCATGAGAAGACATCTGCAGGGGGCCCTGGGAGAGGCTGTCTTTGGAGGGGGCGCCCAACCGTAGGAAGCTCTCCCCTCCCTGCTTCCCCTGCTGGAGAATGGACACCATCTTGGGTCGACGCCGGGAAGCTCAATGGAAGGGGATTGGGTCCTAGCTGATGCCTCTGAGCCCCTGAGGAACCAGCCCTGGAGCTGCCCTACCTTGGACTCTTGTGTTATAAGGAAGAATACATTTGCCTCAGCATGTAAGTCATTTTGTGTTGGTTCCTGGTTCTCAAAGCTGGAGGGCCCCTACCTGATGAAGGACCCGGTCTCAGGGACCTGCTCAGATAAAAGGTGGTGATGGGAGGGAAGGTGGAGAGGGCCTGTGCGGCTTTGGAGCGCCTCTGGCCAGGGTGGCTAGACATCCAGAGGGCTGGCCAGCACCATGGCCCAGTGACATGGTACCCAGGCTACCGCCTCCTGGGAAGCGCTGTCCCAGCAGCCACAGCTGGAGACATCTTCCTTTATGGGACCGCCAACACGTCCATCCGTCTGAGTGTCATCAGGCGGCCCTGATGTCATTCACAGCCTGATGTCATTCACAGCCTGAGCCTGGGCTGACAGAATCCCTCCGGCCACCCACGAGGGCTTTGTTTGGGGTCTGAATAGGAGCGAAAGTGACAGAAGCCTGGGTGGTCTCTGAAGTGGACTGGCCTCTGCATGCATCTGCCCATCTGTCTGTTCCTTCCGCAAATGTTTCCACAGCTCTTTAGCCAGACTGGCCTGTGGGGAGACAGAGAGGCTCCCGGGAAGCTCCCAGGGAAGGAACAGATGTCCTGGAGTTATTTTTGAGTGAAATAAAAATAGCCTGGGGAATAGCATAAAAGTGTGTAGGTGACTGTTAATACTGCCACACGCCCAGAGGCAGGGTAGCGTGGCTCCCAGGCTCTGGAGGTAGACATTGCTGAGCTGGAGTCCCACCTCCATTTCCCAGCTGTGTGACCAGTGGTGGATGACTCAACCTCCCTGAGCACTAATCCCTGAGCAACAGTATTGCCTCATCACATGTTAGGACTGAGAGGGAATGGCGTATCAAGACAGCCTGGCAGCTGACACAGAGCGGGCTTGGGATAAATGAGGCTTTCATAGGCAGAGCATGCCTGGACCCTGGTCAGGAAGCTGTGGACACCCGTGAACCTCATGAGCTGGGACAGCCGGTCACTGCACCTCTTCCTCCAGCAATTTTTAACTGGCTGAATTTAAAAAATGAACTGGATCATTTTGAACTTAGGGAAAAGTACTCTTTTACTCTTTTGAAAAACTGCTCACAGCATTGTAGGGGAAGATAAGACAGAATCCATCACAATGTAACCCCTTCGAAGGTGCTACCCCAAATCCTTGCAGTTTTGGGGCCCAGGGGAGACAACCCAGAGGGCTTGGGAGATGTGGAAGGGCCTTGGAGGACGAGGGGGTTTTGCTGGACTGCAGGTGGAGGAACTGACAGCAGCTGTGGGGAATGGGAATTCAAGAAGGGGGGCTTTGGTGTGAGCAAAGGGAGGAAGGAGGGAGAGGGTAGCCAAGGCCAGGCCCTAGAGGTGCCCGAAGGGTCTGAGGAACCACCAGCTGTTCTGAGTGACTGGAGGGCAGGTGGAGGCTAAATATGGTGGGGGGGAAGAGGGAGGACACTCTCTTCTCGGGGGGACCACGGAAGGACAGCTCCCTCCGTGTGAGGCCCTCTGTTGACATCTCTGGCTCTCAGCGTAGTTTGAAAGGTGCTGCTTGCTATGGGCTTTGGTTGGCTTCAAACCCATTATTTAAGGTTACATGGGAATGTCTGCTCATCAAAGGGGGGTGCTGGCCTGCAGGAGTTGGGCCATTCCAAGCTGTGGTCCCTGGACCCTGCCTCCTCTAATCCGTCTATCCTGCCCTGTCCGAAACAGGCCCAGCCGCCCAGCCTGACACTTCAACTAGACTCAAACTGAAAATCTCCCACCAGTCCTCCCTCCATTCCCCAGAAAATGAGTTCACCAGGACACCTCATGGCCTTTCAGTGAATTGAGGTTTAGCTACAGAAACAAAGCAAAATACAGTGGCTCCAGCCAGAAATTCCACTGTTGTTGCTGTCAGTACAACACAAGATGGCAAGTGAGAAGGGCGACTTGTTCTGGGAATCCCATAATGGAATTTCAAACATACCACGAGACCCTGGCAGACCCCAACCTCTCTGAGCCTCAGTTTTTTCGCCTGTGAATGAGGCAGGTACTGCTCCTCACCTCATACCGTCACCATGGGGATCAGAGGGAATATGGATTTGAGAACTCTTACCATAGGTGAAACATTGCTCAGGGGTTTAATGGCCCCTTGCCGCCTGCCTCCTCCAAGCACCCCTCCCTGCTGCCTGGAAGGGGTCAGGCAGACGCCTATGGTGGCTGCAGGGCCACGGCAGTGGCGGTGGCGGTGGCGGTGAGGTCCTGCCCACTGGTCAATCTCTCCATCACAGAAACCCCACATGGATCCCGGGGGAGGTGCAACCTGCAGCCCTGGCAGAGGACCGAAACCCACCTGCGCCTAGTGTCTGCCTGCTCCCTGGGACTCACTGGTGCTCAAGTACATTTCCTGGGCCAGGCCTAGCCAGGGGCTGGCGACAAGAGGAGCTCCTAGGCCAGTGTGGACAGCAGAGACTCAGGTGGCCCCGCCCCTTCCGATCCGTGGTCCCTGTGATGGGACAGGGCAGGATGGGGATTATGGTTCCAGTTTCACTGATGAAGTGAGTGGGACCCAGAGAGGTGAGTCCTTCACCCAAGGTCACCAGGATGGCGTTTCTTAGAGAGTGTCAATGTGTTGCATGTAGAAAGGTTTCTGAACTCCGGAAGTTCCAGACAGGCTGGGCCAGAGTCAGTGTTGTTCCCCGGAGGCTTTCCTGGACTAAAGTGAAGGGGGAACAGGCTCCATTTCCACATTGCTTCACCAACTGCTGGACCGGAATATGCTTTCCTCCCTCTCTCTGCTGGACACGGGATGGGACCCCTGCTCTGGGGGTCTAGAGCTTTTCTCCCTTGCACGGGACATTAAACAGGCCATTTCCACAGCAAAACTGGCATCTGGGTGAGAGGAGGGTGGCAGTGTGCACGGTCACCCCTAGAGGATAAACTGCCTAGGTTCACTCGCTCCGCACCCCTGCCTGCGGCTTGTGGGTGCAGCTGCCAGCACTGATGAACTCACTTGGGGAGGAGAAATTCTGGTGGGATCTCCCTGGGTCCTTCCAGGACCAAGCTGCTCCCCAGGTGGAGAAGCTGGGCGGCTCAGGCCTACCCAGCCTGGCTGTGGCCCTCCCAGAGCTCTGACTGAGGCGAGGACGTGGGGCTGTCTATGTCTCAGGCTTTCTAGCCCTCGCTTCCTCTCTGCTGCAACTGCACCTTCTCCTCGGAAGGACGCCCTGCAGTCTGAGTAGCTGGCCTCGTGGGAGGCATCCCTGGGCAGCTTGGCAAATTCTTTAGGGCCCATACGGCAGGGCCAGGGGCCACAGGGGAGGTCTTGAGTCTGCTCATTTTGTAGACACTCTTTGCAGAGGCAAAGTTCTTTTCCAGCAAGCACAGCAGGAGGCAAGAGGCCTCATCCATGATTGAGGCCCTTATTTATAATTTAAACCTCTTTCCCAAAAGAAAGTGGCTCAGAGGCCTGGGGCGGAGGACCGGTGTAACAGAGTCCTGGGTATCAGAAAGGACTCAGGCGTGTGGCATCTGCACACCCTTCTCCTGGTTTAACCTCATGAGGTTACTGGCCTCACTTAATAAACCAGAAAACCAAGGCTCCAGAGAGCCAGGGACTTGGCCGGGATCTCTGGGCTAGGAGACAGGAAAGCAAGGTTTTGTTGTTGTTTTGTTTTGTTTTCTTGTTTGTTTTGTTTTGTTTTGTTTTGAGATGGAGTCTCGCTCTGTCACCCAGGCTGGAGTGCAGTGGCGTGATCTTGGCTCACTGCAACCTCTGCCTCCTGGGTTCACGCCATTCTCCTGCCATTCTCCTGTCTCAGCCTCCCGAGTAGCTGGGACTACAGCCGCCTGCCGCCATGCCTGGCTAATTTTTTTGTATTTTTGGTAGAGACGGGGTTTCACCACGTTAGCCAGGATGGTCTCAATCTCCTGACCTCATGATCCGCCCGCCTCAGCCTCCCAAAGTGCTGGGATTACAGGCATAAGCCACTGCGCCCAGCCCGAAAAATTAGGGTTTGAGCTTGGCATTCCAATCCAGGGCCTACGCATGGTCCATTAAACCATGTGCCGTCCAGGGCGGAAGGATGGAGGGGGATTCTCATCCTGTTATCTCAACACAGATCTGCAGAGCCTGTTCACCAGGGTGAGACCCTGGAAGCTGTATTTTCCAGGGCCTCCCCTGGAGATTCTGATGATGAGACCGTGAGAGGGGAATCCAGATTGGGCAGCTGGTGGACCTCACCCAGGCAGGGAGTGGCAGGGACTGGTCTTCAACCAGGGCCCTGGTCTTGGAGCTGGCACATGCCCTCTGAGGCTAGCACAAAAGCAGTTAGGTGGTGGCAGTGGGAATATTTCCAGCAGCAACAGTGGAAACAGACGGGTTGTGTCATCACCCCTTCCCAGGCAGACTCAGCCCACAGCAGTCACAGCCCCTCCAAGGGCGTGATACCATGCCCTTGTCCCCTTCAGCCCCCTCAGTGCAGCGCTGGGATTACAGGTGCGCACCACCATGCTTGGCTAATTTTTGTATTTTTAGTAGAGACAGGGTTTCACCATATTGGCCAGGCTGGTCTTCAACTCCTGGCCTCAAGTGATCTGCCCACCTTAGCCTCCCAAAGTGCTGGGATTATAGACGTGAGCCACCACACCCAGCCCAGCTTGCACTCTTTTCTACTATGCAATACCACTTTTTCAATTTACCCCTGTATCTGCAGCCAGAGGCGCAGGTATGTTTCTCCATCATGGTCATCATCATCATCATCCTGGGACCACGTGGTGGCAGCAGCAAGTGCACAATCTCAGTGACTTACGGACTTGGATGCTTATCCCTATCCCCCCAAGAGCCTGAAATCATCTATAACCAGTGCAGAACTTCCTCTTCTAAATATCCCCAAAGCCACAGAGTGCACCCTAATAACTCCTCTGGGTAAAGGGCTTAGGATGCACAAGGGCTGTGCTAAGTGCTTCACCCACCTGCTTTCATTAGCATTATGACAACCCTCTCAGGGGAACAGTATTGCATCCCAATTTTGCAGGTGAGGCCCATTCCAGGTCATAGAGCCAGCAAGCTGGAAAGCTGGGAGCTAACCTCTGACCCATTCAGACCCTGAGTCCTTGATCACAAAGCCCTCCTGCCGCCCAAACCATCTAGCAGCCTCAAGAAGCAGAGAGGAACTTGCTTCCAAATCACAAGATTTTTGGGGCAGGGTTCAGGAGGAGCTGGGGCTCCTGGTTCCGGGCTGGTCCCCTTGCACTCCATGTGTTCACTCACTCAGTTGGCTAAGTAACACTGTGCCCCTGCTATGTACGCCCTGTAAATCCAGTACTGTGTACCAGTACAACACCCTGTGTTGGAGGCAGAGGGCTGCAGAAACCCAGCATCTGTCCTCATGCCAGGAGAACCACAGAAATAAATGCTTATCCCTGCTCCTCGAGTGCAGGGTGGGAACCAAGAGTGCTTGGGCTAAGAGGCTAGGTAGTCCTGCACATCTGTGGTTTCTTTCTACCCAACACTGAGCTGCCCCTCACCTGGTAGGTGCACCCTGATTTTCCTCTGGGAAGCTGCTCCTCCCCCATTCCCTGTAATTTGGGTGGACTGCCCCTGAGGATGGGCACCTGACGAGGCCTGGCCAAGTGGAGACTCACCCATTCCAAACGTAATTCTTTACATCAACTGGGAAAATAGCAAGCATCATTGAAACATGTAATAGATGCTGGGAAGACATTTGGTACAATTTACCATCTGGTCTTGAATAAAACTCTAACAAAAGGAGAACGGAGGGGAGAGGGGGTGGTCTTTATTAAT
This sequence comes from Rhinopithecus bieti, assembly GCF_001698545.2. Taxonomy (NCBI): domain Eukaryota; kingdom Metazoa; phylum Chordata; class Mammalia; order Primates; family Cercopithecidae; genus Rhinopithecus; species Rhinopithecus bieti. The sequence goes on from NW_016809913.1 coordinate 3,965,918, forward strand.
ATGCACAAGAATATTGACCTAAACCCAAGTACTGACAAGGTAGTTAGTGGTAGGAAGCTACTGTCCCTCCACTGTAAAAAATTACAAGGAAAGGATGATGGGGTCCTGCCTCCTCCATCCCTTACCAACCCTTATCCCTACTGGCTCCACCACCATCTGAGACCACACAGGGACCAGGGAACAGCCTCAGCCCAGCTAGCTGTGTGTGGCTGCCCAGATCAACTCTGTGGCCATCTGTGCGCATGTTTCACCTGGTCCATCATCCCTCCTCTGCTGCCTGGGACTTGGTTTTTCTGCCATGAGGATGGAGTCCCTCGATCCATAGCAGGAGGCCTGACTACCTCTTGCTGGCCCCCTTCCCTCTCTATTAGGCCACCTCTTGTGCCAACACCAGCCTTGACCTCTTCAGGATTCACTGCTTCCTTTGGGACCCTGTCTGTAAGACCACAGCCCCTGCCCCGGCTGTTCTCCTTGACTCACAGCTGGACCTGTGGCCAATGTTCCAGTGCATGTCAGTTGGGGCGATGTCTCTTGTGCCCACCCTGCTTGGCTCTAGAAATGCTGGCAGCTCCCATCTCAGAAGAAAAAGTAATTGAACTCAAAAGAAGACACAAAACAATGACTTTTGAACTGGATGGGATGGCTTACCTAGGAAATGCAAAGTCATCAACCAGAAAACTACTAGAAATAATAAATGAATTCATACCAGTGGTGAGATCAGAGAAAACATTTACAAAAAATCAATTGTATTCCTATATGCTAGTGACATGCAGCTAGGAAAATAACCAGTGGAAAAAAAGTACTGCATTATCAGCAGTAATAAAGCACATTCAATATTAAACATGTATTTAGTCCATTTGTAAAACATTTATTTTAAATATTAATATTTTGCTCCTATTGGGAGGACTAAATATAAATGTAAAGATGGCAGCTCTCTCTAATCTAATAGACTGAATGCAATACCAATTACAGACCCTGAAAAATGTGTTACATTCTTCAAAATCCATAAATAATGAAGACTATCAGAGGGATTTTTAAAAGGTAATAACGGTTGGCTCAATTAAAACTATATTATTCCAAGTCATAATGCTCAAAATGTTATAATGTTGCATTAAAAATAAAACAAAGAACTGTTGAGCATTAAAAAGAATGATGGTAACAAGGTACGACAGGCTGGGGAGGTAAGGAGCCAGGAGTTCATAGTGATACTCAGAAAAGCGGGGTGGAAGGAAAGACTTCCTTCTTTTTTTTTTTTTTTCTTTTTTTTTAACAGAACAATACTCTGTCTGTGGAAAGAATGAGAGAATTAGAAAAATCACCATTTGGCAACCACCAGTGTAATTTACTCAGGCAAGGGGCAGCAGTGGATGCTAAAACTATTCTGTGAACCAAACGTTTACACTGTCCCAAGGTATGGTCCCACAGATTACCTATTAATTATAAGGGGAGAAGTATCATTATGTTGAATAGATGAGGCAGATACCACCTTAACCAAGTGATTGAACGCAGCATCCCCAAAATAGAACAAATGAACATCATGTGGCCCTCATGAGATGCTCTGAGGACACACCACCACCTGTCCTTGCCAAAAACACTTACTGTGTATCTAACCTTGAGGAAACAGGCACATCCAGGTGATGGGACAGTCTATAGGACAACTGGCCCGGACTCCTCAGAAGCATCAATGTTATGACAACTGGGGAAATCTGATTATGAGCTGAATATTAGATGACATTGGTGAATTAATGTGAAATCCTTGGGTGATCACTGCGCTGCATTTGGGCAGGAAACTGTCAAATATTTATAGGAGAAAGGTCAAGATGTCTTCCATCTACTGAAAATGGTTCAAGCAAAACAAAACAACAGAAATGGAGATAGATGATAGATGGATAGATGGACAGACAGACAGATAAGAAGTAGAGTGAAAGCCAGCCGCAATGGCTCATGCCTGTAATCCCAGCACTTTGGGAGGCTGAGGTAGGATGATTGCTTGATCCCAGAAGTTCGAGACCAGCTTGAGTAATATAGCGAGACCCTCATTTCTATGAAAAATAAAAATAAATTAGCTGGGCGTGGTGGCACACACCTGTTAGTCCCAGCTACTCAAGAGGCTGAGGATCACTTGAGCCCAGGAAGTGGAGGCTGCAGTGAGCCAAGATCATACCACTGTACTCCAGCCTGGGTGACTGAGTAAAGCCTTGTCTCAAAAAAAAAAAAAAAAAAAAAAAAAAAAAAAAAAAAAAAATAGAGTGAAAGAAAAAACCAAACGTGGCAAAACACTAAACAGCTGGTGAGTTTACTGGGGGTTATAAACAAAATAGCTCATTTATTCTTGTTAGAGATGGATAAGTGTCTAACTACTAAAGAAGTGATAAATATAATCAGAAACAAAGCAGATGTGATACAACTGAAAGAACATATTCATACATAGGAAGACTTTTGAGCAGTAAGATATGATTAACAGAGAGAAAGAGGAAAGCAACAGAACAAGAAAAAATGGCATGACAAACAGTGCTGAGATATATAGAACTGACTTTAAAATAAAGGGCAAAACAAATATTCCCCTTGATAAATGCTCAAAAAAGATCGATAGGACGGTTTATGCAGAAAGAAATACCAAGAGTAAATAGCAACATGGAGAAAATGCAAAGTCTCACGAGCAATTAAAATGCAAGTGTACTGAAATCCCAGCACTTTGGGAGGCCGAGACGGGTGGATCACGAGGTCAGGAGATCGAGACCATCCTGGCTAACACGGTGAAACCCCGTCTCTACTAAAACATACAAAAGCTAGCCGGGCGCGGTGGCGGGCGCCTGTAGTCCCAGCTACTCGGGAGGCTGAGGCAGGAGAATGGCGTAAACCCGGGAGGCGGAGCTTGCAGTGAGCTGAGATGCGGGCACTGCACTCCAGCCCGGGTGACAGAGCGAGACTCCGTTTCAAAAAAAAAAAAAAAAAAAAAAAAAAAGCAAGTGTAAAGAAGCCGTGAAATAGCACCACACGCCTATCAACCTGGCAGAAGCAAATATATGAAAATAGTAGTGCTGATGGGGCCGTGCAGAAACAGCACCCTCGTGCCTGCAGCAAGGCTTGCTTTGAGGCAGGGGAGAGAGAAGGAGAAGACGCGACCATTTTTAGAAAAGGTGACCAGAAGCCCAAAGCCAGTGCCTCTGGCCAGACAAGTGAACAGACAGGCCCTAGATTCCACCCACCCAGTGTCTAGGACGTGCCCCCTGGGGAGTCAGGGGTTGTGAGACGCCCACACCAGAGGCCACTCCTCTGGCTGGCAGCTGAGCACCTGGGCTGGGAGCAGAGCCCAAGGGACAGTCAGTGGTACTGAGGGAGGTGCAGCTCAGCTCAGGGTACCCAGGACTCCTCCTCCAGGCTTTCAGCAGTGAGCCTGGCTTCAGACATCCCCCCTTCTGCCCTCTAGAGGGCATCATCTGGGGAGCAAAGCGCCCCCTGGGCTCCACCCTGCTTGCACCAGAGCAGGGGCTGAGTCCAGGGGTTGACCAGCTGGCCCAGGTGCCCTGCCAGGTGGGCTGGGCTCAGTGAGCTGGGCTGGGCAGAGCAGAGCCCAGAGCAGACACTAATAGTGACTGGTGTGAGGGCCAGTCCATGCTGGGATGAAGCAGGGGTGGGAGAGGGAGGAGACACCAGCATCTCTTGAGCAGACTCAGGCACAGTAAATACCACGAGGTGAAAAAGGTCACGACAGCTCACACTCAGCAATCATAGCCACATGTGGGTTTTAAGGTACAGAAATTCAATTTAGTGCGAGTTAGCTTTCTTTCTCTACTATAAAAGTAAAACTCAGTATAAAGAAAACTAAGAAAAACTAGGTATAAAGTAGTTTAAACTTCTAAATCAAGAACAATATTTGATAACTTTTCTGTTTTTAAAATAAAGAGCAGGCTGGGTGCGGTGGCTCACGCCTGTAATCCCAGTACTTTGGGAGGCCAAGGGGGGCGGATCGCCTGAGGTCAGGAGTTTGAGACCAGCCTTGCCAACGCAGTGAAACCCCGTCTCTACTAAAAATACAAAAAATTAGCCAGGCGTGGTGGCACAAACACCTGTAGTCTCAGCTACTTGGGAGGCAGAGGCAGGAGAATCGCTTGAACCAGGGAGGTAGAGGCTGCAGCGAGCCGAGATCACACCACTGCACTCCAGCCTGGGCGACAGAGCGAGACTCCATCTCAAAAAAAAAAAAAAAAAAAAAAAAAGAGCAGCTGCCCTTGGAACGATTCCTGAGAGCCAGGGCAGGCGCTGCAGCCGTGTGAGCTTGGCAGGCATATGAGCGCCACCTGCACTGGACCCAGGGCTCCAGCACCCAGTCACCAAGGTGGGAATCATGGAGGACCCATGTGAATGCCTCCAGACCACCTGGGAGCCTCCCTCTGACCCTCCCCTTCTCTCCATCCTCAGGGTCCCCTCTCCTTGCCCCTGAACTGGGACAGAAACCTCCCACCTCAGCCCCTTCTCCCCGACCCACGCTACTTCTAGGTGGGTTTGTCTAAAGGCATTAGAGCAGTGTGGCCCTCTGCTGAAACCTCTTCAACATTTTATCCCGACACCTTTGGGATAAAATCAAGCCCTGCCACATCCTGCCTCCAGCCTGCCTGGTCAGCCCCTCCACCCCTGCAGGTGGGCCTCTGCACAGGTAGGTCTCACCTTTGGCATACCTATCCTTCCCTCCACCCTGGCAGACCCTGTTCCAAACTCAGCCCCACCATCCATTTCTGGAGTCCCACTCCAGAAAGCCTTTCTCATCTTCCAGACTCTCCTGTCTTCATGCTTCAGCCACACCTGCACAAGCCGGTGCCCTTCCCGCAGTTCTGACCAAGGTTTCCATGTCAGTCCCCCTCCCCTACTGCAAGGAAGGGATCCCTTCTTACTCATCTGTATACCCTCTGGCCCCAAACATGACACAGAATCAGACCTCAAAAATATCTGTAAAACAGTGGATCAGAGAGCTGACTCAGAAAACCTAGAGTTGGTGGTAATGGTCATTTTAACAAATATATGTGGCACTTACTATGTCACGTGTCACTAGTTTTGAGGGTTTAACATGCATTGCTAATATTATCCCCATTATACAGATGAGGAGACTGAGGCATAAAGAGGTTAGGTAACTTCTCAGAGTCACGCAGCAAGTAAGTTGCAGAGCTGGGTCTCAAACCAGATGTGCCTGACACTAGGGCCCAGCTCCCAGCCACTTCCCTAGGGCAGGGAGAGAACCTGAGAGATGGCCTGGCCTGATCTGAGGTGCTGTAGAAAAGTGGAAGTAGGGAAGGGGTAGGAGAGCAGGATGGGGCCGAGGCCAGCTGGGGCTGCAGGGCCTCTGACTGGGGAGGATCTGCAGTGCAGGCTGAGGAGGATGCAGGAACAGGAGCCTGTGGTCCAGGGATGGCGGTGTGGCCAACTGGAGACACAGAAGACTCAGCCCCACACAGCCTGGGCCTGCAGAGAATTACCTACGAGTGCCTGGCAGGAAATCGGAGCAGTCAGAGAAACAAACGCACACCTCCTGGGGTCATGGAATCACCACTTGAACAAGAAGTGGTGCAGATGCATAATTCCGGGCACAGTTCGCTGGCAGCCTCCCTCCCTGCCCAGTGCTGGGATGCAGTGCCCATGAGAGGGCCCCTGGCCACCCATCCTGCAGATCCCAGACCTACTTCTGATCTGTGCATTTCCCAACCAAGACCACCCCAGGCTCAAATTCCCCAGCCAGAGGAAGCCTCAAATTTTAGATTTCTCCAATGTTAGATTTCTGGAACTCAGATCAGGTCACTCTCTCCCTCCTCTGACCTTCTAAGAACATAGGACCCCCACTGTAGGAAGCTAAAAGGCAGCTTTAGAACTTGACAGACCTGGGTTCAAATCCCAGCTCCTCCAGTTTACTCAAGACCCTGGACAAGTCACTTCATCTCTTGGAGCCTCCTGGTTGCCGTGAGGATGAAGGGGATTAAGAAATACAAAGGCAGGGCCGGGCGTGGTGGCTCATGCCTGTAATCCCAACACTTTGGGAGGCCGAGATGGGTGGATCATGAGGTCAGGAGATCGAGACCATCCTGGCCAACATGGTGAAACCCCATCTCTACTAAAAATTCAAAAAAACTTAGCCGGGCATGGTGGGGGGCCCCTCTAGTCCCAGGTACTCAGGAGGCTGAGGCAGGAGAATGGCATGAAACTGGGATGCAGAGCTTGCAGTGAGTCGAGATTTCACCACTGCACACCAGCCTGCGCAACAGAGCGAGACTCTGTTTCAAATAAATAAAAATAAAATAAAATAATCTGAGCCTTCACTTTTCTCAGCAAGACCCCAGCTCTTGCCAGACCCAATTGCCTGTGTAGGAAGTGAGAAGTCATAAAAGGAGTCGATTCCGTAGAGGGCAGGAATTACTGCCTGCATCACTCAGTAGCCAAGAGACAGGGACATGCTTCTCTTGGATGAGGTGCTGCTGCTCATCCAAAACTCATCTGAGCTACTTAGACTCTCCCAGCTCCTGAGCCCTCCCGAAAGTCACCATCTGGTCCCTGTTCCAGCCTGAGTTCTCAGTCTCCCTGCCCTTCCTGTCCCTTTACTACATGGAGACACTTGTCACTCCCTGAAAATACCAGTCCCCATCCCTGGGTCTGTGCTTAGGACTTGTGCATGACTGATACTCAGGAAGTGGTAGATGGTGGGTGGATGGATGGATGGATGGATGGATGGATGGATAGATGGATGGATGGATGGATGGACAGATGGGGAGGCTAGGGAAGTGGGAGGAAGGGTGGATGAACAGATGGGTGGGCTAAGGGGTGAGTGGCTAATGAGTGGATGGGTGGATGGATGGATGGATGGGCGGTTGGCTGGACGGATGGATCAGGAGGTACATGGTTGGGTATATATGGCTGGACGGAAGGGATGATGGATGGGTAAGTGGATGCTTAGGTGAACGGGCAGGCAGATGGCTGGATGAATGGGTGGAGGAAGTGTGAGCAGATGGAACTCTAGGAGATAGACTTCAGCTCGTTATATGAACAAGAACTCAGCCAGAGCTCTGCCAGGTGAGAATGGGCTTGCCTTGGGAGGCAGCGTGTCCCTATCTCTTGGCTACTGAGTGATGCAGGCGCTGAATGGGAGTCTCACTGAATGACCTCTACTCCCCTTCTGGTTTTTGTTTTGGTTCAAATCAATCCTCTGTCTATCCTGTCGAGGTGCTGGCCTTAGACTGGGATTTTCCTGGGGACAGTGCCCATTGTAGGTTCATGTGTCACCAGCAAACACTTTGGAGGAAGCTGGCAATCTTCTCTGGGTTTTGTGCCTGTAAGCCCTGAGCCACAGCAACTGAAGTGTGTGTTGGACTCAAGGCCTTGGTCTCCAGGGAAGCCAGAGGTCCTCACAGCTGGAATCTGGGCTACGGCTGTATGCTCCCCGTCTTGGGTCACGGGTTGTTATAGAAACCTATAAGGATTCGGGGCTGCTCTGCTCATCCTGCCCCCAAGGACACAGAAGCTATGGCAATGGGTCCTCAGCAGTGACCTCAGGGGTGACAGGTTGCAGGGAATTGGTGGCCCTAAGCTGTGGCCCACGGGGGAGTCTCCAAGAATCTGAAGATGCTGGGGCAAGCCTTATTTTTTTTTTTTTTTTTTTTTTTTTTTTTTGAGATGGAGCCTGGCTCTGTCGCCCAGGCTGGAGTGCAGTGGCGCGATCTCGGCTCACTATAAGCTCCGCTTCCCGGGTTCACGCCATTCTCCTGCCTCAGCCTCCCCAGTAGCTGGGACTACAGTCGCCCACCATCATGCCCAGCTAATTTTGTTTTTGTATTTTTAGTAGAGACGGGGTTTCACCGTGTTAGCCAGGATGGTCTCGGTCTCCTGACCTCGTGATCTGCCCGCCTCGGCCTCCCAGAGTGCTGGGATTACAGGCGTGAGCCACCGCACCTGTCCAAGTCTGGCTTTTAAAGGGGGCCAGGCCACACCTGGGTCAGCTTCTGTAAACTCCTTTGTTGTGGGCAGTGAGATGAGACCCAAGGACCAGGATAGAAGGAAGGGGAGAAAGAGCCCAAGATGTGCCAGGTGGGGCTGGGCTGAAGCGTGGTCCCCAGACCTGTCCAATGCAATAAAACGGCTTTTTTTTTTTTTTGAGACAAAGTCTCACTCTGTCACCTAGGCTGGAGTGCAGTGGTGCAATCGGCTCACTGCAACCTCCTCCTCCTGGGTTTAAGTGATTCTCCTGCCTCAGCCTCCTGAGTAGCTGAGATTACAGGTGTGCGCCATCACCCCGGCTAATTTTGTATTTTAATAGAGATGGAGTTTCACCATTTTGGCCAGGCTGGTCTCAAACTCCTGACCTCAGGTGATCTGCCTGCCTTGGCCTCCCAAAGTGCTGGGATTACACTCAGGTCTCACAGGCCAACGTGGAGCTCCTGAGTCCTCACCCAGCCCTCTTCCTCTCTGCCTCCCCACCCAGCAACGGCAGCCTGTCTCCAAAGTCTCCTCTTGTTCACTCTCACTGCCAATCGGCTCCATTTTCAAGATCCAGCCACTGCTCCACAGCTTCTCCTCTGCTCCCAGCCCCCAGCACCCATCACCTGGGTGAAGCAGCAGCCTTGGCACTGGTCTCCCTGCCTCTCCCAGCCCCTTCTGCCTCTCCGAGGAGGCACATGGCAGCCAGGGTGGTCCCCAGTAAACCTAAGTCTGATCCTATTTCTCCTCTGCTCAGAACCATTTGGAGGCTTCCATCTCATTCCAAGAAAGCCAAAGCCCCTGCAGGGAAGACCGCAGGAACTGGCCCGCCCTTGTCATCGGGCTCACTGTGCCTCTAAGCCCCGGGGCAGGCTCCTGTCCTGAGACATATGCAAGGTGCAGCCCCCACTTCATTCTGGGCACCACCTCAATATCCATCTATGACATTGTTCTAAGTACACTGGCTTTTGTTTCGGCACTAATGTTTTTTTCTGCCACTTACCCGCACCTGACAGTTGTTTCTATTCCTTTGTCTGTCTCTTTCCTGTGCCCCCAATCAGAATGCGAGCCCAGGTCCCTGTTGTTTCCTGTTTCCCAGTGCCCAGGGCAGGGTTGGCACACAGTAGGTACCCACGATGTTAATGCAATAAAATGGCTTTTTTTTTTTTTTTTTGAGACAAAGTCTCACTCTGTCACCTAGGCTGGAGTGCAGTGGTGCAATCGGCTCACTGCAACCTCCTCCTCCTGGGTTTAAGTGATTCTCCTGCCTCAGCCTCCTGAGTAGCTGAGATTACAGGTGTGCGCCATCACCCCGGCTAATTTTGTATTTTAATAGAGATGGAGTTTCACCATTTTGGCCAGGCTGGTCTCAAACTCCTGACCTCAGGTGATCTGCCTGCCTCGGCCTCCCAAAGTGCTGGGATTACAGGCTTGAGCCACTGTGCTGGGCCTAGGAATAAAATTTATTTATTTTTATTTTTTGAGACGGAGTCTTGCTCTGTCACCCAGGCTGGGGTGCAGTGGTGCAATCTCAGCTCACTGCAACCTCTGCCTCCCAGGTTTGAGCAATTCTCCTGTCTCAGCCTCCCAAGTAGCTGGGACTACAGGCGCATGCCACCACGCTCAGCTCATTTTTGTATTTTTAGTAGAGATGGGGTTTCACTATGTTTGTCAGGCTGGTCTCGAACTCCTGACCTCAAGTGATTCACTGCCTTAGCCTCCCAAAGTGCTGGGATTACAGGGTTGAGCCACCACACCTGGCCTAGGAATAAAAATTTTTGGCTGGGTGTGGTGGCTCACACCTGTAATCCCAGAACTCTGGGAAGCCAAGGCGGGCAGATCACGAGGTCAGGAGATCAAGAACATCCTGGCTAACACGGTGAAACCCCATCTCTACTAAAAAATACAAAAAATTAGCCAGGCGTAGTGGTGGGCGCCTGTAGTCACAGCTACTTGGGAGGCTGAGGCAGGAGAATGGTGTGAACCCAGGAGGCAGAGCTTGCAGTGAGCCAAGATCATGCCACTGCACTCCAGCCTGGGTGACAGAGCAAGACTCTGTCTCAAAAAAAAAAAATTTTTTTTTTACATCTGGACCCATGTTAAGGGTAAATGTAAGGGATACTTGCATAAAATCAACTCTAAAAAAATTTCAGCACATTTACGCAATAACTTGGGGCTGGGAGGACAGCAGTGACTTGGGCAAGCCATAAGCCATTTCCAGGCCAGCGGGCATTTCCCCTCCATCCTGCCCAGGTTGGCGTGACTCAGCTCTAAGAGTCAATCTCAGCCAGCTGCTGGGTTCCCCTTCTGCACTGTTCCTGGTGGCACTGCTCAGGGCTGGGGTGGGGACGACTGCTGGGTGGGCCAAAGGGGTGCTACAACAGGAAGGGAAGGAGCCCTCCACCCTCCACTCCAGGACTGAGGCAGAACCCCCTCCACCACGTGGACCTATTCCTGCTGGCAGCAGGTTGCCCAGGCTGGGGCACCGTTGTCCAGGAGCCTGCTGCCCACCCTAGCAACACACTGTCCTCCAAGGCAGTGTTGCCCATCACCGACTTTTTAAGGTGGTGGAGGCCCTGCTAAAGGAAAAAGGGGTGGCTTTGTAGCCCTCACCCCCATTCCCAGGTTCCTGGGCTCCCTACTTCTCGCCCACCAGCCCAGGCAGCACACAGGAATCTTCTGGCCCAGCCTCTCCTCCCTCCGCCCAGTCCTTTCTTCTTTTCCTCTTTGGTTTTCTTCCCGGTGCTGGGGAAGGCTCCTAGGCCTCAGAGCCGGGGCCAGGTCTGAAAGCCATGCTGCCTGTCCAGCCTCCTGTCCTACCTGTACAGGGTGAACATCCCACTTCATGGGCTGTATGCCCCTAAGGGAAGCTTGTGGATGGTTCAAGGTTCTCTACCCACTGAAACCCCTCAGAGGGTACGTCTTGCTGATGGGAAGGGCTGATTCTTCCCCCTACTCAGGTCTACACGTCCCCCATTCAAGTCTCACCAATGGAGGCAGGGATCACACCCCCCAACCAGAGCACGGCCCCTCAACACTGGCGCTTCCTTCTCTAGAACTCCAGTGTCTTGGGAATGATGCTGGAACTCAGCAAAGTTTTGCCAAATGGATTCAGGCTTCATCAAGAGTGTCTCACAGGCCTGTAATCCCAGCACCTTGGGAGGCTCAGGCGGGTGGATGACCTGAGGTCAGGAGTTAAAAGACCAGCCTGGCCAACATGGCAAAACCCCGTCTCTACTAAAAATACAAAAATTAGCCAGGTGTGGTGGCACATGGCTGTGTAATCCCAGCTACTCAGGAGGCTGAGGTGAGAGAATCACTTGAACCCCAGAGGTGGAGGTTGCAACGAGCCAAGATGGCGCCACTGCACTCCAGTCTGGGCGACAGAGTGAGACTCCACCCCAAAAAAAAAAAAAAAAAAAAACAAAACAGAAAAAAAGAGTGTCTGACAAAAAATTAGCTGAGCATGGTGGCATATACTTGCAGTGCCAGCTACTTGGGAGGCTGGGGTGGGAGGACGGTTTGAGCCCAAGAGCTCGAGGCTACAGTGAGTCGTGATGCAGCCCTGAACTCCAGCCAGAGCTACGAAGCCAGAGCCTGTTTCAATTAAAAAAAAAAAAAAAAAAAAAAAAAAAAAAAAAAGGCAGGGGCGTGTCTGACAAGAAGGATGAGTCCCAGCAGACTTCCTGCATCTGGCCTCCTCCCAGCACAGCCAAACCGGTGGGCATGAGAGGCCAGAGGGTGCCCCAGCTAGGACTCGTCCTCCCACCCCAATGCAGAGTGTGGTGCCACGAGCCCATCCCCAGGGCCCAAGGGACCCCAGCCTTGGCCCCACTTCCATGATGACCTCCAACCTCAGGAGCACAGTTCCCCAGAAGCATAGGAAAGAGAAGGTCTCTCTGGGCCCAGTCCTGTCCTGCTCCCACCTCAGGTCCCAGGCACTCCCACCTTTCCTGCCAGGCTCAGAGCCCCTGGGCCTTCCTTCTGATGTGCCAGCCTTGTTACTCTGCATGGTGGCCTCATTAGGGTGGGGTACACAGAGGCTGCCTGGTCTCAAAAGAGCACCTTTAACTATCACCTTTTGGGAGTGGCTTGTTGGGGCTTTGCCGGCCTTCCAGGCCCCTGTCAATTCTGCACCCCTTGCCACTGCCCAAGTTAGGCTGCTTTTCCTCTCTTACCATGTGCCACATGGAGGCCTTCTGCCTCCAATCCTGCTCCCCATCCCCTGTTCTCCCACACACATCCACTCTTGGCTGCCTAGGTCTCCTCACTGCCTACAGGGAACCACTGATCTGGCCCTACCTTCCCCTTCACCCCCTCTTCCGGCCACAGCTAAGGGGATACAGTTGTTTCTTCCCCATTATCCAATCCCCACTCATGAGCAGAGGAGCTTTAGTTCCAGGTGCTCCTGTTCCTGGAAGCCCCATGTATCTCAGAAGACATCGACCCCAGCCCCAGGGCTGGCTCCTGGCTGGTCTCAGCCCATCCTAGCACCCCAACCCTTTTGCCATTTCAAAGACCCAGGCTTAAGCCAAGTGACACTAGCAATTCCCCGATAGCGGGCATTAGCTCAGAGGGGACCTGAGGACTCAGGGAGCCCAATGGGGACCATTATTTCATCTCCAAGCAGGCAGGACAGGCCCGCTGACCAGAGTAGATGGTGCTGTGTTAATGCATGGCAGAGGCCTACTTGGTGATCCTTATTTCCATTTTTCTAGCAAGAAGGACGGTCTTCAAACTGGAAAGGGAAGAGGACCATGTCACAAGGAAGTGTGGTCCAGGACATCTCTGGCTGCTTTCAATGTCTGCCATTCTGATTGCCGAGGGGACGCAAGAGGGGCAGGAATACCACAGCTGGTTAAGGAGGGTAAGTTGAGCACACAGAGGCCAGTGCCAGATCTTGACCTCAATTTCTAGCAAATCCCCAGCCTAGAACAGCCTCTCCAAAATGCTTGCAAGTGTTAAGAAAATAATAATAATGACAAGGAGAGCGCCAGCAATTCTGATATTATGCCTACTCTGTGCAGATACTTGGCTAAGCCCTTTGTATGTATTAACTCACTCAAACTCCAAAATAACCCTATGGAATGGGGCCTCTGATCAGTTCCATTTGATGGATGAGTAAATAGAGGCCTAAAGAGGTTAGGGAGACTACGCAATACATCAGGAAGGCAACGCGGGGTCAGGGTGTTGAGCCATCATGTTACATATTTATCAGAGTCCTGCTCCCCTGGCACTGTAGACTTTCAGGGTCAGGGCAGTGGTATGCCCCATCCCTCAAAATCTTCCTTCTTCCCTCTCTTCCTCCCTCCCTCCTTCTTTCTTTTCTTTCTTTTCTTTTCTTTTTTTTTTTTTTTGTGGCACGGTCTCACTCTGTCACCCAGGCTGGAATGCAGTGATGTAATCTCAGCTCACTGCAATCTCTGCCTCCTGGGTTCAAGCGATTCTCCTGCGTCAGCCTCCCGACTAGCTGGGATTACAGGTGCATGCCACTACACCAGGCTAATTTTTGTATTTTTTGTAGAGATGGGGGTCTCACCATGTTGCCCAGACTGGTCTCGAACTCCTGAGCTCCAGCAATCCTCCCACCTCAGCCTCCCAAAGTTTTAGGATTACAGGTATGAGCCACCACACCTGGGCCATTGTCTCCTCTTTTCTGCTGTGATACCTAGGTCAACAAAGTAGGGAACTATCAGGGACTAACCTAATCCATAAATAACATTATTAAGTAACGTTCATACTTGATACAGACTTCCTTAGTTTTTACCTAATGTCCTCTTCTTGGTTCTAGGGTCCCATTCAGGACACCACACTGCATTTGGTCATCTGCCTCCTTAGTCTCCACTTGGCCGTGACAGTGTCTCAGAATTTCCTTGTTTTGGATGACCTTGACACATTTGACAGATGCTAATCAGGCATTTTGTAGAATGCCTCTCGGTTGGGATTTGTCTGGTGTTTTTCTCAGGGCTAGACTGGGATTACCGGTTTGGGAGGAAGACCACAGAGGAAAAGGTCTGTTCTCACCACATCACACCAAGGGTATATGCCATCATCATAACCTGTCACTATCAGTGTTGGCCTTGATCACCTTCTGAGACCGTGTTTGCTGGGTTTCTCCACTATACAGTTGCTCTTCCCCTCCCCTTTCCAAACTCTACCCTTTATAAGGAAGCCACCACACACATCTCATGCTTACAGGGTGTGAAATTATGCTTTACTTCCTCAGTGGGACAATTATTAGCATATGTTATTTGGATTTCTTCTCTACGAGAGATTTTCCTATTTATTTATTATTCATTTGTTCAATAATTTATACTATATATACTTCATTATGGCCTCATGGATATTTATTTCATACTTTACGACCTAGTATATTTTGGTTTCTGTAAAGCATTTGATCCTGGTATCCCTGGTATTCTCGGGGTAGGTGGTAAACTGTGGACAATCAGCTGTAAGTTCACTGAACTCCATATCTATTGAATGAGCATTATCCACCCCAGAGCACCAAGTGGCTGGGAAATCAATGCCACTGCCTGATTTTAAAGCAAATGAAATAGAAACAGAGTACACTGCATTTTGTAAGGGAGGCCCCCTCCACCGCTGGAAAACAACGCTCCAATTTTGTAATGCATCAGGGGATATGATGGGTAGTGAGTAGAGATGCAAAGTATATTTCCACAGGTCTCGGTCAATACAGTGTGAACAGAGAACCACCCCTACAAGTGCCTCAGGGCCCTGTCCATGGTCCTGCCCCGCATGTTTAACCAGCCTTGTGGATTCAGACACACCAAGCACTGCTTCTCCAGCCCGCAGGCAGCAGCACAGCTGAGACTGACAGAGGTAGGATGCTAGATTCTCTTTCTTGACACATACAATGCGAGGAAATGAACAAGACGAAATTAAATGGGAATAAGGGCCAAGAAACAGGCTTATATTCCAGAAATTATTGACACAGATAACAGGCGCGAATGCTTCCACGAGCCAGGATTGTTAAAAGAAAAAAGAAAAAAAAAAAAAGAAAAGAAAAGAAAAAGGAATTGTGCTACAGTAAGAGAGACTAAAAGGTGACAACAACCAAATACACTGCACAGTCCTGGAGAGGAAACAGCAAAAATGGACATTTTGCGGTCAAATAGGGAAATCTGAAAAAGGTCTGCATATTAAACGAGATGAAAATTTATTGAAGCAGAAAAGTGATGATCATTTACTGGCAAAAAAATCAGGTTACAAAACAGTATGCACAGTATGATCTCATTTTCTGGAGAAAATTGACATATAAGCATGGAAACAGCTCTGGAAAGGTCTGACAGAAGTGTCATTGAGGCGCTGCGGGAGAGATAGGACACAATACGTTTTATTTTGCTTGTCCCTATTTCCAGTTTTCTGCAGTGCATATCCACCGCTTCTGTAGTAATCTCAGAGTATGTTTTTAAAAGAAAGAAATCACTGACCCTCCCCCAAGGGTGGAGAATCCCTGGCTTGGCAGAGATTTCTAAAACAGATCCCTGGAGGTTTTGGTGGCCAGAAACTTAATATGAGTGGACAGTGCAGAGGCAGCCCCACCCTGAGCTGCGTGCATGTGTGAGGTCTTGGGGCTAGTGGAGTCCTGGGTGGGCGGGGGGGTGGTCTGCTGGTCCAGCCCTTTCATGTTATTGAGAGGAAAACTGAATCACAGAATTAGGCGATGGCAGCTCCAGGGCCAGAAGCCAGATGTCTGGCTACTGGGTCGTATGGAAATGGCCTAGGGCTTCAGGAACTGGGGTATTTGGCCTGGAGAAGGGAAAACGGGAGTAAGGTGCTAGGAAGGAGAGAAGGGGCATGAGTGCTATTTTCAAATATTTAAAGGCCCCGGCAAAGAAGAGAGACCCACGTGAGTCCCTGTGCAGAACGGTGATGACTAAGTGACGAGCAGGTCTGTCTCTAGAGTGTATGAGGGAGAAGGTTCTAATGGCAGGAACTATCCAGCTGGGGGAGAAGTGGGTGAGGCTTGCTGGGCACATGGCCGAGGTTGGTGGCCCCTGCCAGAGGTTGCTGGGAGACCCTTCCCACCACTGAGGCTCTGTGGTTCGGGGACTCCAGGTTTCAGCCAGAGCTGGTGGCTTCTTTACCCGACCTGCAGCCTGTGTTCTGAGAGGAAGGAGCGGGACTATACCTACACCAGGAGTCGGCTCAGCCTGCCCCAGATGGGAGCCACTGGGAAAAGGGAAGGGTGTGGCTGGCCTTTGGGGAAGAAAGGTCATGGTGGCAGCAGGCAGTGCCCCTCAGCAGAGCCCCACAGAGGGCAGCCTGGGCTCTCACAGGCACTGCAGTGGTGTTTCCTGGGGTGGGTACCTGAGTTCTCAAGCCCTGAAGCGGCCTCTCGCTCTTCTGCCCACCGCTCTCTGCAACTCACAGGTCCCGGCCCATGCCCAGGTGCCCGTGGAGAGAGAATTCTCCATTGCCTCTCACTGCCTGGTGACACGGAGGCACGGGTCCAACCTGGCCATCATCCCGCTTCCCCCATGTTCTGAAATGCCTGGTCTGACCTGTCCTGGGAACACAGTGCCAGCCAGTGCCCATTTGAGGCCCATGGCCCCAGGACCCCATGCAGGGCCTGAGGCCTTAGATGGTCTTGGAAACCCACTTCTCAGGGCTTTTGTCTCCAGGGGAAATCCCTGACCATTTCAGCCAGGTGGGTGTTCTGTCCTCCCCTTAAGACACAGTCCCCAGTCCCCATGCCGGTGCCACCAGAGGACTCTGGTGTGGTGATATGACTCCATCCACCCTACTGGCTGCACTGACCCTCCGCTTCCAGCCCTGTTAACAATCTATGTAAGTCCTGCTTTTCCCAAATAGATGCCACATGAAAGCCCTCTGCTCAGCCACCACTTCCCGAGCCTGGCTCTGCCTGGCCTGCTGCAGCCAACACAGCCGGCTGCCAGCCTGGCTGCCCAGCAGAGCCTGAATGACAGAGGTCACCCGGCACTGGGCCGGGAATACACGGTGGCCCCAGCAGACACCTCCTTCTATGTCTGGGCAGGGTGGGTGCAGCCAAGGAGCCAAGGCTGTAGAGCACCCCTACCTGTCCCTTTCACCCCCTGGCCCGGCCCAGCAGGGCGTACACAGACCCTTGCATCTTGGTCTCCGCAGCTGGGGGTGGGGTGGGGAGCCTGGGACCGGATTCTGGTAGCTCTCTCCCCAAGACAAGGGTGGATGTGCAGACCGCTCAGAAGAACCTGCACGGCCGAGGAGGGAAGGTGGGCACAGAAGCCACCCTGGGCGTGACGCGTGATGCTCGGGGCACAGGCGCCGGGGAGGGGGGGAAAGCGAGGGCCCGGCTGTGCCCGGGATACCCGGGGGACCGAGGTCCTGGGCTCCGGCGGAGGGAGGGGATTGGGAGGGAGGCCACTGCCTCGGGCCACGCGGGTGACCCGGCGGGAGAGCTGGGGGAGGGGCGGCGGGGCTGGGGGCTGGGCTGGGGTCCCTGGGCCGGGACTGGGGTCGGGCTAGCTTACCTCCTCGCCTTGGCCGAAGCGCAGTCCGAGCGCCGCGACGCGTTCCACGCGCAGGAAGCCGTCGGGGTCGCGGCCGCACACCTCGAACACCTCGCGCAGGCGGCGCACGGAGCGCAGCAGAGCCGCGGGGGCGCCC
>NW_016809913.1:3983830-4001598 GCF_001698545.2 Rhinopithecus bieti
GAGGGGCGGGGGCCGCGGCGAGAGCGGGAGGGAGAGAGGGAGGTGGCAGCGGCGGCGGGGACGCTGCAGACAAAAGGAGCCCGCGTCCTCCCGAGTGGGCCGTCCACGCGGGGCCGGCAGGCGCAGCGCGCTGCCAACGGTCGCCTCCTCCGCGGCCTCAGTTTCCCTCCGCGTCCCGGAGCCCGCCCCTTCCCCTGGACACCCGGAGCCACCCGAAGGCCCCGCCCTGAAGGAGGATTCCGCGGGGTCGTGCCCCTCTCCGCTGCCCGTGGCCGCTGCCGCGCCTCGCGTCTCCCGAGCGGTCAGGATGTCCTTCCTGGGTGCCTCCTGCGTTGGCGCGTTCCGTGACTACATTCATGTCGGAGGAAGCTGAGGCCCAGAGAGGTCGGACTCTCTCTAAGGCCACACAGCTCGCGAGAGGCAGGGCCAGGATTCGCTCCCAGTTCTGGAGGGCTCTGGACTCCGCTCTTCACCTCGGCGCTGCGGTCTCCCGGCGCTCTACTCCAAGACAGCAGTTGTGGGGCCATCGGGCGGGGGGAGAGCACAGAGAGAAGGAGCAGGGAACTGAACCCCAGCCTGGAC
Organism: Rhinopithecus bieti; assembly: GCF_001698545.2. NCBI lineage: Eukaryota > Metazoa > Chordata > Mammalia > Primates > Cercopithecidae > Rhinopithecus > Rhinopithecus bieti. Next base: position 3,984,413 of record NW_016809913.1, read on the forward strand.
CCGAGACCCTGCGACGGGGAGGTGAGGAGAAAACCAGGATGAGGCCCAAGGGAGGAAAAGCGAGGCCCTTCCAGAGGCCTGCCTGTTGCAGCAACCAAGGCTGCCCCACGCCTGGAGGAGGCTTCCTCCCTTTCTCCGGGTTCCCACCATCACACCTCCCTGGCAGCCCGCGTGCCCCAAGCTCAGAGAGTCCAGGACAGAATCTCTGTCCTGGTGGCTGCAGGCTCCAGGTCAGGACCTTGGCCTCCTCCCATTAGTGCTCAGCGGAGCCTCCACCCCAGCTTGTACTAACTTCCCAGCCCCGCTTCGGGGCCCTGCAGGACCCGGCCGGGCTCTCCTCTGCTCTCCACCTCCTTGCTGGGCACATCAGGTCTTTGTGGCAACGACAAAAACAGGCTTTGGTTGAGGCTACTTCCACCTATGCTGTCCTGCTCAGCACAGAGGTTTCCTCCTCCGGGAAGGCTTCCCTGATGGCATTCCATCTTGTCTTCTATTCTGAGTTCTAGGCCCTTCTTCCAGATGCCCAGTTTGTTCTTCATTCTCTAGTGGGGTGCCCATTTCCCCTACCATGCTGGGAAGCCCTCCAGGGCAAGACATGTCTTAATTACCTTCAAGTCCCTGATCTCCAGCCAAGAGTGGGCCCAGAGGAAGCCCCACCCAGAGGGGATGGGCCCGCCCATTGTGTGAGGAGCCAGGAGCAATGTAGTGGGAGTCCGGGGTGAACTGCATGGCCTCCCCTAGCTGGGCCTCGGTTTGTACCTCTGTGGTTTTCCTGCTCAACCCTGAATATATCCTGTGCAGGGACTGCCATTTGCCTTCTGATGGTGGGCGGGGCCCTCTTCTTTCCAGCCCTGGCTCCTGGAATGAACCTGGCTTTTAGCTACTCTCCTTCGAAAGGCAGCACCTCTTGGGAAGAGAGACCTGTGGTTCTGAGGATTGAGGAGTCCGAAATGTGTGAAAGCGGGAAAGGGGAGGCCTTGGGAGTGGAGTGGGGGTATTCGGCTGAATGAGAGCGTCTCTGCTAGCTGGATGCCCCTCAGCCGGATACTAACGTATTTTAGCTTGGTTTCCTCGCCTGTACAGTGGGGATAATAGTGCCTTCCTTTTAGGGCGACTGAAGATGAGAGCGAATCTAAGCAATGCTGCTTTCCCCCGACCTACCCTGCAAAATGGAGGTGGAAATGGAGAATAAGGACGGGCGGTTGGCAGGGAGAGACTGGCTGCTGGAGATTCAGCCAGCTCCCCGGCAAGGAGGTAGGGAGTGGAAGCTGGGGGCTGCTGCCTGCCCCTGGGACCCCGATATTAGTTCGTCCAAGGTCAGCTTGTGCGGTTTTCTCTCACCCAAGGGGCTCAGCACAGAAAGGAGATGGCCAGGAGCTGGGGCTGCCCCCTGGTGGGGGCTGCAGAAGTGGCTCTCCGCGCTTTGCCTGGCATTGAATGCCCCCTTACTGGGGACAGGGGAGCTGGAAGACTCACCCACTTCAGCTGGCAGAGGCGGGGACCTCAGGCCTGAGCATGAACAAACCCCAAGTGAACCAAGACAGGATCCCGCCAACAGATTAGCCAGTTCTTGTCAAAGATAGGATCATCACAAATTCAAAAATCCCCCAGGAGAGCTTTCCCCGACCCAACTCTCCTTGCCCAGGTCTCTGCAGTTTTGTCTCTGGTGGGCGATGGTTTGAAGGACACCTGCCTCGCCCACCAGTGGCACTGGGTCTCTTGCTCACCGCTGTGCTGCTGGGGCCAGCATAGCACATCACAGGCATTCTTTCTGGGGTTGTCACGTTTTTGTGGCGCACCTATGTTGTGTCAGGTATGCTAGGGAGACAGTGAAAGGGGAGTAGCCACTTGCTGAACTTGATGAGGGCAGTCATGGCCCAGTGTGATCTACATTGAGGTCCCAGGCTCTAGGAGCCCAAGAGGGCCTTCTGAGTGCCTACCCAAAGGTCCCTCAGAGATGGTGCAATTATGGAGTCCTTGGGTCCTTGGACATGGACCTGGGACCACTAGGGCTCCCATCACCTTAATCGAAGAGCTCAAAGTGCAACCCCGAGCAGAAGCAGCAAGAGAATATCCATGTCAGGACCAGCTGCAGGACTGGGAACCTCAGGGTGAAGGGGGTTGCTCCAGGAAAGCAAGAGGTCCCCATGGATAGAGTGGGAAGGCGGGGAGCCTCCCTTCTGTCCTCCACTTCCTCCAGGTGACCTCTGATTCTCCAGGGGATTTCCAACAGCTGCAGCAGCCTTGTCAGGCTGGAAATAGACTGGGAAATATACCTGGAAGGGACAGTGGGACTCTGGCCCCTTCTCTAGGAAGAAACAAGTTTGATCAGGTCCCTCCCCTGCTGAAAACTCAATGGCCACCATTGCCTGAGCTGGCATTGTGCAGTGTCTTCACACTCTCCTGCACTCCTTAACCCTAGTGTGGGAGCATCCACGCTCCCTCCTGCCTCCCTCTGTTTAGTGGGTGGGAGGCCTCAATCCTACTCCCACCCAATTCCACTTTCTCTAATTCCTGTCCTTGTGTTGTGGAAGTGGCACTTCCTACAGGAAGCCTTTCATGACCACCCTCATCTTGCCCCCTTGACCACCTCTCTCATGTGCTCCTGCGGAGAGGTGAAAGTACAGACTGTGCAGCCCACTTACAGGTGTGGATAAGGCTGTGGTGAGAGTCAGTAAGTTAGTACATACATGTAAGTGTCAGAACAGTGCTGCTGGTTAGTGACAGCTATTGTTCTTGTGACTGTCCTTACCATCTCTTACCCCTGTTGCCTATCACTGGAGTATCTGGGAAACTGTATGGAAGGTCGTAGGAGTGACCATGAGGTCCCTGGTGGCAGGGACTATGTCCATTTCTCTCCTGATTTCTGTAGCTCCTAAATAATGCCCATACACACATAGTTAGGGTCTGTGTAGGAATAAATTAAGGAATGGACAAATATGGTGTGGTAGCCTGAAAAATGCCCCCTTAAATGGTATCTATGTCCCAATCCCTGTACATCAGTGGTCCCCAACCTTTTTTGGCACCAAGGACTGGTTTCAGACAAGTCGGGGGAAGAGGGTCTAGGGGTGAAACTGTTCCAACTTAGATCATCAGGCTTCAGATTCTCATAAGGGACATGCAACCTAGATCCCTCTCATGTGCCATTCACAATAGGGCTCCCACTTCTATGAGAATCTAACGCCACTGACCTGACGGAAGGTGGAGCTCAGGCAGTAATGCCCACTCACCCGGCACTCACCTCCTGCTGGTTCCCGTCAGGCCATGGACTGGTAATGGTCTGCGGTCTGGGCGTTGGGGCCCCTGCTGTAAATGTTACCTCATTAGAAAAAGGGTCTTTGCAGATAATAATTAAGGATCTGGAGGCTGGGCGCGGTGGCTCACGCCTATAATCCTAGCACTTTGGGAGGCTGAGGCAGGCAGATTGCTTCAGCCCAGTAATCTGAGACCAGCCTAGGCAATATGATGAAATCCTGTCTCTACTAGAAAATACAAAAATTAGTCGGGCATGGTGGCATGTATCTGTAGTCTCAACTACTAAGGAGGCTGAGGTGGGAGGATGGCTTGAGCCAAGGAGGCAGAGGTTGCCGTGAGCCCAGATCATGCCACTACACTCCAGCCTGTCTCCAAAACAAAACAAAAGCAACAACAACAAAACAACTAACAAGAGCAACAAAACAACAAACTAGGATCTGGAGACAGGGGGGTTATTCTGGGTTAGCGAGATAGACTCTTAATGCAATCACACATATCTTTAAGATGGATCAGAGGCAGATTTGACACATAAAGAGAGGGGTAATGTGACCACAGAGGCAGAGATTGGAGTGGTGCAGCAATGAGCCAAGGAGCATCAGCAGCCATCAGAAGCTGGGAGAGGCAAGGAGCAGAATCCCTCCCAGAGCCTCTGGAGGGCCCACAGCCCTACTGACGCCTGGATTTGGACCTTCTGGCCTCCAGAACTGTTACAGAATAAATTTCTGGTGTTTTAAGCCACCAAGTTTGTGGGAGCTAGCACAGCAGCCGTGAGAAATGAATACGGATGGTACAAATACCATGTGGAAGTTATCAAAGATTATTAAGAGCCAGGCTTTGGAATTCAAAACAGCTGAGCTGGGCACCAACATCTGTTGCTCGTTTAGCCCCATGACTCTGGACAGGTTAATTTCTCTAAGCCTCAGTTTTTCTACCTTGCAGAGGTCCTCCAGGGTTTTAATTTAAAAAAGATGTGTCATGCCTCGCCCAGTGCTTGGCACAGTACTGGCACCTGGGTGATTATGTGTGTCGGTATGGAGCAGTTTAGAACCTGTCTAAAAGGGGGAACATTTCTGTATTTTCATCTGTGAGCCTTGATTTCATTGTCCATGTTGTCTGGAAATGGGGCAGAATTCAGTAACTTCCTGTTCACAACCTGCTGGGTTTTGTTTTTTTTTTTAAACCCATGAATAATTATCACTTTGAAGGGGAAGAAGGTACTGTGAACTTATTTTCCTTCTTCACTGATCCCAAAATATGTTTCTGTGAGCAAAAGCAGAGAGGCCCCTGCTTGGAGACACAGCCAGCCCTACCTTTGGAGTGCTGACGATCCTGGCTGGACTAGGGCACATTTGGGGTAAAGAGGGGCATCTTGAGACCTCATCTTTCCTCTGCTGCCTGAGCTCTTGATGTGAGGGGTATCCAGAATCTTCTCTGACCCTTAGAAGCAGGATTGCTAAAATTCCTTCCAGGATTCTAAGAAGAAATGCCAAAACCTAACTTATTCTACCCAACTGGGCTCCAGATCCTACTGTCAGCTGCAGAAATGGCCCCTGAAACTAACTTCCAGGCAGGGCACCAATATTTCCCTCCTGGCTTAGGAAGCAGTGTCCTCGGTGAGTCAAATCCACTCACATTCCCTGGCTTTGAGCCTCCTCTACTGCCCACTTCTGCCTAAAAGAAAAACTCAGTCCTCAGGGTGAGTGGCAAGCAGGAAGGCCCTTTACAGCCTGATGCTCTGTTCTTTAAAACATAGCTGAGCAGCAACATCATCTACTATACTCAGTTTACATTTATTGAGCAGTTACTATATCCCAAGCATTGTGTGGCATAGACTCCAAGACAGTGACTCAACATGGAATTCATCAGTGAAATGCCTGGCTTGCCTTGCATATGCTGTTCCCTCTGCCTGGATTGTCCGCCCTCCACCACCGCCACTGCCATCCTTCAAACACCACCCCCTGAAGCCTTCCCTGAGTCAGCTGCCCTTACTGCTCTGCCCTCACAGAACTTCGCAGACTCTACAGTGTGTTCATGATGCACACACTGGGATGCCCTGCCCATCGGCTGTCTCCCCTGGCCAGGGCACCCAGCTGTCTTCTCAGGGATGATGGGATCATTCCAAGATTAGGAAAACAGACACAGGGTAAAGAGCCGAGAGTTAAGAGGCAGGTGTAGGAAGTGCTGTCAGAGCCGTATGAGGAGAGGGAACAGGTGCCTGGAAGCCCAAAGAGGTGAGGAAAATGACTGAATTATAGTTAAGTATGCACGTCCTTCACCATGTATTTTTTCTGGAGATGGAGTCTCATTCTTATTGTCTAGGCTGGAGTGCAATGGCGTGATCTCAGCTCACTGCAACCTCTGCAATGTTCAAGCGATTCTCCTGCCTCAGCCTCCCAAGTAGCTGGGATTACAAGGTGCCTGTCACCACGCCTGGCTTTTTTTTCTTCTTTTAGATGGAGTTTCGCTCTTGTTGCCCAGGCTGGAGTGCAATAGTGCGATCTCAGCTCACTGCAACCTCTGCCTCCCAGGTTCAAAGCGATTCTTGTGCCTTAGCCTCCCAAATAGCTGGTATTAAAGGCACATGCCACCATCCCTGGCTAATTTTGTAGTTTTAGTAGAGACAGTTTTTTCCATGTTGGTCAGGCTGGTCTTGAACTCCCGACCTCAGGTGATCCACCCACCTCGGCCTCCCAAAGTGTTGGGATTACAGATGCGAGCCACCACGCCTGGCTACTAACTTTTTGTATTTGCGGTAGAGATGGGGTTTCACCATGTTGGCCAGGCTGGTCTTGAACTCTTGACCTCAGGTGATCCACCCGCCTCGGCCTCCCAAAATGCTGGGATTACAGGCGTGCACCATTGCGCCTGGCCACCTGAGAGCTGCTTGAGAGCAAGGACTATTCCCCATCAACCTTGTTAACCTTGAAAGGTTGCAAGCTGTTGAGTAGAAGTTATAAAACAACAGTGAAGGTTTGGGGTTGGCCTACGGAGTTGACAGCAGTTCACCTGCACCACTCTAAACTAGTTATGCTGACACTCCCCTAAGGAAGGAAAACAAACCCAGCTCCCTGTAATCCAAATTAGGTAAAGAGCAACCTTTTGATAAAAGGAAAAAGATAAAGGTAAAAACATCCAAGAGGTGGTAGTTAATGTAATACATAAATAAACTCTGCTCTCATAAACACCCTTTAAGCATTATCCTCATCTCTTAAAACCCTTTTTGTTTTCGAAGCAATAATGATCATTGTAAAATGCTTAGAAAATAGACACAAAGGCCGGGTGCGGTGGCTCATACCTATAATCCCAGCATTTTGGGAGGCCGAGGCGGGCGGATCACGAGGTCAGGAGATAGAGACCATCCTGGCTAACACGGTGAAACCCTGTCTCTACTAAAAATGCAAAAAATTAGCTGGGCGTGGCGGCAGGCGCCTGTAGTCCCAGCTACTTGGGAGGCTGAGGCAGGAGAATGGCATGAACCCGGGAGGCGGAGCTTGCAGTGAGCTGAGATTGCGCCACTGCACTTCAGCCTGGGCGACAGAGCGAGACTCCGTCTCAAAAAAGAGAGAGAGAAAAAAAAAGAAAATAGACACAAAAAGGAATGAGTGAGCCATACATATTGTTAACATTGAATATATTTCCTTTTCTTTATCCTATGCAAAAGCTATATACATATATTTGTATTTACGTAATTGGGAATTAGCCCTCTTATGTGGTTTTAAAACTCTTGATTTTATTGGAAGTCCCCTCCCAAAATTTAAATATTATTAGGCCTTTTTTTTTATACTTTATGTTCTAGGGTACATGTGCACAATGTGCAGGTTTGTTACACATGTATTCATGTGCCATGTTGGTGTGCTGCACCCATTAACTCATCATTTACATTAGGTATATCTCCTAATGCTATCCCTCCCCCCCACCAACCCCACGACAGGCCCCAGTGTGTGATGTTCCCCATCCTGTGTCCAAGTGATCTCATTGTTCAGTTCTCACCAATGAGTGAGAACATGCGGTGTTTGGTTTTCTGTTCTTGCGATAGTTTGCTGAGAGTGATGGTTTCCAGCTGCATCCATGTCCTGTATTAGGCCATTTTTAAAGGCTGCATAAGGAAGTGGTCAGCCTCCAGAAGGAGCTGGATGAATGTAGATAATTTAACCAATATTTTGGTTGTCTTCAGGTTTTCTGATATTATAATACTTTGATGAAAATCTTCACTCTTTTACCATTTGTTTCTCCGGGCTAGATTCCTAATTACTAGGGCAAATGGTATGGAATTTTTTTTTTTTTTTTTTTTTGAGACGGAGTTTCGCTCTTGTTGCCCAGACTGGATGCAATGGCGTAATCTCGGCTCACCTCAGCCTCCGCCTCCCAGGTTCAAGTGATTCTTCTGCCTCAGCCTCCTGAGTAGCTGGGATTAACAGGCATGCACCACCCCCCCCAGCTAATTTTGTATTTTTAGTAGAGATGGGGTTTCTCCGTGTTGGTCAGGCTGGTCTCAAACTCTCGACCTCAGGTGATCCGCCTGCCTCGGCCTCCTGAAGTGCTGGGATTACAGGCATGAGCCACCGCACCTGGCCAGTATGGACATTTTTAAGGCTGGTAATACAGAGAGATGAGGCCATGTGCAGGAAGAACTCATCGCACCACATTCTTGACCTGCGCCAAGTATTAGTTAAGTATGTCTTCGCTAATGTGACAATGAAAATTTGTATCAGGCATCCCATTGTTTCGGTTAGCATTTTTTTTTTTTTACTAATGAGTGTGATGACCTTTTCCATCATAAATAGGAGTTGGTACAGTATTTCTGTGGATTGGCCATTCGTGTCCTTTGCCCATTCTTCTTTCTACTTAGGTGTTTTCTTTAGATGGATTTTTATGAACTCTTTAGAACTCCCTGTTGGTTGACCTTTTAATTTTGTGTGTGATTTTCTTGGACATGGGGACATTTTAATGTTAGGAAGTCAATGCAGGACCCTTAGGATTTCTGCTTTTAAGTTTACACTGCCTTTTTTTTTTTTTTTGAGATGGAGTCACCCAGGCTGGAGTGCAATGGCATGATCTCAGCTCACTGCAACCTCCGCCTCCCGGGTTCAAGCGATTCTCCTGTCTCAGCCTCCTGAGCAGCTGGGATTACAGGTACACACCACCACGCCCGGAAATGTATTGTATTTTAGTAGACAGGCCCATATTGCCCAGGCTGGTCTTGAACTCCTGAGCTCAGGCAATCCACCCGCCTCGGTCTCCTAAAGTGTTAGGATTACAGGCATGAGCCACCGCACCCAGCACTTACACTGCTTTTAAGCTTACAAAGTCCTTCCCAGTTGTAGGAGTCATTAATGTTCTTGGCCAGCGTTTCCAGCTCTTTTCCTTTTGGACAGAGGAAGATGGTGATTTTTTTTTTTTTTCTTTTTTTGAGACGGAGTCTCGCTATGTCACCCAGGCTGGAGTGCAGTGCCCGGATCTCAGCTCACTGCAAGCTCCGCCTCCTGGGTTTATGCCATTCTCCTGCCTCAGCCTCCGGAGTAGCTGGGACTACAGGCGCCCACCACCTCACCCGGCTGGTTTTTTGTATTTTTTAGTAGAGACGGGGTTTCACTGTGTTAGCCAGGATGGTCTCGATCTCCTGACCTCGTGATCCGCCCGTCTCGGCCTCCCAAAGTGCTGGGATTACAGGCTTGAGCCACCGGAAGATGGTGATTTTTGACCCTTGTGACTTTGTGAAGCTGTGTGTCAAGTTCTGGCAGTGACTGTGAGAAGTGACTGTACATCTGGCCTCAAGCCTTTAATTGCTGATGCAAGAGCTTCTAGATGCTGCTCTGTCCAGTCTAGCAGTCAATAGCCACATGTTAACTATTCACATTTAATTAATATAAAAGTTTAGTTCCCCATTCTCACTAACCACATTTCAGGTGTTCAATGGCCACATGTGGCTAGTGGCCACTGTCCTGGACAGTGCACATATGGAACTGGTAATACAGAAAGATGAGGCCAAGTGCAGGAAGAACTCATTGCACCACACTCTGGACTTGCACCAGTATTAAGTATATCTTTGCTAATGTGACAAATGTAAATGGAACCCTTCTGTTTCAGCTTCCAGCAGAACATTTCCATCATCACAGTGGCTGGACAGTGTAGCCTGAGCTCCTTCCCTCTGGCATGATGGCTGGCAATCTGTAGATCAAATGAGTGAGTGATCAGATATGGCTGATCACTCAGTCTGGAGTCCCAGGAAATCAGGGTGAGCAGAGCCTCCTGATAACAGGTGATGGACATGTAGCAGAGGTGAGAAATAAGCTTTTGTGGCTTTGAAGCCAATACACTTTTGGAATTACTCATGCTTTTCTTTTTAAATAAAAAAATCAAAGCATAATCTGGACCTTCTAGCCTGTTCCACTCTATATACTCTAATTACCATTAGTATTTAAGCATTTAAAAATTTGTTTTACTATCTAGTAAGGAAAGTTTTCGACTACCCGTTGTTACCCAAGCTTTCCTGTTTATTCCACAAGGTGAAGAATATTTTCCAAAGATCATTTTGTCTGGATACACTCTCTTCTTGTTGGCATCTTGATCAGAATTGTATTAAGCCAGTTCATTTATTTTGGAAGATCTGGCATTCAACGATATTCAGCTTTCCAACTCAGGACTGTGGTCTGTCTCTCCATTTGCTGCAGTCTCCTTTCAGCCCAGCCCCCTCACATGCCTGCGTGCTGAGCAGTGCTGTGCGGAGAAAAATAAGCAGCAATGAGAGAAAATTGAGAACAACATAGTGACTTTTATAAAGCAAAACTAATTCGTTTTAAAGAACTGTACTTTATCCTGTGATTCCCTCCCCCGCTACTCAGAGTTGAAATGGCATTTTACAAAGAACAACTATGTTAGATATATTTTTTCTGGTTTCTAAATGCGTAAGTTGATGAAATGTATTTTGGAAATTTTACTGATGGGTGAAATCTCAAAGTCTGGATTAGAATTTTCAATAGGTCTTTATTACACAGGTCACCTTTATTTTGTTAGGGATTTTGCATTGGGGTTGCTATGGTGAATGGGGTCTTGTTTTCCCCATTATTCTATTTATATAGTTCTTTATAACATAAAGCCTTCAGTATTATTCAACAACTATCTATTGAGCACCTTTGAACAATGCATGTTCCCTACACTGGGAGGCTCATAGTCCTAACCAGGGACATAGGAAGATAGTTGATGATTACAACGTTGTTGTATAGAGAAGCTGTCACAGAAGCAATAGAAGGGCTCTCAGCCAATGGGAGATCAGAAATCTTTCCCAAGAGGTGCTGGTGCTCAAACTGAGTGACAACAAGGCACCCAGAAAATGTTTTGCTGAATGACTGACTGCTGCACATTAAAAAAGACTTGGTATTTTGATAACGAATTTTTGTCTCCTGTAGAATCCTAGATATGAGTAAGGGTGGTATTTGTGGAGTCTTTTTTTTTTTTTTGAGACAGAGTCTTGCTCTGTCGCCCAGGCTGGAGTGCAGTGGCGCGATCTCTGCTCACTGCAAGCTCCGCCGCCTCCCGGGTTCACGCCATTCTCCTGCCTCAACCTCCCTAGAAGCTGGGACTACAGGCGCCCGCCACCTCGCCCGGCTTTTTGTATTTTCAGTAGAGACGGGGTTTCACCGTGTTCACCAGGATGGTCTCGATCTCCTGACCTCGTGATCCGCCCACGTCGGCCTCCCAAAGTGCTGGGATTACAGGCGTGAGCCACCGCGCCCCGCCTGTGGAGTCTTTTTTAATGAAGGCACAGATCAACTAATTCCTTTCTGCCTTCCATTTACAAATTACCAAATTGCAAAGAATATCTCTTTACCATCAATTTCTTTCTACTTCAACTTTGGGCCAGACTCAAAACATTTATAATTGCTAGGATAGAAAAAGTGTTGCTATTTTTGTGGTCTGGGACTAAGACATATCTTCATGTACCTTTTTTTTTTTTTTTTTTCCTTGAGACTGAGTTTCGCTCTTGTTGCCCAGGCTGGAGTGCAATGGCACAATCTCGGCTCACTGCAACCTCTGCTTCCCGGTTCAAGCGATTCTCCTGCTTCAGCCTCCCCAGTAGCTGGGATTACAGGCATGTGCCACCACGCCCAGCTGATTTTGTATTTTTAGTAGAGATGAGGTTTCTCCGTGTTGGTCCGGCTGGTCTCGAACTCCCGCCCTCAGGTAATCTGCCCGCCTTGGCCTCCCAAAGTGTTGGGATTACAGGTGTGAGCCACTGCGCAGGGCCCATATACTTTTTAAATGTAGAAAATTAGGCTGCATTCCCCAACGTGGGACAAAAGAATGGAGAAAACACGAGAAGCCAATCTGTGTTGTGCTGCTTTCTGCCTAAACATTTCTCTGCTACTTGCCCTCCCTGGGCCAGTCTTTTTTTTTTTTTTTGAGATGGAGTCTCGCTCTGCTGCCCAGGCTGGAATGCAGTGGTGCGATCTCAGCTCACTGCAAGCTCTGCTCCCAGGTTCACGCCATTCTCCTGCCTCAGCCTCCCAAGTAGCTGGGACTACAGGCGCCCGCCACCATGCCCGGCTAATTTTTTTTGCATTTTTAGTAGAGACGGGATTTCACTGTGTTAGCCAGGATGGTCTCGATCTCCTGACCTTGTGATCCATCTCTGCGCCAGTCTCTTAATGGCCTTGATTACCTTCTGTCCATTAAATACTCCAAAACTCTATTTTCAGCTGCTCTCTGGACACATTTCAACCTGGACAAACTTCTTGGTCATTTTTCAAGACCCACCTCCTCAGTTGCCAACCATGCCAGTCACTCCATGATCCTCTAAGAACCCCATCCACACCTTGGGACACTGTGGTCATTGTTTGTGTGGCTGTTTTCCCCACTAAGTCATGAGGTCATAGAGGGCAAAGGCCAAGCTTTCTTCTTTTGTATTTACAATTATAACCAACGGAAAATGTTTCTTTGAACAATCAGCTAACGTTACATCTGTCAACATTTTCTTCCTTTAAAAATATTAATTTAGGCAATGCTTTCTGAACTTCTCAGCAGGAAAGGGCCCTATTAAGATTCCAATGTGACTGTCTTATTTTATATGGAGGAAGTGGCCAGTGGGGAAAGTTCTGAACCTTGTAACCCCAGAAGCTTAATGCCCTTAATCACTACTAGCTTGACTGTCAGCATAAAGACATAGAGTAAAGGACCTAGAATAATTTTGCAATATGACCTTTTTGAGAAAATTTTAAAAGACAAAATAATTTGGCACAATGTAGGTAAAATGTATCAAGCTGCCTTCCATTCACAAATTACAGACAGTATCTCTTTACCATCAATTTCTTTCTACTTCAACTTTGGGCCAGACTCAAAACATTTATAATTGCTAGGATAGAAAAATATGCATCCACATATGCATATGTAGTATGTATGCACACACACAGTATAAACAGATTTTTAGAAGATAATTTTTTTAAAAAAGCCAAACCAACTGATTAAAATTATAACTCCACATTACTTTACGAAACTTGTGATTAGCCAGCACTTCTAAGAACAAAATGTGAGAGATTCAAACCAACAATGACTATGTTGCTGTAGTATTTTTTTTTTTTTTAAGACAATCTCAGGCAATCACAGCTCACTGCAACCTCCACCTCCCGGGTTCAAGTGATTTTCTTGCTTCAGCCACCTGGTAGCTGGGACTATAGGCATTAGCCACCATGCCCAGCTAATTTTTGTATTTTTAGTAGACGGGGTTTCACCGTGTTTCCCAAACTCCTGACCTCAAGTGATCCGCCCGCCTTGGCCTCCCAGTGTTGGGATTACAGGCGTGAGCCACTGCGCCCGGCCGGTTCTAATACTTACAGAAACATAATCGACATTGCAAAAGGGCTTCTTTTAAAATGGCAGCTAGAAGGGTCTTAAGTGGAACTCACCTGAATATGAAGACTGATTTTCTAATGAAGACAGGTTTGGCAGATTACTTGGGGCAATTAATTGCCCTTTAACGAATTTGGATGCAGCTCTGTCGGAGGCTCTTCTGATGGGCAGTGAGCAGGTTAAGAAGTGCCACTGGTAGTCAAGGGATAATTAGTAATGAAGGTAAATTCCCAAGATGCCTGCCACCACTAGGGGCTTCCCTTGGTGATGGTGGGGATGGATTACTTTGTGGAAGAAGAGGAGTACTGAGATGCTACTACTTGGTTGTAGGTTTTTTACTATTATTCCAGAACCTCTGGCTCCTCCTCAAAATCCCATGGGAATCAGCTCTTCAAGCCAGGCAGGTTCGGAATTGCTAGACTAGCCTAAGGGTATCCCAGAAAGCAAAGCAAACAACAGGCAGAGAGGCCCATACAAGATGTACTAAGTGGCCCATGTCCTTAGGAAGCTTGTTGTCCAGGAAGGGAGAGCTCTGATCTAGAGGGTCACTACCCTAAAAACATCCCCTAAAAACATCCCATAGTTTGGACTAAGATGCTTTAGGCTACAGGGAAAAGGCAGCTATTTGCAGTATTTTGAGTTTTCAGTTCTCTACTCCAGTGGTCTTGAAACCACTGGGTGCTCAGTAAAATCGCTTAAGAAGTTTAAACACACACTCTTTCTCCCAACAGCCCATCTTTGGAGAGTTTGCCTTTACCTTGGGGGACTGGGATGGGGACCAGTGTATTAGCAAGCTCTCCAGGTGAGGTACCCCTGCTTTCCAAGCCTGCCCATAAATAGACCAGTACTTGCCTCAGACCTGCAGGTATCTGTCACACGGTCTTTTTTAGTCCTTTGTTCAATATCGGACACTGTTACCCTTCTGAGGATAGCTCTGTCTTGCCCACTGCGTGTGGGTTGTGTTCTTTCTCCACTGATTGGGGGAGGTACTCCACATAATCAAGTAAGTGAAATAGTAACATGGGGCAGCTGAGCCAGGGGAGGTGGTTTACACTGTGTACACGTTTAGTGTCACAGAAGATTCTACAGCAGGAAAGCTGAAAAATTGGAGAGAACTGCCCTCTGGTCAATCTTGGGATGCCCTGGACATTTCTGACTGGCTTCATTTTAACAGAAGCCAGCCGATCCCAGAGAATAGACTCACCTGAGTTTGGCAGGCCCTAAAAAAGTATTTCACCAAAATATTTCACTTTTAGTGTGGAGAAGTTCTGGAAGTGGATCTTTCTCATGGGGACTAGGAGAGCCAAAAACATCCTTAAAGAAAATGGCCTTAATGTTTCAAAAGATTGGGAGGACTGGGGGGAAGTAAGAAAACAGAGCTGTAAGTAAGAACATGTGAAGAAATTAAATAACTCCTCATATCTTAGAGCAGATTGAATTTACATTTTACTTAAAAAAAGGGAGGTGGGGGAAGTACATACACAAGGAGGAAAATGGGGTGAGGAACAATGAAGATCTGAAATGGATTTCTACAGTTTTCCCCTACAATGATCAATTTTGTCTGTTGGGCAGTATTTTTCCTGCTGGCGTACAACTGCTTACAGTATTAACAAAGTTGTAGACAAAGGAACTGCTAAAGTTTAGGCCCGGATGGAAAGGACAGTATGTTATCATATACAATTTTAGTTTACAATACACAGCATTTTCTTTAAATGATGTAACGCAGTCGCAAAAAGGAGTTAACAATACTAACACGAGAATAATCAAATTTTTGTTGTTATCCATGTGCAGCAACTAACTGCTTTACAAAAAAGCAAAATAATACAATATATCATCACATGTATTTACAGTGTAGTAAATATACTTTTTTGTCAAATTTTACACAAACTATTTACAGGTGAATATACTGCATTAAAAAAAAATTGTATGGCTGACACTAAGAATGAATTTTTGCCTAAATCCATTGCATAACATTGAGTAAGACATGCCTCATTATGCCTGGGAGTCGGGGAAGGATGTAGAAAAAAAACCGAAAAACAAAAACCCCAAACAACACTGAAAACCCCTAAAACCTACAAACCTGGGAGGGTTGCTGGCTGGCACTCTGTCTCCCTGACTACGACACAGGATAGAAGCTGACTGTTTAGGATGTGTCCTGGGCACCTGGCTCAGTCATGAACAGGTGTTGAGTGAATGGAAGATAGAGCTGTAGCCACTTTGCCCCAAATCTAGTGAACTGCATCTGCATCTTGGCAACTAAGGGCACGCCCCTCAGACGTGAGTACTGCCATAACAGGTAGATTATCCAGGACAAAAACATGACTGAGTTCCTGTTTTCCTCTTTAACAAGTCAGGGGAAACATCTACAAACCAAAACAAATTACTTATAATATTCTTAACAGAACTTATGTCAATTACACAAAAATGGGCAACTTGCTCTAAACTTCAGAATTTCTTTTACAGATTACAAGTATGAAGACTAAAAAAATGTTGCATTTCTCAGGGGACACATAGTGGTGAGAGGTTTATCTCATGTACATTTTAGTTACTTGGAAAGCTAGATTTTCCTCAAAAGTCAGAATTTCTTTAAACAAGGTAAATTTTAAACCTTAGTAAGTTTTCAAATTCCTAGGATGTACTTACTAGTCAAAGGTATTTCTGCATTTCAAAAGTGGCTCAATTTTGATTTGTGCCAATGCTGATCATTTCAGGGGGTATGAAATACTATACCTTGGTAAACTTGTTTATGGAAATATCAATATTTTTAACAGTAAACCTCTGCAAGTTTCTCTATTTTGATGGAAGAGCAAAATAGCATAACACCCACTATCATATGCACCAAACCAACAAACAAAAAAAAGAAAAACATGGAACTAAACTTATCAAAGGCTTACACTGCCTGCTATTCCAGGGCCTAGAAACTGTGAAACTTACCCCAGAAACACAGGGTTGTGGGAGAGCCAAGACCATGATGGCAGCTTGGCATCCTTGGCACTGGGTTACTGATCTATTTCTAAACTCAGTTCTCATTTCAGCTTTTTTATATAGGCTTAGTTGCTCTGTCATTACAGACATTTTCTTCTAATGCAGCCTCTACGATAGTTTAAAAACAAAAGTTTAGTAAATTGCACCTGTCTTCAGTATTTCCAATAATTCTATGTTAAACTCACTAAGAACACTACGGTTTTCCTTCCTTTTATTTTGGCAAATAATTCTTACTTTTCCCAGGACTGTAAACAAATTAAAAAAATTAAATTCTTGTTATTTCTGAGTATCAAAAACAATTTTATTTACATTAACATATTACATTGTTACTGTGTGGATAAATGTGAAATGTATATTATTAAAATCAGAACACTTAAATGTACCATTATTTATTGAATTAGCTGTGGAATTTAATTTACTGAAATCCTCTAATGAAACAGCACTACAGGAAACTCCCCTCTCCCCTAGGTTTATTTTTCCCCCCTCTCAAAGTCATTATATCTTAACATATAAAGGGAACCTGGGAGTAGAGGGATTAATATATTTTCGTAATAAATATGGTTTAGTTCTAAATTGGAACATCCAGATACCAATATGCTCACTGAAGTAAAATTATTTTGTATATTGCAGGTACCACAAAGAAATTGGATCTGCATTATTATGAAAATTCCAATGCCATGATAATCCATACCACCCGTATAGCAGCAACTCTAATGGCCCCCCTATTGTCATACTAATGCAGGCTGACCAGTCTTTTCACAGTGATTAAATGCAATTCTAGCATATATAACCTACATGTTTTCTTAGAGGTTTCCGATTTTTTTGGAGAGGAGGAGGAAGATTAAAAGACATTCAAAATACATCTTATCAAAGAAATTTATAATATACACCATACTCTATTCTTGGAAATTATTTAACAAAATAAAAATATCAGCTACCCTAAATGTCACGTACCATTCCATTTTGCTATGGAGCTAATGCAAATATCTATGAAAATTACCTTCTGGGAACAATTTTCAACTCTTTGTTCACTGATTACCCTGCTCAGAATTATTTAGGAAAGAAGAGGGGGAGGGAAAAATAGACATATATATATATATATT
>NW_016809913.1:4001842-4009896 GCF_001698545.2 Rhinopithecus bieti
TATATATATAAAATTACTATACTTAGTGTAGTTTTGGTTTACAAAAAACAAAAGACCACCTTTAGCAAAATTAAAAATTAAAAGATAATCAACTGGAGAAAAAAAATAAACTAGTTTGGATGAATGAGTTTGGATAAGGACTTAGAAGCCATAGTTTTAATTCAGTAATGTTAGGATACATGTGGTCACACTTATTTTCCTGTAATTATTGCTAATACTCAAGTGTTAGTATTTCTTAAGAATCCACTATATGAAATTTCCCTGCCCTCCCCTGCCAAGTACCTTGTCTGTGGCTTTATGGTGTCAAGTCACTGAGGCTTGACCTTTATGGTTCTTTCAGTTCTGTAAGGTTAAAAAAAAAGTCCACAACTAAAAGATTAAACGTACTGGGGTTATAATACTATTTCTCTCATAAACTTGTATCTTGAAAAGTGTATAAATAGGACTAACACTTTACTCTGTAGGATGAAGAAGGGAAAACCACAGAAGGCAGAGCTCTGTGCAAATGGCTTTCACTGCTGGCCAGTAGTAGCAGTATTCAAGAATTTATCCTCTCTTACAATTGAGATGATCTCAGTTAAAGTTTCCTGACCTCCCACTTTCTTTGCAGTTGTTCTGAACACTCACATATACCAGATACACGCCAAAAGTAGAAGAAAAAAAGTTAAAGAAAAGGCAGCATTAAATTTAGGCAATGCTTCCAAAAGTTGATCATCTGGCAACATGGCAAACTGGATGGGTTCATTATAAAACAGGAAGTGCAGCATTACAACATGGGGGGATGGGGCAAGGACAGGGAAGGGGTCACTAGTGAAGAGCCCATGTTAAGTTGACTTTAAAAAAGAAAGCAAGCAAGCTTCACACGATCTTCTTAATGCTATTACGTTTGAAACTGCCAGCACTTCTTTGCTTCTGCACTTGGCTTGCGGATCCGTGGCGAGTTCGTCCACTGTTACAGTGGCCAGTGGTAGGGGAGAGTTCAACGTTCTCCTTGTCGATTCCTGGAGAAAAACAGAACAGCCAGTTACTTCTTCTCTTCCTTCCAGGACTGAATTTCATTACAGTCATGTGTCGCTTAACAACGGGGGCATATTCTAGGAAACGATCATTAGGCGATTTTGCCTGTGCAAATATTGTGGAGCATACTTACATGAACTTAGATGGCATAGTCTACTACACACCAAGGCTATATGGTATAGCCTATTTCTCCCAGGCTACAAACCTGTACAGCAGGTTACCATATTGTGTACTGTATGTGGTTGTAACACAATGCTAAGTATTTGTGTATCTAACATAGAAAAGGTACAGTAAAAATACAGTATTATAATATTTCGGGACCACTGTCTATATGTGTTCTGTTGTTGACTGCAATGTTGTTATGCAGCACATGACTATATTTATGATAAGATACAACCTGGCAAATTGTTTTTGCACTTTCATTTTAATAGTCAATTGCTAGAATGTTTATTAAGTTAATGTCACACAGAAAACTTCACATTTTGTTAGGCAAAGTTTGCTATCACAGCAGAAAATAGCACAAGAAAAATGAAAAGAGAAGTTGCAAGGAAAAGCCAGAGGCAGGCAGGCTTGAACTAAATGAAAGGCTAGCAGCCATCAGGGAAGACTAGTGCTCCTTCCTCCAAATCATACCAGAAACTTCCAGCAGAGGTCAGCTTCTAGCCTTATTCATATCCTCATTCATGTTTATAAACAATATACTCTCCAGCAGCAGAAAGTACTGATCTTTCCAGCAAATTTGTCTCTTCAAAGAAAACTCAGATGCTTTTTATTTTTTAAATCACAGCGCTTGTCCCAAAGAAACTATTTACTGAGAAAATAATATATCACAAAGGTCATACTGTAGAATCTTTGCTTCTTTTCAGCTATGGCAAGTCATTTCACATTCTGCAACCTTAAACAGATGCCATTTATTTCTCTTGAGGAGGAGATTAAAACTCCAAAAGCTGGGCCTAACAATGATTATTTATTTGTTTATTTAGAGACAGGGTCTTGCCCTGTTGCACAGGCTGCAGTGCAGTGGTGTGATCACAGCTCACTATAACCTTAACTTCTGGGCTCAAGCCATCCTCTCGCCTCAGCCTCCCAAACAGCTAGGACTACAGGTGCATGCTACCATGCCCAGGTAATTTAAAAATTTTGTCTAGAGATAGGGTCTCATTATGTTGCCAAGGCTGGTCTTGAACTCCTGGTCTCAAGCAATCCTTCCATCTTGGCCTCTCAAAGTGCTGGGATTACAGGCATGAGCCACTGCACCCCATCCCAATTAATTTCATAAATAATCTAAGCAGTAACTTCAGAAAAGTAACCAGAAACTAAAATAAGATATTTATTTTTACCTATCACATTAGGAAAGATTACAAATTGGGTAACAGGACTGTGGTCACCCTTGCGGAAGTAGTGACTTAAGGGGGCATGAGGATGGCTTCTTGGGGTGCTGGTAATGTTTTGTTTCTTGATGTAGATGATGGATTTTCAAGTGTGTTTACATTTTAAAAGTTCATTAAACTATAAACTTGCAATTTGTAAACTTTTCTGTTACTCATCAATAAAATTTACCCCCAAAATTAGACTGATTATACCTACTTCTGGCATAACTTTTGGTGGGAGAGCAAACAGCTGCAGAACGTTTTAGTAATTTGTATCAAAATGTACATTACTGATTGATATTTACTGATACAAAAAGATGACCACAATTTTTGGAGTAGGAAAAAAACACCCACACACTGTGGGGAGAGGGGGTAGGGCTGGGTAAACATCTGCCAAAATATTTTATCTCTGTTAGAAGCCAAAGGACTAAAAAATACATTTTACCTCTGTATGGCAAGATTTCAGGTAATTTGTACTTTATTCTTCTTTACATATTGAAATTTTAAATCTTAGAATGGAAAATTTCCATTTTGGACAAAAGTACTATTTCAAGTCAAGAAGTATTCATTATGTTACACAAAATGTACATAGATCTACCCAGTTAGTTATCTGTTGGCTCATGAATAGGAAATGAACTTGGGATGACCTCCCTCTAGGAGCCACTCATCTTTCATTTGGATTCAGCTCAGAATTCAACTCAAGAGTATCAGGCATCTATAAGCACATGGCCTGGTTTACACGGGCTCAACAGGATTTGCTGTCTTGAAAATCTGAAAGGCTGTCAAAGGAACATGGGCATTTGTCAGTGACTGTTTATGAACATGTGCACTGCATCAGGCATATGAGTGCAACAAAAAACATCAGCGACATTTCTCCAGGAAGTGAGCATAGCTGAACCGCCACTGAAAATCTATTCTATTCAAATCTTTTTAAAAAACCCTTATTAAATTTTTAAAGGCTAGTCATGTTCTAATCTAATCTAACCTAATCATATGCATAGAAAGATGACTAGCAACATTCATGGAACTTTTCTCTGGGTAACAGAATTCTGGTCAATTTAAATTCTCTTCTGTATATTTATTTGCATCCTCTCCAGAGCTATTTACAAAAGAAATAACAAAATTGAAAGAAAGCTGCTCATGATCTCTGGAATGTGCCTTGAACAACTTTGGGATGTCTGTTTGTGCAGGTTCTTTTAATTGTCTCGCCTATCTCTACAAGATAAAATTCAACCCATATTTTTTCTCATCTCCTTTTCCTTCATGATGCATTATTCTGTCTCTTGCCAGGACTACTTTCTCTTTCCTTGCTTTTAAATTAACGTGCCTATGATTCCCCAACTTGTATATCCATCTTATTTCCTCTACTAAGTAAAAGCACCTAGAAGGGTAAATAAAGACCATTATTATTCATTTTTGTTTTCCTGTAAAATCTAGTTATTTTTTCAATACATTGAAAAATTATTTTCAATTAATACTGAATGAACTGAATGCTTCCATTTTAAAATGTGATAGCTAGATCCCTGTAATTCAGAGCCCCAAAGCATGCAATCCCTGATCTCCAGGGAGTAGTATAATATTTTTAGTTGAAAAGATAGAACTTTTTTTTCCCCTTTGGCATCCTCCATTTAAAATTATGAATTTATCAGCGTATTTGACCTTCCATTTCCTTAAATTTGCATTTGGCCTACAAGTTTCAAGTCCAGTAATTCTGAATTGTTTAACAGGAAGTAAGATTCAGGCAAAACTAGGACCTTAAAAAGACAAAGGTTTGAAACTACTTGGAGCTGGTCCGCATGCAGGACGGGCATGAAGCAAGGATGACCACTAGGAAGGCCCTGTGGCTCTCTGCCAGCAATCTGCTACCCTGGGGCTTGTTCTTGTGTGTCTTGCTACTACTAGACCATGGCCTACTCTGAGGGGAAAACAGTCATGACATGCGTGGCAATGCTTCTGTTTGGGCACAGTGTTATTCTTGAGAATTAAAATTACATAAATTGTAATAATGTAGATAAAGTCACTAGGGTGAAGATATCTTCACAGAAGTGCTAAGAACATTCCACTTTCTGTTTTGTGAAGCAAACAACGGTCAAACCTCAAATAGTTTTAAAGGCCTTATTTATGTCCTGTTAAATGTTGAGGGTACAAAACAAGCTATAAAGTTGTTCACATACTATGACCTCAAGTATACAAAGAAAATAAACTGGAAGGAAATGCACCAAAATGTTAATAAACAGTGGTTATCTATCTTAGAATGACAGGATTGTGGGTAACTTTTCCTTTTATTTTCTGAATTTTCTATTTTTTTCCTAATGAGCACATTAATTAAAAATGTAAAAGTACGAGTGAATTGTCAGCCCTGTCCCTCATAACCAAAAGCTTCAACACTATGTCAAAAGTTGATATTCTACTTCTATTCTCAAATTCACTTTTCATCTAAATTCTTGTTTTTGGAATGTGTGTTTTCTTCCTACTTAGTGACCCAACTGTATAAATCACATGTAGGTAAATGTGGTGTGACTGTGATTCCTAAGTTCAGCTTCACAGCAAAGATGTTTTATTGTAAGGATCAAAGGAGAAACTAACAAAAATCTTGGACAGTCACTTAAAAAAACAATTAAAATGCATTATATTTACACCAAAATATATCTTGAAAAAGCCAAGGTAGTATGAAACAGAATGATCATAGTATCTAGTTCTGGCATTTAAGTTTCTAAGTGTAATTCTCACTTGTAAGAATTTTGGCAGCATTCTTTCTTTTTATCCCCTAAAATTACATCTAGAAATCTCTCTAGAAGCTGGTGAAGGATTTCACCTCAAAAATCCCATTGGAAAAACTCTCAGATTATCTGACAGACCACTCCAATGCAGACGGAACACATCCTGCACTGGTATATGCTGTATTTTAAGTTAGTGAGAAGGCCTTGGTGCTGCACTTCTTTTCATCAAAGCCCCTTTAAAGTTTTGTATTCTAGTCTCTCTTTTGCCCCTAAAGCATTGGCTCTCCCTTCTGGCCTTTGGTGGACACGAACAGAAAAAACTACAAAGTGGCTGACAGAAACCCAGAGGCTACCACACAAAGGAAATAAAGCTAAACTTCTGTGGTCCTGATTTGCTAGGTTAAATGACCCCACAGACACACTGTGGTCAAACATGCAGCCAGTTACAAACATGCAGAGCAGAAACAGCTGGACATTCTGCACAGCAGTGTATCAGTAGTACTATGTTTCAATAAATTGTGGTGGTTCCAGATAAAGACAGAATCCTAAATAGAAGGTGTTATTGGCCAAAATTTAGTGAATTTGAGTAGTTGGGGAAAAGCATTAGATTACATTATTGTTATTTAAGTTATATGTCTATCTTCCCTGCTAGAACATGAATTCCTTGAAGGCAGGTACCAAGGTTTGTGTATTTTTACAACTAGTGATGTAGCTCCAGCCTGACAATTCTGTAGTCATCCATTTTTAAAAAACACTTCTGGTTTCCAAAACTGAAATAATCAGTTATAATAGTATCATGAAACAATAAAAGAACAGAATCACTTTTAACTCTTGAAAAGCTAAGGAAAAATGGGTTAGGTAATTTGTGAGAAGTTATACTACAAAAATGACAGACTAATAATAACTGAAATCTCCTGCCACCTGTGCAGCAGCACTAGTAGGTTACCTTAATCTGCATTTAGTTTATTTCATATGCAGTATGGCAAACTTACTAGAAAACTCTTATTATGTAC
This sequence comes from Rhinopithecus bieti, assembly GCF_001698545.2. Classification (NCBI taxonomy): domain Eukaryota; kingdom Metazoa; phylum Chordata; class Mammalia; order Primates; family Cercopithecidae; genus Rhinopithecus; species Rhinopithecus bieti. The sequence continues at coordinate 4,007,963 of NW_016809913.1, forward strand.
AGGAGAAGTCAAACATGACAGAAGACCTAGCTTTGAGACTTGTTTGGACTGGTACTCTTATTTAGTTCTAATTCTTAATCTGTCAGTTAAGGGTAACAGCAGACTTGTCTATTTCAAAGGGTTGTTAAGACAAAATATGTGAAGAATTTTTGCACACAGATAAAATAATTACTCCACAAATTAAGATGCTCCTAATATCTGTAGCAAAAGACCAGGTGATACAAAGGAGTTTTAGAACAAATACTAGGACTTTAATTTTATGCTAGAATTTGTAAAATTAGTGAAGCTAATATAAATAAGCACAAAATAGAATAAATCTTCATAGAAGAAAAGGTAGCTACAGCCTGTTTTTAAGCTACAGTAAATACATTTGTGGAGGCATATTAAATACATAGAAATATCTTTATTTTGAGCTAAATATACCAAATTGTAACTATAAGAATTTTTGTCTTGGTGCAGTGGCTCATGCCTGTAATCCCAGCATTTTGGGAGGCCAAGGCGGGCAGATCTTTGAGGTCAGGAGTTCGAGACCAGCCTGGCCAACATGGTGAAACCTCGTCTCTACTGAAAATACAAAAAAAATTAGCCGGGCTTGGTGGAACATGCCTGTAATTCCAGCTACTCAGGAGGCTGAGGCAGGAGAACAGCTTCAACTGGGGAGGCGGTGGTTGCAGTGAGCTGAGATCACACCACTGTACTCCATCCAGCCTGGGCAACAGAGAGAGACTCTGTCTCAAAAAGAAAAAAGAATTTTTAAAAACGATTTTCACCAACTGCTAACCTAACACTCTTTTTCTGTTCTAGGTGTAATCTTTTTGTATAATTAATTACAGGAATTAAAAGAAAAGCATCCTATGTATATATATAAAATATAGTATATATAAAATAGCATATATTAAAATCATATGATATATACGTATATATGGCTATTTTGGAGACAGAGTATCACTCTGTCACTCAGGTTGGAGTGCGGTGGTGCAATCTCGGCTCACCACCACCTCAACCTCCCCACCTCAGCCCTGTGAATAGCTTTTCGTATTTTTTGTAGAGAGAGGGTTTTGCCATGTTACCCAGGCTGGTCTCGAACTCCTGGATTCAAGTGATAAGCCCGCCTCAGCCTCCCAAAGTGCTGTGATTATAGGCATGAGCCATCGCACCCAGTCATATTCCTTTTTTTAACCACAGGTGATTGAATAGACAGGCAGCTTTAATTTCTGAGGAAACATTGGGGTTGGCTTTCTATTTGGGGAAAACAAGTTATTTTCTAAGCTAAAACTTCATCAAACCACATATTCTGCTCTTTCCCTATTAACTCTCTCTTGAGTTTCTTATTAATCTGTCTTTGTTAGTCCAGGACTGGGATTGCATCTTCATTGTTCAGGGTGGGTATCAGCAGCTCCTTAACTCAGGCCACACCCTGGCCCTGCAATTCCTGTTAAGTACCAAGACCTTATAAAGTGGTGGCTTTACAAGTTCCTAAAGTGGCTAAGCCAGACTGAGCTTACAGGGACCGTTGAGTAAAGTCTCATGCTATGTGCCCAGGATGAGTGTTGGGTAAGCAGTATTTTCGTGCAAAGATGATGAAAGTAAAGAGTACCTTGATGAGGGAACAGTTGCATGAAAACTGCTGATTTAGAGCAAGGCAAAGAAGCTTTACAAAGAAGGGAAGAAAAAAACAAGTGAGTGATGTTCATAAGGTTAAAAAAAGGGTGCAATACAATTAGACGCTAGATAATTATAATGTCCCTTGGTTTTCAGAAGGAATCTGGTTTTAATTATTGAACTCTGACCATTAATTTCCTAAATTTTACAATTGGTAAATAAATGACAGAACTTACAACTTTGTAGATGTATTTTTTTTTTACCACTTATATTAAAATTAAGAATTTTAGTTTAAATTAAGAATTAAGCTAAAAATTAGATTTAAAAATTAG
>NW_016809913.1:4010433-4026978 GCF_001698545.2 Rhinopithecus bieti
CTTAAACATAGGATAATAATGAAGAAAAGAAAACAAATCACGAAAAAAAGGTCAGGTAATACCATAAACAATTCTCTAAAACATTAAAATCATTTCAGAGATCTTAAGTGGCCTCAAAATAGAGACCTTTAGGTTTCTTCTAAAAGGAAGATATTTCTTTTTTTTCTTTTAAAAGATGGGGCGGGGGGGGGGGTCTCATGATATTGCCCAGGCTGGACTTGAACTCTTGAGCTCAAGCAATCCTCCCATCTCAGCCTCCCTAGGAGCTGGGACCACAAGCATGTGCCACTCTGCCCAGCTAAGAGGGAGATATTTCAAACCTAGTAAACAGAAGTATTACTGACTCAGAGCTAAGTCTAAGTTTAGAGAAATGGTTTGGATGAAATATCCCTCCATACACAGAGCTATCAGCACCATTGGTTTAGGAATGTTATGATCACTACCTGATCTAGCCAGCTTCTCAGGAAGAAGGTCTACATTACAGAAGCAAAGTGAGAGAATGACTGGTAGGCTTGGACGAAGCCCTGAAATAAAAATGGAAGAAAGGAATCTAAAGTAACGATGAACTAAGTATGTCCTTGTTCTAAAAAATTCATGCACTAATACTAACAGTAAAACGAGCTCATCAAACAAAAAAAAGGTAAAGCCTTTTTCCTAGTAAAAAAAGAATTTAGGCCAGGCGCAGTGGCTCATGCCTGTAATCCCAGCACTTTGGGAGGCAGAGGTGGGAGGATCACAAGGTCAGGAGTTTGAGACCAGCCTGGCCAATATGGTGAAACCCCATCTCTACTAAAAATACAAAAATTAGCTGGGCACAGTAGTGGGTGCCTGTAGTCCCAGCTACTCGGGAGGCTGAGGCAGGAGAACTGCTTGATCCCGGGAGGCAGGGGTTGCAGTGAGCTGAGATCGCGCCACTGCACTCCAGCCTGGGTGACAGAGCGAGACTCCATCTCAAAAAAAAAAAAAAATTAAATCACAAATTTACTTGTTTTGTTTAAAACATTTTGAGGTGAAAATGTGTTATAAAACTTTTGCCATAATTATTACATGATCCTTACACACAAATGTCCCTTTGAACTATCAGAATACTATATAGTACAAGGTACAACATGACAGGTATCACAATAGAGGTCAAAATAGTTATCTATGTACATTCTACTGCCGGTTCTGATCTGAAATCTATTGAAGGCAGGTATCATGCCCTGGTAGCCCCTCGGCTCCTCTGGGTCTAAGAGCCCCTTGCGTATAGTAAACAATACATGTATGTAGGGTAAGTATCTGGAATTCTGGTATTTTCTACAGAGCACTATAGTATTAATCTTGTATTTAAAATAAAAAAAATAGTGCACATTTAGAATTTGTTAAACAACATGGATCGGAAGGAAGTAACTTTCCTTCCTAGATCCATGGGCAAAAATTGTCAAGTCTCTGGTGACCAAGGATTCTAATATACACCTAACATACACCTACAAAATAGGTATTCAAATGTTTATTGAATTCAGTTACAACAATTCTCCTCTGAAGAATATCAGGAGACCCTGATAAAGTATATATCAAATTTTAATACTTTGGAAATGGATCCTATTTAATTCATTTTCTTTCTTTCCTTTTTTTTTTTTTTGAGATAGGGTCTCAATCCCAGGCTGGAGTGCAGTGGCAAGATCACAGCCCACCACAGCCTTGACCTCTCGGGCTCAGGTGATCCTCCCACCCCAGCCTCCCAAGTAGCTGGGACTACAAACTTACAAATGCATGCCACTACGCCTGGCTAATTTTTCTATTTTTGTAGAGATGGGGTTTCATCATGTTGCCCAGGCTGGTCTCAAGCAATCCACCTGCCTCGGCCTCCCAAAAATGCTAGGATTACAGGTGTGAGCCACTGCACTCAGCCTGGGTTTCATTTTCTAGTTCTAATCCTGGTTCTTCAATTCATGTCCAGCTCAGCTAGACTGGACCTAATAAGGATCATAATATCAAACCTGAAATATTCTTATATATCATAGAGTAAATGGATTCTCTTCAGGGTGCTCTTATTGGCGTTTGAGAAAATCCTAAGAACCAAAGTCTTACGTCCATTTGGCTAAAGGGTCACAGTGAATGCAATTCTATATGCACTGAATCCCAGATGCAGTCATTGGCTCCACTGATGCCAAATTCAATTTCTACTAGGGAGGGATTCAGAAGACAACTATTTAGGTACTTTTATATGTGGACTTGTAAAACAGCTCCCCTTAGGACGTAGAATTAGGCTATGCTAATTTGTCAAGAAGAATGCATTTTCAGAGACAACTGCTTTATGTAAGTGACTACCACTTCTCCTCAAAGCTGGTAACTAATTAAATACTACCAAAATGTTTTATTTAAGTAAGACCTAATGCAGGGGCATGAGGGGGGAAGAGGATGAGGTTCATGAATCTCTTATTTTGTTGATTTGCTAGCAGAAAATGTTGGACAAAAGAAAATACAGCTTAGTAACTGATCCTGCTAAACACCAAAGATCTAGAATGAAGAGTTTTGCATTGACATGAAACATTCGCAGCAAAGGATTGAATGCGTGCCGATCAGCAACATTTGCTTTTTGAAATATGGCAATGGAAACTTTATCTGTTTAAATCTCAGTGTAGGTTGATGTTGGGTAATTTGATGGTAAATCAAACTTATGCTCCATATTGGGGAGTAACAAAGAACTTCTTTAAATACTACTGCTGGCCGGGCGCGGTGGCTCAAGCCTGTAATCCCAGCACTTTGGGAGGCCAAGACGGGTGGATCACGAGGTCAGGAGATCGAGACCATCCTGGCTAACATGGTGAAACCCCGTCTCTACTAAAAAATACAAAAAACTAGCCGGGCGAGGTGGCAGGCGCCTGTAGTCCCAGCTACTCGGGAGGCTGAGGCAGGAGAACGGTGTAAACCCGGGAGGCGAAGCTTGCAGTGAGCTGAGATCCGGCCACTGCACTCCAGCCTGGGCGACAGAGTGAGACTCCGTCTCAAAAAAAAAAAAAAAAAAAAAAAAAAAATACTACTCTTGAGACTTTGCTGCTGGGAATGGAGATAATGTTTTGGTTTCTATACAGCTAAATAGCAAAGTTGAAACGCCAGACCGAGTTAGGAATCTGGACAACTTTCTTTTGGTTTTTTGATATAAGCAAACTCAGCACCATAAAGAAATGAGGTGGCTGTGGCTCATGCCTGTAATCCCAGCACTTTGGGAGGCTGAGATGGGTGGACCACCTGAGGTCAGGAGTTCGAGACCAGCCTGGTCAACATGGAGAAACCCTGTCTCTACTAAAAATACAAAAATTAGCCAGGCGTGGTGGTGTGCACCTGTAATTCCAGCTACTAGGGAGGCTGAGGCAGGGGAATCGCTTGAACCGAGGAGGCAGAGGTTGCAGTGAGCCAAGATTGTGCCACTGCACTCCAGCCTGGGCGACTTGAGTGAGACACAGTCTCCAAAGGAAAAAAAAAAAGGCCGAGTGCAGTGGCTCACGTCTGTAATCCCAGAACTTTGGGAGGCCAAAGTGGGCGGATCACGAGGTCAGGAGATCGAGACCATCCTGGCTAACATGGTGAAACCCCATCTCTACTAAAAATACAAAAAATTAGCCGGGTGTGTCGGCGGGCACCTGTAGTTCCAGCTACTTGGGAGGCTAAGGCAGGAGAACGGCGTGAGCCTGGGAGGCGGAGGTTGCAGTGCGTCAAGATCATGCAGCTGCATTCCAGCCTGGGTGACAGAGCGAGACTCCGTCTCAAAAAAAAAAAAAAAAAAAAGAAGAGATAAGGATATAAGATTAGATGGAGCTAAAGATATGAAGCAATACACCTATTTACAAACAAAAAGATCAACTCTTACCATTAAGAGTTATTCTGTAAGAGCAAATGACAAAAACTCAGTGATGGGGCATATAAATTGGGATCCTTTTGTGAACATGAGCCCACAATTTAGAGACACAAATGGGTTTTGTGGGAGAGTAAGGTTACTTTTGAAAAGATTAACTCTTTCTCTGAAAACATGTAGTAAAATAAACTGTCAAACCAATGACACACAATTGAGTGACAGGAAGAGCTGAACACCATGATACCACTTAATTCTATTACTTTTAAACCTCCTCATCTCTTCTGTGTACAGTCAGATATTTCCAAGGTGTAGCAGTCTATTTATTCATCTTTGGAGAGTTAATGGAGGAGACACCATTAGTTTGAAACTGGAACCAAAGTCATAAAACCTATTCTGATTTTAATAAACAATTCTAAGTAAGAGGTTGTAGAGTAAGACTGTTTTACCAAAGCAAATGATCTGGCAAATAGCCAATTAACACTGGACATAGGCAACTAATCAAATAGCAGAGAAACCTATAATGGTTCTTTATTCTCATCCAGATTATTTTATTGTCTCCATTAGTGGGCAAAGATAGGCAGAAATTTCCCTAACAATTAGACTGGGTAAAAAAAGTTAATAAAAAAACTAACCATTTTTGACATGTTTAACACAAGTTTAGTAGCCCAGAAGGCAAAAAGCTTGGTTAAAATGGAGCAGACTTTAAAAACTTTTCAACTTTTGTTCAATAACCCAGAAAACAGTCCCACAGACAAAAAAGAACTGGTGGGCTTAAGGCAAGGCAGAGAGAAGTAATGAATTAGCAATAAACAAACAAAAACAAGGAAATAGAGAAGGGGAAGGGAAAGTAGATAGATAATCAGACAGACAACAGACATGGAAGGCAATGAATGTAGTACAAAAGGGCCTGAACTTGGTTCTAGATAAGAACTATATAAAGCAGTTAACCTAGCTCTTCTAAAACTCAGTCTCCCCAATGTACACGATATTGTGAGCCTAAAACTAAATTACCTGTATGGTTCCCTAGCTCCAAAATGCTAAAGAGTTTATCAGCGGGGAAGCAGAAAGCAAGGAATTCAGTGACTGCAGTTATCTGTAAAAAAAGTAAATTTTAAGTTTTGCCCTGGCCTTCACAGCTGAAATGCTGATAATGGGCAAGACCAGAAGCAGACCCCCCAGGGCAGTGCTTCTCCGATTCCAGGGTGCGTAAGAATTGCCTGGGGTATTTATTAACACACTGACTGCTGGCTGGGCTCTACTTGGAATTTTTTGTGCAGATCTGAGGTGAAATTCCAGCATCTGCATTTCTAACAAGCTCCCAAATGATGCTGTTGGTCTGGGATCATACTTGCAGAAACATCGTACTAGAGAGTTAGAGGCAGAGGGCAAACAAACCTTGTTACATGGGGAAAAAAGTTAGACTTCTCTTATTTCTGGGGGGAAGAAAAGGATTACCTGTAAGGCTACTGACAAATGTTGAAATAAAATTTGTTTCCTCTGCTGAGCAAAGCTTTGTTGTTAATCAGAATTTAATAGAATACAGTTAATTATGTAATAGTTTACAATACGAATTAGGTATTGCAAAATTCTTTAGAAGCTTCAAAATTACATAAATTGAAATGTTCATGCAAAACCGGGATCATAAACTGGGAATTCCATTTATTGATCTTGAACATCACAGAATAGTTAGGTCATTTTTTTTTTTTTAATTTATGCTAACACTTAAAAGAACTATATATAGTAATTTTTCCTTATAGAATGATGTGTTTCATAAGTGAACTTTTCAGATAATGGAACTTTTAACAACTAAAGTTTCTTTTATTTTTAACCATTTTAGAAGAGTATCTTTCTAAATAGAAAACACAACCATAACAAAAGTTTTCCTTCATTACTCACTGTCATCATAACACACACAATAGTGTTAAGTTCTATAATGAATAGCATCTCCTGGGTCAACCAGTGTTGTATGAAACCATTCACTATGACACTGAATGAGTTCAGAGTTCTGTAGGTTTGCCATTTCTGCCATCTTGTTTATCTCAGTCCCACCTGAGCTATTAGCTATTAGTATTTCTCAGTGTATTCAAATCTAAGTTGCATTATGAATTGGTATGTATATGCTTATGGGCTTTAAGATGTTATTTTCTTGAGATGACTTTTTTGATTATTTACTTCCAGATTTTCAGGATGGTCTCTGGATGGTTGAGTTATTGTTGGCAGCAGGAAAGTGAGGTACCTAATAGATTTTGTGTTTCTTCTTCTTCTTTTTATTTTTGTTTTTTGATATAGTATGCTGTATCAGAGACAGAGGAAAGAGGCCCTTAGGGCAATGTTAGTATATCTAGTAAAGGAATTATAGTTCTGTTCACTTACAGAATAATGTGTTTTCAGTTACTCTTCCTGCCCACACTCTAGAAACTTGTCAACCTTGGAATATCATGTGGACATTTTAACATTTTACTGTCTTACATACAACTTGTCTGAAAGTAGAAAGCTTTATAGAGTAACGAAAGTCAAGTCAGTTACAAGGTAAAGAAGAAATGTAAGGTGAATCTCATAAGAAAAAGAAGCAAAATTTGCTATAAACTGATCACAAGAGAATTCCTAATGTTGGTATCTTATACTGTTGCTCAAAGTCATGTAAAGATCACATTTACTGACCTGGGGAATGCTGGGAAGTTGCAAGTGAGGTCATGGAATTAGAGAGGTTAAGGTTGGCAGTGATACTAAGCTGGCTCTGCAGTGCAGGAGGGTAAGGAGATGTGGGTGTCAGGAGGGATTCCTCACTGGTTTCTTCATCAATTCCAGGCAGGTACGTGTCAATCAAGGCATCAAGAAACTTAACAATAAGCTCAGCATAGTCTGGAATTTGTGTTTGCTGTAATGAAAAACAGTAAATTATTTTAGCTCCTTTTCTTTAAGTAAATCCCCATCTGAAGTCAAAAAAGTATTAATTTTGTTTGGACTTAATTTACTATTTTTCTTCCTTTGTATTACTTATCATTAAAAAAGGGGAGTGGAGTAATATTTATAGACTACCAGAGGACTTACAACAGGCAGGTCTATTCAGCTTACACTTAAAGCTTCCAGATGAACCTGCATTTTCTGAAAGCCATGCATAAGACAGACTGAATTTAATACTAAGGCAATACAATCATCAGGAATGATGTCTAGCCAATTTTCCAAAACAGAGAAAATGAGCAGAGCATCATCATTCCAGCTGCCATTTAGATTCTAATCACTAGACACTGTAAAGGACTCAGAGGGTTACTGGCAATCCAAATGCAAAAACTTCTGTATGATATACTTATTTCTGTAACTTCAGGCCCATTTTTTTTTTTGTTTTTGAGACGGAGTGTCACTCTGTCGCCCAGGCTGGAGTGCGGTGGCTGGATCTCAGCTCACTGCAAGCTCCGCCTCCCGGGTTCCCGACGTTCTCCTGCCTCAGCCTCCCGAGTAGCTGGGACTACAGGTGCCCACCACCTCGCCCGGCTAGTTTTTTGTATTTTTTTTTTTTTAGTAGAGACGGGGTTTCACCATGTTAGCCAGGATGGTCTCGATCTCCTGACCTCATGATCCGCCCGTCTCGGCCTCCCAAAGTGCTGGGATTACAGGCTTGAGCCACCGTGCCCGGCCTCAGGCCCATTTTTTAAGTGACAACCTTTGTATGTCAACAGATATTCAGTAATAGTGAAAAGAAATAAACAAAATACCCAATTCTTAAAAACTGGAACAAGGTTTATATAATTCATATTGATTTAGCACCCCCTGTATCTAAAACACTGCACCAGGAACTGTTCAAGGGAAGAAACAGAAATCCTGCCTTCAAGGAACTTTGATCAATTTGGAGAACGCCTACATACAGAGAAAATGATTATATACATATTATGTAACACTACATAAACTAATGCCAATCAGAAAACAAACTGAGACCAGGTGCGGTGGCTCATGCCTGTAATTCCAGCACTCTGGGAGGCCGAGGTGGGCAGATCACGAGGTCAAGAGATCAAGACCATGGTGAAACCCAAAATACAAAAATTAGCTGGGCGTGGTGGTGCATGCCTGCAGTCTCAGCTACTTGGGAGATTGAGGAAGGAGAATTGCTTGAACGTGGGAGGCAGAGGTTGCAGTGAGCCAAGATTGCGCCATTGCACTCCAACCTAGAGACAGAGTGAGACTCCGTCTCACAAAAAAAAAAAAACCCAAAAACTGAATAGGAGCAAATGAGGACAAATTCAGAGAGAAATGAATCTTATCTAATAGGCTGGAAATAAAATAGTAATGCTCCTTGCTAGTCATAAGCTATCTAAGTGTGTGCATTAAGATTATCAAATACACAAGGGGCTGTGGCAGAAAAGTATCACAAAGGTTTATGATACTCTTCTGAAAAGTTGAGCATAAGCTGACTTTGTAAAAGTGAATACACACACCCCCACACCATGCTGCCTCCTGGAAAAAAACCTTGTGATGAGAAACTTTTTACAAAAGTAACATATGTGTTTATTGTGAATTATTATTCTGGTTTTCAGCATATTGTGTGTTCTTAAAGCAAGTATACTAATTTGAACAGAAACCTTCATTTTGCCAAAAGTTAGAGAAAAATATATTTTCTTACCTTTGAAAAGGGTCCTGCAAACCGCCACAAGCCATTAAAACCAAAACCTGTAACAAATCAAATGTCACTCTTATAACAAGCAAGATATCTTTTAATTGTAACAGAAATTAAATAAGTTGTATAGCTGATGATATGTAAACCCTATGTACACATTGAAAACACGTTTTTAGAATATGTCAAAGCGACTAAAACCCACTTAAAATATACTCAGTATAAAAAGTTGTCAACCTGTAACATTGGACATACAATTGAGAGAGTAAAAAAATGGAATATGGAAATAAAAGTATGAACAAGTCTATCCCTTATAAAGAATTCTGTAGTCAGTGCATTCTACAACAGTGCGCATGTTAGCAAGTTCATCAACCATCCTTCTCCAGATACATTTATTTACTTTGCAGGTAAGATGTTTGGTATTGTGGTGGGGATTCTTCATGGTACACCACACTCTGCACAATTCCATGGATTGGATTTAACAGATTTGGATCTTGGCACAGTGATAACAGGGTGTTGATCTTAGAGTCCAACAAATTATGCCTAAAAAAAAAAGTCAACAGAGGAACATTTTAGAGGAAAATTATGTAGTGGAAAACATAATATACATTCCCCAGAATAATGTGCTAAAATTGAAGGGAGATGAGTGCTTTTTACTTTCTGGGGCATTTCTTCATTTTCCAGATTTTCTACAATGAACATGTGTGTGTGTCTGTTTTGTCTGTCTTTTGTTTTAGTCACCAGGAAGAAATGGTGAAAACAAACAACTGGTAGTGTCATATAACCGTGTGTAACCATATACGGTAAATGTTTGCTTAAGACAAGGTTGGCACTGTCTGCTACTTAGCATGCTTTAGTATTACTTCCACCTGCTGTATACAGACATGCACTTAGGAAGTTAAAACTAAATTTAGGATCTGTGCAAAACAAAAATAAAAAATTAAATTTAATGTTAATCAGTGCTTTTAAGAAATGCTGAGTCAGATCAAATAGGGAAAGCAAAATAGTTTAGAGGGAGTGAAATACATGATCCAATTGAAACTTAGGGAAAAAATTATTTCTAACCCGGCTACACTCCACTAATAAAAATAACTGAGTCCTAACTCTCTAACATTCTAACATGAGGTTAAAAAAAAGAAAATAATGACATGATGTAGAAGGCCTAGATCAGGAAAAGAATTTATCTGAGCTATTTAAATTTGAATACTTTGAGGTTAATATTTTTAGTCCTTAAGAGAGAATAAAATTCACCTCCTAAACAGAAGGTCAATGTCATTTTCACTCAGCTGTGGATAAATACAAAAGCTCTACTAAAAAGTAAACCAAAACAGGTATGCTGATTTACATATAGCAGTCTAATAGTTTGCTTCTAAGTGAGGAAAATGAGCAATGATCATCAAAATAAACCACTTAAATAAACCAGTTTTTTTAAAAGTCTTTCCTTATAAACTTTCTAATAGATCTAATAGGTCAAAACTAATCTTAACCCTCATTAAATCTACTATCTCAAAGCTAAAATCACTATCACAATATCTCATTTTGCCCTCTTTAAAGAGCAACCAGTGCACATTACTGGGTAAGCATTTGACTTAAAGACAGGCATGAAGGTTAATTAAAACCAAAAGGAGATACTTACACAACAGGAAATACTTTGGGAAACACAACACTGGCCTCTGCTAAGTATTCATAAAGAATTCGTTGATCAAACTCATCTGTGGTATATTTTACCAGTGTAGCCTGCCAAGATGCAAAAAAGTAAACACACAACATTTTTACTTTGTGGCTGAAATGTTATCTGTTTGGGTGAGAAGTAGAAGACCATATCCTATTCATGTTTCTAATATTTAAGGGCCTCCTAAAAGTAGACTGGAATAAAATTTGAGGGTGGGGACTCAAAAGGGGAAATCCTTACTAGAACAGTAAGAAGCAGCGCCTGGATTTTTGGATCAGTAAGTACTTCTTCATCCAAGAGAACATTTGATTCAGACACCGAAACCTTACGTAAATGTGGGTGCTGTTGTGATGAGGAAATCCTCTGAGTTTCTGCAGTAAGACAGGGAATTAATGTGATCAGCTGTATTAATCAAACACCTGGATAATCACTTCACCTATTTCAATGTTACTTCTACAATTCAACAGCTTTCTTTAGTAGATACTTTAAATACTAACATAAACATCATATAGAATTACTATTCGCCTATACAAAAGTTTTGGTTACTTATTTACAATGTTGTATATAATATATATGACTATTTTTTACACAAGCTTCAAGATAACTGTCATTTTAAGAATGGTAGAGTTTATCTTTTGAGAAATGGCAAACGTTTCTATATTTCATTCTAAAGATTCTAAGAAATAGCTGGAAAATAAACATGACTTTCACGTACTCTCCCACCTTATTTTCAACGATCTAGATCAATACTTTGTTTCTCACCCATTTCATAATCAGTTTCTGCTACTCTCCTCATTTTGGGGGGTGTTGTGATCCCTGATTCCATTTCTTGCCTTTTAGGAGCCTTTGTGTCTGATATCAGGTGATCAAAACTTTTCCTTGTTCCTATAAACAAAAGTTACAGAATACGGAAGTTCATTAACCACAGTGTCTATAAATGGTATAAATGGGAATATACTAAAAAGAAAATGTTTGGACATAAAGTGTTTAAGCTTTTACTTAGGACTCAAAGAAAGCTCTATTATATCCCTGGAGCAGTTTCTTTCCTTTATTTTCCATCTTCTCAAAGAGTTTTGTTTCCACAGCTTTCCGTTTCAGGATAGGATGCACCTTGCTGGTGCAAATTAAACTGAGATTATATTCTGTACACTGGAGGTAAACCAAACTACACTGGAGGTAAATCAACAAATATGATAACTGATAATAAATACAAGGGTAGGCATTATTCAGTACCAAAGGTCAACTATGTCTGACCAGTCTTTTCAGTTTAAGAAATGCTGCTGGTGGCAAGAACTACTCATTAATACATGAGTAATTTCCAAGCTTAGGAAAAAAGCAGAGTTTGATTTTAATTTTTTAAGCTTTGAAAAAAAGATATGCATGCCTGAAAATACTAAAAACCAGATACACTGGGAGATGCTTCAAAAATAGCAAGTAGCATTATCTCCCACTTGGCTTTTAGTTTCTCTATTCATGTAACCATGTATTAACACTATTTTTTTTTTTGACAGGGTCTCGCTCTGTGGCCCAGGCTAGAGTGCAGTGATATGATCTCAGCTCACTGCAACCTCCGCGTCCTGGGCTCAGGTGATCCTCCCACATCAGCCTCCCCAGTAGCTGGGACTACAGGCGCACACTACCACACCCAGCTGATTTTTCTATTTTTAGTAGAGACAGGGTTTCTCCATGTTGCCTAGCCTGGTCTCGAACTCCTGGGCTCAAGCAATCCACCTGCCTTGGTCTCCCCAAAGTGCTGGGATTACAGGCATGAGCCACCAGGCCCGGCCAACAGTATTATTTTTTTAAAGCCAGAATTAAAGCCAATATAATAAAATCTGGCAATTTAACACTTAAGAAATACAAAGTCTATTACCTCAAGAATACGAATAACTATTCATAATAGTCATAAATACCAAGGCCAAATAATTTAACAGCCCAAAGGGATCTAGTCCAGCTTTTTCATTTCATGCACATGTACACCGATGAAGCCATGAGCAGTTAAGTATAATTAGTCTGAGGAAGCATGGCTAGGGATCTAGACAATGACCAGATGAAAACTCAGGTTTTCTAAAACCAGTCAGTGCTTTCCATACTACATGAGATTGGGACACTACTTTCTACATTTAATTTTCCTTCCTTTCTCACTTGTCCTTTTTATTTTATTCTCTGCATTCTTCCTGGAAGATCTCATTCTGCTTCCATAGCTTCAACTATCTGTGAGCTAATCAATTCTAGATGTTTACTTGTTTACTTTCTTCCTAAATTCCAGGTACATCTTGTGGTTTATCTCTTAGTTATATACTCCTAGATGTCTTGAAAATATTCCAGTATAATCAACCAACCTAAATTTATCATGTACTGTAAACATATTAGTCCTGATCTCTATGAATGGAATCACTGTCCAGACAGTTTTTAAAACTAAAAACTTCTGACATCCTTCACGATCTTTTCCCCTTCCCCACCTGTAACAACTGGTCACTAAGTCATGTCCATTCTACTTCAGAAACCTAATCCAAACCTGATTTTTGTTTTTTTTTGAGACAGGGTCTGACTATGCTGCCCAGGTCAGCCTCAAGCAATCCTCCTGCCTTGGCCTCCTGAGTTCCTGGGACTATAGGTGTGTACCATTATGCCCAGCTCCAAACCTGCTGGTTCTTCTCCATTCTCTCATTGCTCCTGCCTTAGTGCGGGGCCCACACCATTTTTTTGTTTGTTTTTTTTTTTTTTTACTTGGACTGCTATATCAATTTTATTAAATGGTTCCCTTGCTAAAATCTGTTCGTCTCTCCACATTGCTGCTAGAAAACTTGGCGAAAATTAAAATTTGGTCATGTTCTTCCCCTACTTAAATACCTCAGCTGAACGTGTGATAAGGGGAAAATCGCTTATCATGGCACACAGTCGTTTCCAATCAAGTTCTAATCCTTCTTCTCATCTCATTTCCTACCCCATTCCCCATGACGCCATGATGTATCACGTTGCTTTCCTGCCTTTTCTTTACTCTTGCTATTCCCCACTGCCCTTAAACATACACCCCTACTTATCCTGTTGTCTATTTAGCAAGCATATATTAAATCTTTAGGACACAGCTCAAATGTTATCTCCTCTCCGCAGTTTTTTTTTTCTTCTAATTTCCCCAGATCTCTAGTTTCCTCCATTAAGACGTATCATTGTAATGGCACCTGGAATTGCTGTTGTGATTGGCTGATTGTAAGTCTTGGACACAAATTACAAACTCTTCCAGGGCAGTTACCATATCTTTTTCACTTAGTACATGGGTTGAATGAATTCAATACTACATTTTTTTCTGAGGTTAGTTTTTCATTTACAACTTCACTGGCATGAAAATCCAGAATTACAAAACGCAAAATAACCAGGAAACTCCTAAAAGATTACTTATGGCAAGGTACTAACAAACGGGAACTCAAACAACAGTAACACACCTATGTGGCTAGTAACCGTGATTGACATTCACGGTTTCTATTTCTTTCATGGTTTACTGGCAGGTTATTTATGTTACAATTTGTTGTTTGTTCACTAATTTCCTTATGAACACAAACATTCTTCTAATATCTAAAGATATTAAATATGTTTGCATGGATAACTGAAATCTGTTGAACCATTCACAGTGTTGGCCACTGAAATATAGATCGCAATGTATTCCAGTAACAATTACAATTTTACCCAATGGAACAGAAGAACACCTCTGCATTTCCTCTGAGCAGCAATGTAAGATCAGTGTTTTTGTTTGTTTGTTTGGAGTCAGGGTCTCACTCTGTCACCCAGGCTAGAGTGCAGTGGTGCAGTCTTGGCTCACTGCTACCCCTGCCTCCTGGGCTCAAGTGATCTTCGTGAGTAGCTGGGACTACAGGTGCTTGTCACCATGCCTAGCTAAGTTTTGTATTTTTTGTAGAGATGGGTTTTGTCATGTTGCCCAGGCTGGTCTTGAACTCCTGGACTCAAGCAATCCTCCCACCGGAGTCCCCCAAAGTACTGGGATTATTGGTGTGAGCCACTGCATCTGGCCTACTGGGTTCTTTCATTCATTTACTTTCAGTTACTAAAATGGAAATGAGTCTCGCAGCGTTTTAGGTGTACTTCTCAGAGACAAAAATTCTATAAATGTTGATGTAACTGAGCAATCTTAATTTCAAGAATCCTATCTTCTGGCCAGGCAAGGTGGCTCATGCCTGTAATCTCAGCACTTTGGGAGGCCGAGGAGGGCGGATCACCTGAGGTCAGGAGTTCAAGACTAGCCTGGCCAACATGGGGAAATCCCATCTCTACTAAAAATACAAAAATTAGCCAGATGTGGTAATGTGTGCCTGTAATCCCAGCTACTAGGGAGGCTGTGCCACTGCACTCCAGCCTGGGTGAACACAAGACTCCATCTCAAGAAAAAAAAAAAAAAAGAATCCTATTTTCTTTCAGTAATTGAAAAACATGTCTTATTGTCTTTTCAAAGAAAGCATGGCAAATAGTACTATTATAGCTTCACACCATATTCACATATTCTCTCAGACGATAATTTTGGGAAGTATTACAGTATATCATTAAATCCCCTGAGTGCAGCAAGACTCTTGCTTTCTTATAGGTGTTTATCTAATATGTCTCAGAGTTCCATTCCCTGCTGACCAGCCAAGGCAAAACAAAATAAGGAGAGTCACAATAGTTAGTCTAAGATGCAGAAAAAACTGTTTCAAGGCCCCATTCTCATTTCTCTATCTCAACTTATAATGCTTAACTGATCTATCAAACTCTCTTTTAAATGGCATCAAAAACTTTGCTACATTGAGATGGAAAATTTTGATAATCTTGCAATTTCAAATAATCTTCCAAGAGTAAAAATATCTATTTTTTAAATAATAAAAAAACTACATAATTTAGATAAACTAACCAAGCAACTTCTTAGTGTTGGCCTGAGAAGGCTGCCCCATGTCCAAGCTCATGGATTTCCTGGCTCGGGGACTGGTCTGGCCGACAGTTGGATAGGTGGCTGCAAGGTATCCTTCAGAACCTTTGGGAGAGGACCATGGCTGAGTCTCCTTTAGTGTCCTGAGAGATTAAAACAATAGAGAAAAATTAATTAACATGGTGACAAATACAACCATTGTTTGCTCCTTCCAAGTGGCTGTCCTATTTCCTAACAACAGCAATCAATTTTAAAACTGCACTTTAAAGGGCTTTAGGGTACAAACTCTTGTTGTATCCCCAGGAATTATCAACTTTCTTGCCATAGTATCTTGTACCTAGTACATTTGGTGAGTACTGAATCACCAAGTGCAGAGCAAAAAGAACTGTACTGCAATTGTTAAAAGCTGACAAATAAAAAGGTATAGCAACAGGGGTGTCCAATCTTTTAGCTTCCCTGGGCCACAGTGGAATTATAAGAATATTCTCGGCCACATATAAAATACACTAACACTAACTACAGATGATGAGCTTAAAAAAAAAAAAATTGCAAAAAAAGAATCTCATAATTGTTTTAAGAAAGTTTACAAATTTGTGTTGGGCTGCATTCAAAGCCCTCTGGGGCTGGGTGCAGCCTGCGGGACATGGGTTTGACAAGCTTGGTGTACAACATTACGTTTTAAAATATATTTACATTGGCTGGGCGCTGTGGCTCATGCCTGTAATCCCAGCACTTTGGGAGGCAAGGTGGGTGGATCACCTGAGGTCAGGAGCTCAAGACCAGCTTGCCCAACACGGTGAAACCCCATCTCTACAAAAATACAAAAAATAGCCGGACATGGTGGTGCGCGCCTATAATCCCAGCTACTCAGGAGGATGAGGCAGGAGAATCACTTGAACCCAGGAGGCGGAGGTCGTAGTAAGCTGAGATTTTGCCATTGCACTCCAGCCTACGCGACAGAGTGAGACTCTGTCTCAAAGAAAATTAATAAATAAAAATAAAAATAAATAAAATATGTTTACATTGTAGAATGGCTAAATCAAGCTAATTAACATGTGTTACCTCATATATTTATCTTCTGTTGTGAGAATACTTAAAATCTACTTGTAGCAATTTTCAAGTATAAAATACATTGTCATTAACTGTAGTTATGTTGATAAAAGACCTTGAACTTATTGCACTGATTTTTTTTTAAATCAGAAAAAATCAAGTCTAAACGGGCAACTGTTTAAAAACCAAGAAAATCAGACATTAATTTATAGTTTTGACAGGGGAACACAGGCAAACTATTTTACCCTTTCTGTAACAAAAAGGGCATATCTCAAAGTAATATAATAATGGGACTGAGAAAAGTAAGACTATTGAATACCAAGTATGTTTGAAAAATTTTTGCATACATTGTTAGAATCTTAAGGAAATTGTTGAAGTCTTTTTATCAAAAAGCAGGATGTTTTTATTTATTTATTTATTTATTTATTCATTTGGAGTATATCTAAATTTTTTTTATTTATTTTTTATTT
>NW_016809913.1:4029929-4046390 GCF_001698545.2 Rhinopithecus bieti
CAAAGATGTTCTTTGAAACCAATGAGAACAAAGATACAACATACCAGAATCTCTGGGACACATTTAAAGCAGTGTGTAGAGGGAAATTTATAGCACTAAATGCCCACAAGAGAAAGCAGGAAAGATCTAAAAAAAGCAGGATGTTGATAAATGGAATGATGAGTTTTGCAAACAGAAGATAACTTTTCTATGTTCAACACTGTCCCTAAACCTTAAAGAAATTTTTTTAAATTGAAAATACAGAAAATCCCCAATGATGCCATTTTCATGAAATTTCTCCAAATTATACTGAAAAATATATTACCCAAAACCATGTATAACAGATATAATTTTGACCATCTAAATCTACATTATAGAAAACTTTTAAATAACA
Source organism: Rhinopithecus bieti (assembly GCF_001698545.2). Taxonomy (NCBI): domain Eukaryota; kingdom Metazoa; phylum Chordata; class Mammalia; order Primates; family Cercopithecidae; genus Rhinopithecus; species Rhinopithecus bieti. Next base: position 4,030,303 of record NW_016809913.1, read on the forward strand.
TTAGTGTGATATGAGTAAATACAACAAACGTGTTAGCATGTCTGTATTTTTATAAATCTGTATAGATTCGTTCTCTATCCAAGCACGTAATGTGTTGTTTATATTTTGCATTGGTTTTTTTCCCCAGGCCCTTCCCCCATAACCTAATATTTTCAAGAGCGTCTCTTTTCATTGTTCAATTGGTCGGTGCTTCAGAGGCAAACTAATGTTAACATTAGCACAATTAGACTGGAAGAATAACTTTCCTACTAACCCACATAAAATACTACACATTTATAAAATGAGTTTTGACTTACACACTCTTCGTAGGCCATCTCTAGATTTCTCCCATATTACCTTCTAGATTACTCTGCTGCTTGCCTCCATTAGTTGGAAAATTGAAACTTGATTACCATTATGTAATTATAGGAGAGTAAATCCACTTACCTATAGGTAGGATCACCATGATGAATGGGATATGTATCCATAGGAACATTTTCCATTGAAATATCAGTAAGAAGAAGTGACTTTCTATGTTTTAGGCTGCAGCGACTTCGAACTTCTTCAGACACTGTAAGTAAAGCTAAAAGGAAAACGGTGGTAGGTTAAAAAAATTTAACAAATCACAAGTGTGACTTAAAACAGGATGAACTTACAGTCTCCTAAAGAGAATACCTGTTAAATGTGCACATATTTTGGAAGACTACAAAAACATGAAATATACAAAGAGATTTAATAAGCATCTTTTATTTTCCAAGTGCTTTAATGTACATTTGATTTTAACAAACACAAAGTAGGCAGGGCAGGTATTATTAAGTTGAGTGAGAAAAAATACGGAGATGTTAAATGATTTGCTCAAGGTGATATGGTTCAAACAAAAAAGTTGAACAAATAGAAGTCTGTGAAACTGAGAATCATCACTTTCCATCAAACAACTACATTCAAGAATTGTACATAAGTGCTAACTGTTGCTGAGTAGAGAAACAAAAATCAGATAAGAGCAAACAGGAAGCTTTAATGGAATGGTGGGGATAGGGCAGACATTCCAGATAAAATCACATAAGGAATGAATACTGAAGAGGCAGTCACTTGTAGGAGATGGCAAATAGATTAGCTTAAAATAGCTCATCCATTTGGAGTGGTAATAAAGAATGAAGCTCATGAAATTTGGAGAAAGATAACAGAACTGAGAAGGCTATTTAAGGGCCCAGGATGCTAGACTGAAGCATTCAGATTTTATGACGGATAACAGCCACTGTTGTGTCTTGAACCAAAGATGACCAAGGGAACACATTTCAGATTTTAATGGGAATTAAATTTATTCCTACAGAAAAATGTTCTGGCAAAACTCTCAAAATTTTAATCACTAAAGGACTAGATTGTGAACTTTCTACTCTGCCAAGCAACCGCCAAAAAACCTATAGGTATTTGCACTTTTTGGGTGATCCTTACATATAGCTGTAGCAAGATTAATTTTGTTTATTTTGTGTTTTTACCTGCTAAGTAGGCCACGCTCTGTGTATTCACTTCAAATTTGTCACAATTTCTGTGTTTGTTAACCAGAGTTAGTAGTGTATGTAAAATTCTGACTGTTCTTGCAACAATAGCAGGTGAAGGATGCCTGTACCCTACAAAAAAACAAACAAACAAATAAGAATTAATTTTTTGAACAAGTATCTGAGGTCTTCTTCCCTGACTAACAACTCTGCAAGGAAAAGAAGTATAACTCCTATTTTCCAAGAATAGCCATTTGGGAAGGTAAAACATACATATGTGAATATGAATAATTAACTATGCATAAGATTAAGTACCAAAAATGTGTAGAATATAATAATATTCCGTAGAACTCTATAGTACTCCGGGAAGAGGAAAATTAAAAAACATGATAGTCTTTCAGATCTTCTATTCCCTAAAGCAGCACAGGGATTAAAAAAAAAATCTATGTATTAGAATTATCCTTAAGATTTCTTTTGAAAATAGAGTTATTTTACAAAAACACTTTTAATTAAAAGAAAACCTGATGACATAGGAAGTATATGCTCTAACAGCCCCAAAAATAGGGTTGATTAGAGGATAAATTTGATCTTTGGCCAGCTTTTAATCATTAATGCTACCCCCATTTAAAAATAGGTGATTTGAACATGGAAAGTATCTGGTATTCTTTTCTTGTCTTTTAAGACAGAGTCTCACTCTGTCACACGGGCTAACGTGCAGTGGTAGGATCTTGGCTCACTGCAACCTCTGCCTCCCAGGTTCAAGCAATTCTTGTGCTTCAGCCTCCTGAGTGGCTGGAACTACAGGTGTACACCACCTCACCTGGCTAATTTTTGCATTTTTAGTAGAGATGGGGTTTCACCATGTTGGCCAGGCTGGTCTTGAACTCTTGGCCTCAAGTAATCTGCCTGCCTCGGCCTCCCAAAGTGTTGGGATTACAGGCGTGAGCCGCTGTGCCCAGCCTGGTATTCTTCTAGATATAAAGAATAAGTAAGCACTTTATTAGCCCAGTTGCAATTACTTATCTTGGTATCCTTTAGTAAGTGTAGTATTTTTTGAGAAATCCCTACTGACCTTAGAGATTAACACTGTCAATATTTTTTGTAGAAATTTCCTAAGAAAGTGAAATCAAATGCATACATTCATAGTAGTGGGTGTATGCATCTCTCTCTCTCTCTCTCATAAAAACTGGGGGAATCTCCACGGTCCCTCAAGCCTAAGATTTAAATTGATACAAAATTGTTGACTCAAGCTATAGCTTGAATCTCTATTGTGGCCAAATCCACTGCTGAGACCACTAGGGTTCATGCCAGCTCCTTCTCCCAGGTCTTACTTTACCCTGCTTTGCTTCTGACCCACCACTACATGCTGTTCCTATTAACTGCAGTCTCTGGCCATGACTCCCCCATGTTAATGAACCAAAGTTAACAAGCTGTGAAGTCAGCAATGGGGAGTAAAACCAGGTTAGGAAGTGAATGAGCTGGCTCTGAGGAATAGCTGGAGATCACTGGCTATAAGCAATATAGAAAGGGGTGAGGATGGGGTACCAGAAAGGTGAGATACAATGGTATAAAATAATAGTATTAATCAACAGTAAACTATAAACAGGTTGACGAAAATCTGTGATCAGATCTCTTAACATTTTCTAATATAAATTATTCAAATAACACTCAGTGATTTGCAGTCTGTTTTATTTTAAAAATCAGTAAGATACTTAGGTACTGTTATTATTAATAATAATACAGCTATTCTAAGACTCAGTATGTAGGTTTTTTAGGAATCAACTCTGTGGTCTTTTTTTTTTGAGGCAGGGTCTCACTCTGTCACCCGGGCTGGAGTGTAGTGGCATGATCATGGCCCACTGCAGACTTGACCTCCTAGGCTCAAGTGATTCTCCCTCCTCAGCCTCCCAAGTAGCTGGGACTATAGGCATGTGCCACTGCACCTGGCTAATGTTTTGTATTTTTTGTAGAAAGGGGGTTTCACCATATTGCCCCGGCTGGTCTCGAACTCCTGAGCTCAAGACTTGATGCTTCTGCTTCAGCCTCCCAGAGTGCTGGGACTACAGGTTTGAGCCACCATACCCAGCCAGAATAAACTCTTTGGTTTTTCAGGCAAATATCATATTTGATATGGAAATGAGGCTCTCATAAAACACATATTGAACAAAACACAACTCATTAGGACAGATACAGTTTGCATTTATTTATTTATTTATTGAGACAAAGTCTCACTCTGTTACCTAGGCTGAGTGCAGTGGTGTGATCATGGTTCACTGTAGCCTCGACTTCCCAGGCTCAAGCAATCCTTCCATCTACGCCTCCTAAGTAGCTGGGACTACAAGCACGTGCCATCGTGTCTGGCTAATTTTTAAATTTTCTGTAGAGATGAAGTCTCACTATGTTGCCCAGGCTGGTCTCAAACTCCTAGCCTCAAGCGATCCTCCTGCCTCAGCCTCCCGAAGTGTTGGTATTACAGACGTAAGCCACCACGCCCAGCCTAGTTTGTATTTAAAGTAAGACATATGGGCTAACTTACTTCAATTTATTTCAAGTAATCACTTACTCGAATTACTTCTGGTTTCTTAATACTATTTCATAAAAATATTCTAACATAAGGCTTTTACCTTTTAAAAGGTGTCCAACCAATGCAAAGTTAAAGTTAGAGTTGAAATTGAGTCCAACAAAATGATCCATTTGCTTGCAGTGCCACTCCAGAGGATTCCGGATTGCCATAAATACTTCCTCTGGACTCTATTAAAGATAATCATGAGACAGTTGATGAGGTTCACACAGTAGCTTTCTTTAAAGGCTCATTTAATTGGTTTTTGTGTTCAAAAGTATGACAAGATAAGTAATCCTTTCAATTTGAGAGAAATTATTTTCAGTTGACTACAGAAAAACCACAGAACATTTTAGCTACTACAAATTAACTGGTGCAAGACAGTCAAACATATGAATAAGAAGATGGTGGAAGATGAAATCACTTTTATTTACAATACAAAATAAATAACTGTCAATTTACATCCTGGTGACTTTTAACATGCTTATTAACTCTTGATGCCTAGCATCCTAAGGGCACCAGAATCAGTATTAGCGCCTGCTACTGGGCTGTTCTGAAGATGAAAATACCGAGGCAGATGCCCCATTTGCAATGCTCCATTTGCAAATACTCTTTTTTTTGAAATGGAGTCTCACTCTGCCACCCCGGCTGGAGTGCAGTGGCACCATCTTGGCTCACTGCAACCTCCTGGGTTCAAGTGATTCTCCCACCTCAGCCTCCCAGGTCGCTGGAATTACAAACACGTGCCACCCTGGCTAATTTTTGTATTTTTAGTAGAGACAGGGTTTCACAATGTTGGCCAGGCTGGTCTCAAACTCCTGACCTGAAGTGATCCTCCCAACTCGGCCTCCCAGAGTGCTGGAATTACAAGCATGAGCCACTGCACCCAGCCAATCTGCAAATATTCTTAACATATAAATAGCCAACAACTAGATATCACTGACCACCATTGTCCCAAAATAGTTCTAGAAAAAGGGCAATGAGAATTAGGAAAGAGGGGTTCTAGTCCCAAAACAGATGTACAAACATGGGCAAGTGACTTAACTTCTTAGTTCTTTTCTAATTTGCAAAATGGAGGTCTGATTAATAAACTCCATAAGACCTCCTACCCCTAAAATTTTGTGTCCATATATCTCAGACCCATAGCTGTTCCAGGTTCACACTACATCTGGTAGTCTGAACTAACAATGTTTAGACCAAGTATCTTTACACTTAAAACCATAATCCTGTTCTTTCTACTCACAGTTCAGTTAATTTCACTTCAGGCAAATCTCATTGTATATACACATTCTTTTAAAAACATTCCCCTCTTTTCTCCTAGACACTTCCCATTTTTATCCAAAGACAAAAGGGACATAATTTCATACTATTTTATTCTCTCCTCTATTCTCTATGAACTAAAATCCAACCCCAATCAAATCTCCATTTTACAAATTAGAAAGGAACTAAGAAGTAACTTGTGTAGGGAGACCCCTGAAACTATTGCTACAGAATCAAAGAGGAAATGCTCCTGATTATTGTAAATACAAAATTGCATGCAGGATTGTGTAAAGACAATGACAGGATGGACTGCCAGAATGAGCCAACAGCATGTGATGTGCTTTCCCCTGCAGAGAGCCTATGAACAGATGTGCAGTCAGTCAGGGAGGTTTCACATCACCAAGATTCCTATCCCAGAAAAGCAGATGTTCATAGCTCTGGGAATGTAATGCGACCCTTGTGGAGAGCCTATAAATGGATGCATGAGGGGTGCCTGTTCATATGGATAAGATAGGGCTATAAATGCCCTCATCTTGCCACAGCTCTTCTAGGCCTCTTTAGGGTTAAGGCATACTCCCTTCTGAGAATTTCTGGTCTAACAGGTTGTCTAGCTTCACGTCCTGTTTCTATGGATTGTTTGTAACCAGCTTTTGCTGCAACTGTTACTGCTGATTAATATCTTACTAATCAGAGGTTATGGAGAGACTGTGCTTCTGTTTTAAGGCTCTGTTAGAAATTACTGATGCACATACTGTATTATAAATTCTTATCTCTGTATACTGTACTTCTGTATATAGATACTATGTTAAAGAATTACTTTCACCCCATGTGACCATCTCACCTCATAATCAAATGACCCTAAATCCCTCACTAACCTACCCCCACTCTCACTAAACTTAGTAACAAATGCTGGTACATCCAGTGCATTGACAGCATCACAAGACCAGAAGGCGGTTGACCCCCCTGGACCCAGCTTTCACTATCTTGTGTGTGTCTATTATTTCTCGACCTGCCAATCTGCCTGGAAACAAAGAGCAAGCCCCGTTGTACTGCAGGCTGCTGGCCAGATCCCGCAACAAACTTGCCCATGTTCATACANCGTCCTGTTTCTATGGATTGTTTGTAACCAGCTTTTGCTGCAACTGTTACTGCTGATTAATATCTTACTAATCAGAGGTTATGGAGAGACTGTGCTTCTGTTTTAAGGCTCTGTTAGAAATTACTGATGCACATACTGTATTATAAATTCTTATCTCTGTATACTGTACTTCTGTATATAGATACTATGTTAAAGAATTACTTTCACCCCATGTGACCATCTCACCTCATAATCAAATGACCCTAAATCCCTCACTAACCTACCCCACTCTCACTAAACTTAGTAACAAATGCTGGTACATCCAGTGCATTGACAGCATCACAAGACCAGAAGGCGGTTGACCCCCCTGGACCCAGCTTTCACTATCTTGTGTGTGTCTATTATTTCTCGACCTGCCAATCTGCCTGGAAACAAAGAGCAAGCCCCGTTGTACTGCAGGCTGCTGGCCAGATCCCGCAACAAACTTGCCCATGTTCATACACACACACACACACACACGCATGTGCACACACACACGCATACACACACATACACCATTAGCACCCCTCCTAACATTTATTAACCTTAATTGGAGTTGGATTTTATATATATATTTTATATATATATACACACACACACACACTTTATATATGTATGCACATACATTACATATATATGTGTGTGTATAATATATGTATACACACATTTTTTTTTGGAGACAGGGTCGCGCTCTGTTGCCCAAGCTGGAGTGCAGTGGTGTGATCTCAGCTCATTGCAAGCTCTGCTTCCCAGACTCAAGCAATCCTCCTACCTCACCTCTCAAGTAGCTGGGATTACAGATGCATGCTACCATGCCCAGCTAATTTTTGCCTTTTTTGTAGAGATGGGGTTTTGCCATGTTGCCCAGGCTGGTCTCTAACTCCTGAGCTCAACTGATCCACCTGTCTTGGCCTCTCAAAGTGCTGGGATTACAGGTGTGAGCCACAATTGCTGGCCACTAATGGTATATTTTAAAGTAAGATTAGACAGAAGGAAAAAACTAATAAAATTAAGTACCCAAAAGTTTCCTTTAGACTCTCCAGTTTCCTTATCTACTATGAATTATACCTATTTTCATTAAGTGGCATTATTAAGTAAAATAAGATTACTTTTATATTATTTCTTCACTTGTGAAATAGGTGGCAGAGAATGCTAACCTTTACCTTAAGGTTATGAAAATTAAAAATAATAGTGCTTAGCATACAGCCTGGCATGGTAGCTATTAATAGTATCACCATGTATTATTTATCCTCATTCTGTAAGGATAATCATGTATTATTTATCCCTATTCTGGAATTCTACTAGTATTAGGCCAGTACTTTTTTTTTGTTTTTTTTTTGCTATTTTTATATAAAAAAATATGCATTCGAGTTTACATAGTTCTTTATGAGCTGGTAAGGAAATATACTCACAATAAGTTACATTATAGAAATTCATATTTAAGTTATGGACTTCTTGTGATTTTAAAAGAATAGCAACAATAAAAGATGGAAGAGTATTCTAAATTTGAGTAATCTAGGAACCTCAAGGGAAAGCTTGCTTACCTTGTCGTTGAATATACGGAGACTATCTAAAGTATGCAGGTTTTGTTCAAGAAGTGCGGTGCCTGCTGAATACAAGTTGACTTCATCAAGCTGCAGCACAGCCACAGCTACCCAAAAGAGGGCTTTGTGCAGAGGTGAGTCCTGGCAAAGGAGACATGTTTGAGGCTAGTAAGATGAATCATGACGTAGTCTCTTTCAAAACACACTGCAGTAAAAAATAAAGCAGCTTATCTTCCTAAATTCCCCATGTTTTCTCTTTTGGGGAAGATAAAGATACAGGTAAGCTCTTCACCTTTCCATATGTATAACTAAAGACACTGTTAGCTGGACTGAGAACATTACTTAGCACCTCCTTTGACTTCTTCCTGTTCTTTGACTTCTAAATCCAGTCACCAAGGTTTGTCGATTCTTCTAGAGTAGCCTCTTTTGTATCTGTCATTTCTTTCTTATTGCTAATGACATTATCACATGCCAACCTTCTTTATTATAAAGGTGGATTCTTTTTACCTCAGTTTCTCCCTACTCCAATCCACTGTGCACACTATCACCAGGATCTAAGTCCTGCTTTCATCACATGACTTGTCTGCTTAAAAACTGTACATTTCCAAACTCTTTTCTGAACAATGCTGAATATGAGATGAGGTCTATCCAGTCCTCACAACTTTCCCTCTCTTGATTCCTTTGAAAAGTTTCTCCATTACAGCTAGAATGTTCTACCTACCTTCCCTCCATTGTCCCGGCATTCTTGTGCAGCTCTCTCCCCTTCTCTCTACCTACATTAACTCCTATGTTTCCCTTTAACTTTAGTTTAAACTCTTGTCTTTTCAACTTCTTGTCACTCTTAACCAGTATGGTAATCTCTTGCTGCTCTGAATTAAAAGCATGTATTATTGGCAATCCTTATTTAGCACTGTGATATTAGGGAAAATACATGGACTTTAGAGTCAAAGAGTATCACATTAGAATCATGGTTCTTTTATTAGGTACGTGACCTTGGGCAAGTTGTTTAGCCCTTCTGAGCTCATTTTCACTTATAAGATGGGGACCAGAGAACCATTTTGTATAATACAAAATTAGGATGTTTGTAGACAAACCAGGAATATAACAGGTATTTATTTCTCTGTTATCTCTCCCAAGTCTGGCATACCTTTGTACTCAAATCACAGAATTAAACTACTTTAGAACTGGAGGGTAACACCATGCCATTATCTAATCTAAGATTTTTCATTTTATTAATATGAAAACATGATGTCCAGATATATTAAATATAAAAATGGGTTAAGCTCAGACCATCCTAAAACAGTGGCCACATCATTTTACTCCTTTTAAATATCATCTTCATTTGGCACCCAAACTCTTATGATGATCAAGTATACTTCTCTCAGTTCTAATTTCTCCATAGTAATAATCACTAACATACTATGTATTTGGTTTACTTTATTATCCACTCACTCCCCAACCTCCACACCCACCCCAGAAAGTAGGCTCCATGAAAGCAGTGAGTTTTATGGGCTTTGTTAGTACTCTATCTTTAGCACCTAAAACAGTCCTTGGCAATAGCAGATAATCAGTACTTGTAAGATAAAATAATTAAGAATATATACCTATCTTTCCTTTAGCACTGATGAGACAAAAAACTTGTAAGCACTTGAGAACATACTAGCAATACTTTTCTAATATAACTACTTCAAACAACTAAGAGGTTCTACTTTAACTATAGCTTTTTCTTTATAACTTATTCTCATCTTATTTTCTAAACTCTCTGAAAGAAAGTAACATTCAACACTGATACCCAAAATGAATGTGCTCATTTTCTGTACAGTAATTACCTTATTAAGAAGTGGCTGTAATTTGGTTAATGCTATTACTGTAGCTTCTATCAGAACTTGACTGTTGTAAGTATCAGGTCCTTTTAAGCAACTCTCAAGTGCCTTTTAGGAAAACAGAATTTTTTATTTTACTTTCACTGAAATAAAACATTAACTCCTAAACTGAATCTCAGAATGAATTCAGGAACATTTACTTATTTAATAAATGCTAGAATGATTTCTAATGCTATGGTGATCTTCGTAGCTAGCTTAATGTACATTTGTTTTCTTATGTTTTGATATTTCTACATTATAAAAGTCAGACATTATGATAGTAATTACAAATTAAATAATTTTATACAAGGCTATAGTCTTACCATATAATTAAATACTTTGAAAACTGGTAAAAGACTAAGTGTACCTGCTTAGCAAAAGAGGCAACATATTTTATTTTAAAGACATCTTCCTTATTGAAGTAATCAGAGTTTACAAATAAAGACAGCTTCTTTAGAGAAGACTTCCAATAATTACAATAAATAATCAAAATACATTTTAAAGGCTTAATAAGTAACATATATTTTACTGACCTCAAATTTAAATGTCTTTTAGAAAAATGAAAGATATGCTTTACAACTTGAGAACCATAAATATTTGGGAGAAGTGGGGGCGGAACAGGTACCTTGCTAAGAATACGGATAATCTGCTTTATCTGCCCATGAGACACTCGTTTGCTAATACACCCAAAGACAACAAGAGCTCTTGGTTGCAGGGATGGATTATATTGGAATGCAAATCTGCAATTAAAAGATCCACAGAACTTATAAAAACCTTTGTGTTTATATATACTAAATAATAAATAATAAATTATAATATTGATCATACAGTAACAGCTATATTTTCAACAATACATATATTTTTACAACTTATATTTAATTTGGGACATACCTTTGAGCTAGTTCTGTCCACTGGTCCAGCCACTTGCACGTTGGAATATCTCTCATGCATGCCTAAAAAAGGGGATACTCTGAATACATATGTACATAAATGTTTTTAGAACTGTTAAATGTTTATTGTGATGTCATTAAGTGACCTATCTGTTACCAATAACACAGTCCATCAAGTGTTTTATTTAAGCATTAAGTGCAAAATAGCACAATAAACCAGTATTTCTTCTATATAGTATTTACATATTTCTTAAAAAAGATTTTAACTTAGTTTCTTATCATTTTGCCTTCTCTACCTCCATGATCTCCAACAAAGCTTCTGTGACCGTTTCCAAGGATGTCAAAGCAAAAGTCTCTCTCTCATAGGAGCCAGGAGAGAATGACCTATCCCGGTAACTGGAACGGAAGGCAATGACAGCAGCTGACTTGACTTTGCTAATGCCAAACAGCAAGTAAAATTTGGGTAATGAGAATTCTGTCAGACTGAGTCTCAAAACTTGCTTGGTCTCTTCTGTAAGAGAATAAAGGAACAAGTAAAGACAAAATATTACTTTTTAATTTCTAAAGTTCCATGCTTCATTTTGAATTTAGAAAATCTGAATACCATATAAAAATTACATAATCATGCTCCCTAAATCAAACCTCTAGATACATTGTATTAATGCTTCTTGCTTCATTTATCTACAAATTAGTGCTGGTAATGGAACACGGTCAACTGGCACTGAGTATTCTGCTTATGGGATAACTACAAGGGTCTACATGACAAGTATGCTTTACTATAGCTTGATATGGAATGGAAGTAATTTATTTTCTTTTTGGTAATATTGCATATCATTACCACAGGCTTAAATTAGCAACTTGGTGTTAGGGCACCAACATAAATAAGATAATCCATATTGATCAGGTGAAGTAAAATGGAGAAAGGAACTGGTAAACACAAATTCCTTTCCGAGAACTTACCACTAAAATGAAGCTGTGAACAAGTACACAGAGAGTGAATGATATTAATGACCAGTCCATGTGTGGAAGCTCTAAGGGAGAGCGGACCTGTGGCTACTAAGAAAGTAACAACGTGGAAGAGGTAGGGAAGATGAGCTGCCACATCAAGGGAATTGTTGAAGGACAGCATCAGCATGTAGCGTGCTAAAATAGCAATATCATCCCACATAAGATGTTGTTCTAAAGTAGGAGTTGGAGATAAGCATGTCTTGTCAATTATTTTGCACATCCTTCCAATAACCTGTAAAGAAGCAGGATTTTTTTTAAAAAAAAAAAAAACATGGGACTAAAAGTTTTAGCACAAAAAAGTTCAGTTTAATTTAAAAGTAATTACAAAACAAAAAACCTCCTGATGATAAAACAGATATACTATAGTACAGAGGGCAAAAGAAAAGTGATTACCTTGCTCGAAACCAATTTCACATTTCCAGAAGCCAAAGCTACAGCAGTATCTGCCATCACCTCAGCTTTTATTGATCCCAAGCCACCTGTTGCACTGGTTTTGATGAAACTGTCTAGTACAACATCAAGCAGATCTGTAATCTAGTTGAAGAAGGAAAATAACATGTTTTTAATCACTCTACCAATTTTCAATTTAAAAATATTCATTGGAACAGCCTAATCAATATGAAAATTCTATTTTACTTGAGGCCTCAAAAATACTAGATTTTATTTACAGACCTGTCAGTAAATACAATTTATTATAAAATATCCAGGAAAGGATGAGTATATTTATTTGATTTCTTCAGAGATTAAGAGATTAGCATTCAAAAATTTTAAAACTCTATCAATACTACCTTCAGTCACTTGCAAAGTATCTCTGTGCTTTTCTAAGACAGTAATGTAGGATCAATATAAAATAATTATTTGAAAATACAGAGCTGGGTGCAGTGGCTCACGCTTGTAATCTCAGCACTTGGGGAGGCTGAGGCAGGTGGACTGCTTGAGGCCAGAAGTTCAAGGCCAGCCCGGGCAACATGGCAAAAACCCATCTCTACAAAACAAAACAAAACAAAACAAAAAAAAAACAAACAAAAATTAGCCAGGTGTGTTGGTGTGCACCTGTAGGCCCAGCTACTTGGGAGGATGAGGTGGAAGAGTCACTTGAGCCTGGGAAGCAGAGGTTGCAATGAGCCGAAACTGCACTACTGCACTCCAGCCTGGGCAACAGAGTGAGACCCAGTTTCAAAAAAAATAAAATATAGGAAATGACATCAAGTACCAAGATGTTTTCTAGGGCTGTAACACTGGCTCTAAGGTTGTTTCAAATTATTTGGAAGAGCAGCAGCAGTGTTTGAGTGAGGACGTTATTTCCTTAATAGATTACTCTGAAGAAATGATATGCCTAATTCTTGTCAGATAAAAATAAAATTTACATTATATCCTATTTTAATACTGGCATTCTTATGTAGAACTATAAATGAAAGCAGATGTCCCAAATAGCATCAATAAGAAGAAACATCTACTGACACCTTTGGAATGTAGAGAACTAGAATAAAGCACTATTTACTAGAAATGTCATCAGATTTCTACAATTCTATATAATATATATATATAAGCTAGTTATTTGCACACACAGTCTATAATTATGCCAAGAAGGAGACTGTGCAAATCACTAGCTTTTCTCTGGCTCTGAGATATGCACTAGACATTTACAATTTTGAATCAGATGAAGAGCTGGGTGAGTGTCTACATGCTTTCTGAAGGAGGAAATTGTGCTTTCTACAACTTTATCCCTAGTATCTGGGGCAGTGCTTTGCCCAACATGGGCACCAGATAAATACCTGCATAAAGGAGATACTAGATAAATATTTGAGCAAACTCAATACCTGCCCAAGGCTTCCCCATATTTTTGCTTGAATAGATGGGTACATCTGTTTTTCATTGATGGTCATTGTTATCAGCTTGTCAAGAATAGCAGTAACTCTTTGTCGTTTGGCATCATCATTATGCTTGCAAAAACGAACTAGATTTGACAGCCATGGAGTCATGTATTCCAAACAAAGGTGTTTCAATTCAATACCTGGAAAAAAATACACTATTAGCATGTGATGGTCAATGAAAATCACATCAACAATTATTTAATATTAAGAATTCAGGGAAAAAACGGTAAAAGGTAAAGACCATTACCTAGAATCAGGCCTGGAGAAAAGAGACTTGGCAAATATATTTTGTAGAGGTGAAGAAAGAACAGTCCTTGAAGAAAGTAATTTTAAAAGCAGTAAGCCAATTTTTGAAAAGTTTTGTCTTATTTTCCTCCATTTTAGTCCTTTCTTCTTAAAAGTTGTTTTATTCTCATTATAAAAGGAAAATGTGGTAATCACAAAAGTTTGGTAAAAGGAAAGCATCACCACAAAATGAAAACTGTATTAACATTGGTGTATCATCTCATCTCTCCTCAGGCTTTCAAATTTATGTAGAGTTAATGTACATTTATGCGTGTGTACATAAGTATAATTCACTCCCACTCCCCCACAAAAACTGGGATTATGTTATACATGCACTATGCTCTGAATATTTTCACTGATTACACTTAGATTATTATTTTTTTTTGAGACAGAGTCTGGGCTCACTGCAATCTCCGCCTCCCGGGTTCACGCCATTCTCCTGCCTCAGCCTCCCGAGTAGCTGGGACTACAGGCACCTGCCACCACGCCCAGCTAATTTTTTGTTTTCGTATTTTTAGTAGAGACAGGGGTGTCACCGTGTTAGCCAGGATTGGTCTCGATCTCCTGACCTCGTGATCCGCCCACCTTAGCCTCCCAAAGTGCTGGGATTACAGGAGTGAGCCACTGCGCCTGACCTATACTGAGATTGTTTATTCAACACTACAAATTCTGCGAACTTTCTTTTAACTTACTTGAAAAAGCTTCACATTTATAAGACAAAAATTGTACAAAATTTATACGCTTTACCTAAAGTCTCAAAGAATTTTAAGATTGTAAAATGTATACAACATAAAATTTACCATTTTAACTATTTTTAAATGTACAGTTCCATGGCTTTACCCATTTTTAAGGGCACAGTTCAGTGGCATTGAGTACATTCAAATCACTGTGCAGCCATCACCACCATCCATCTCCAGAACCTTTTCATCTTCCAAACTGAAATTCTATAACAAAGCCATTTTTTAATGGCTTCATATTATTGCATCAGATGGAGAACCAATAATTTAATCAGTTCCTTATTCTTTGACTTTTGGCCTGTTCATTTTTTTGCTATTATAAATAATATCATATGAAGTTCTAAAGTAGGCAAAATAAATCTATGCAATAGAGGTCATAATAGTGTTTACTCTTGCTGAAGGGAGGGTACTGAGTATATCCCTCTGGATGCTAGAAATGTTCAGTCTTGATCTGGAGATACTTTCATGATGTATTTGCATATAAAAGTTCATCAAGCTGTTGACTTAAGATCTTGCACTTTACTGATAAGATATACCCTCAATTAAAAAATCTACGTAAAAATAATGCTATAATAAACATCTTAACATTATTTAGGATAAACGCTAAAAAGCAGAATTATGAGGACAAAAGGTATGAATAGTCTTAAGGTCTTGTTATCCACTTCCAAATGCCTTTCTAGAAAAATTGCCCCTACTCACAATTCCACAGACCACCAGGAATAGATCTTAAAAAAAAAAACTTTGCCAAGCTGATAACTAAATATATTATCTCACTATTCTTTCAATTTGCTTTTATTAGTGAATTTCTTAAAATACAAATACATTTTTTTTTTTGAGATGGGGTCTCACTATGTTGTGCAGACTGGTCTCAAACTCCTGGACTTAGTGATCCTTCTGAGTAGGTGGGATTATTGGCATGCGCCATGGTGCCTGGCTTTTTTCTTTTTTTGTACAAATATTCTTTTTTAAAAACATGATTTGTATATGTTACTGTTAATCCACTTTTTATTAATCTGTAAGCACTCTTCATGATTAAGGATTTCATTCATTTATTCATTCATTCATTCATTTTGAGGCGGAGTCTCCCTCTGTTGCCCAGGCTGGAGTGCAGGGAGTGATCTCGGCTCACCGCAACCTCCGCCTCCTGGGTTCAGGCAATTCTCCTGCCTCAGCCTCCTGAGTAGCTGGGACTACAGGCATGCACTACCAAGCCCGGCTAATTTTTGTATTTTTAGTAGAGAAGGGATTTCACCGTATTGGCCAGGCTGGCCTCGAACTCCTGACCTTGTGATCCACCCACCTCGGCCTCCCAAAGTGCTGGGATTACAGGCATGAGCCACTGTGCCCGGCCGATTGAGGATATTAATCATTTATCGTATTTGCTCCAAGTGTATTTCCTAGTTTTTAATTATCTTCACTTGTGTTTATTTTTTAGTAGATATGTTTTGAAGTTTTTTTTTTTTTTTTTTTTTTTTT
>NW_016809913.1:4046793-4081463 GCF_001698545.2 Rhinopithecus bieti
TCTCGATCTCCTGACCTCGTGATCCGCCCGTCTCGGCCTCCCAAAGTGCTGGGATTACAGGCTTGAGCCACCGCGCCCGGCCTGTTTTGAAGTTTTATGTAGTCAAATCTGTTCGCTATTTCCTTTGTTTCATTCTATCCCTTTTTTACTTCATATGTCCTTACTCATCTAGAAAGCAATTAAATATTCACTTGTTCCTCTTCTTTCTAAAATGGTTCCAAGCTTTTATATACAACTTTTAAAATTTATTTTATTTTATTTTTTTTTAAATAGAGACAGGCTCTCACTCTATCATCCAGGCTGGAGTGCAGTGGTACAATGATAGCTCACTATAGCCCTGACCTCTGGGGCTCAAGCAATCCTCCAGGCACAATCCTCTTGCCTCAACCTCCCAAAGTGCTGGGATTACAGGCATGAGCCACCACACACAGTCCTACTCAACTCTTAAATACAGGCAGAACACACTTGGTATCCTGTGGTGTACGGTGAAGATGAAGACCTAATTTAAGTCATTTCCCAACTTCATTTCTTAAATGACTTAATCTCTCCCACATCAGTTTGTGATGCTTCTTTATCAATCTGTTTCTCTTAAACTCATCTGATGGCTGATTCTTGCACATGTATGTTTTAATTATTGTACTGCTATAAAGTGTTCAGACATCTGTACTATCAAGTCTCAAGTCTCCTTTCAATATTTTCTTAGCTATTTTTGCACTTTTATGTAGAATTTAGAATCATTTAAGTTCTATCTCCATTCTCAATCCTCAAATCCCATGGTTATTTTGATGAAATTACATTAAATTTGTAATAATCTGGGAAGAACTGTTCATGCGGGAACACAATATGCCTTTACATTCACTCAAATCTTTTCTCATATTAATATTTATCACTAAAGTTTATACTTTCCTTGTTTTGTCTGTCCTACACATTTTTTTTGTTAGGGTCATATTCCTACATCTCTTACCTGAAAAAGAGTCTTAGTGAATTGCTGAAGCTTTTAATTATCTAATATAGAAAAATCAAGAAATATGTTTGAATGCAGAAAAAAAAGTTTTATGTATTACTGGGAAAGGAAAGGGAAGAAAAGGTCAGGAAATATGCTGGGAGAAGATCAACATTTATAAAGCGATTGGATATAAAGATGGACAAAGATAAAGAGTGGATGTTAAATTTATGAGACTTAGTTAATACCAAGTCAGAACTGACTCTGGGCCCTGTATTATGTGCCACTGTGCTTGCTCTCCATGAACTGTACATGTACAATAAAATCATTGTTCAAAGTCAACCTGAAGAAAAGAGAAAATGATTAGTTCTCTAAAATTAAGGAGGCAACATGGATACTTATGTGAACTTTTCTGCAAAGAAGAGAAATGCTGAAGCTACTTAAACTGTAACAGTGAAGAAAAGTAGTGGTCCAGAGGTATGTAAAGTACCAAACTCTTGCCACTTTGCTTTTATTGTCAGAATTTTGGTGGATTTCTCAATGTGGCCTACCAAAAAGTTCCTTCAGTTACAGGGTACCACAGATATAAAATCAGAAGAGGAAAAAAAGTAAAAATATAAGTGAAAGGCTTCACCGGCAAATTCTGAAATGAAAGGGGTTTCTTTGAATTCTCTTAGAATAATTGTTAGTATTAAAGAAAATTATCATTACTTACTAGATTTGCTAAATCCAGAAATACACTCTTCCAAAAATTCTAACGTGAGGTGTGGCTCATTGGCTGCCAGTGTCTTACTAATAGAGACAATAAAGAGGGTGTTGTTGGCAGGGATACATAAACCTGATGTCTCTAGTAACTGGCCCTCGATTTTTAAATTAAAGGTACAAGTTAAGGCACACAGAAGATTATAGGCAGCTGACCTAGAAGAAAACACAAATGAAGTTGTTTTAAAACATATTTTTCCTTATAGTTCCAAAATTTTTTCATAACATACAATTTGTGATTCTATTACAAAGTATGATCAACTATTTTTAAGTTTTATGATCAATTAGAAATAAGATGTTATAATTCCACAGTAAAACCAAAATACCCCTTAATCATTTAGGGATTTTATAAAAAGGGAGACACTTGATATAACCATAAGAGCACTGTGAGGCTCCTACGACAGAGAGGCGAGGTGCAGGCTTTCCTAAAATAAATCTCACTGGGACATAAAATATGAAAGGACTTATGGTCCTAAGGTGGATCAACAGAAATTAAGTCAGAATAAGGCACACAATACATTTTTAGTAAAGCCAAAACTCAAATTCTGGTTCCCTTTCCCACTAGATCAGTTATAATGGGGAGCGTAAAGACAGGTATCAGATGGCCCTTCCCTTCATCAAATTAGAATGTGAAAATCTTTAATCAGGTCTGCTGAACTTCTTTCTGGGTGTCCTAAAAGTTACCCTACAAACTGACGGTTAAAAACAAAATTAACTTATAATTAAGTCCTCCCATTTTCCCTCTATGACCTCATTACATCATATACAACCACCAATATCGAAAAAAAACTGTAATATCCAGTTTTCATTAAGACCAAACATCACTTACAAATATCTGAAAATATATTTAAGCAATTTAGGAGACAGCCTAAAAGACTCAGACTCAATTTAAAAATTTTAATTTTCTTCCCTGTCCAGTAAAGGAAATAGTTTGCTCAGTAAACGTCAGGTTTTCCTTACCTCTGAATGTTTATCATGCTACTATATTTATGCAACAACCATATAGGAGAACAAAGCCACTAGAATTTAAGTCGCCTAAAGGCTTTTTCTCTGGGATGACATGCTTCAGCAAAAAGCAGAAGTTGTAAGAGATTGCTTTAGGTCACTAGAGAAGAATACAGGTTTACCCAGGCTAATAACTGTTAAAAGGTTGTTTGTATTTTTCAATGAAGGTCTTTGAATTAGAAATTAAAGGCAGGCTTACAGCTCCATGTTCCTAAAATGTGAATATTAGTGTTATTGTTTCTAAGTTTATATATCTTTTCTCTTTTTTAAAAAAATTTTAGTCAGAGTCTCACTATGTTCCCCAGGCTGGTGTGCATTGGCTATTCACAGACATGATTATAGCACACTGCAGCCTTGAACTCCTGAGCTCAAACTGTCCTCCCGCCTCAGCCTCCTGAGTAGCTGGGACTACAGGTGTGTGCCACGGTGCTCAGCTTGTATCTTTTACTAATTCCCAGGAATTCTAAGTTATACAATTTAGACAAAACTTTTATCCTGTGTATTTCAACACTTATAAAGAATTGGACTTCCTCAACCCAGGATAGGTGTCACAGACACCTATGAGATAAAGGAAGCAAAGCATACACAAAATCTTGCAATTTCTAAAGCCCGTCCAAGTAAATAAATCTTGATTTTTTTTTTCTTTTTCCTTTTAAGTAAAGGAGAATTTGGAATCCTAAAAGGCCCACTATAAAACCTGGGCTATGTTATCCTCAGGGAAAATATTCAGAAGAATTTACATCTGTAAAAATCTTCAAAGTCTCAAGGTACTTGAGACAAATAATTATCCTAACTTGGTAAGGAGAGGTGCAAGGAGACGCTGGCAGGGAGGGAAAAGGTAAGATAAGAAAATACTACTTACTAAGTATAAACTATTTGCTAGGTTGCCATACTATACTACTACACATACTATTTTTTAAGCTTTTGTAGGTATATGAGGAAGGCAATTAGCTTTATTTTACAAATGAGGAAACTAGATCTCTGAGAACTTCAGTATCTTGCTCAAAGTACATAGCTAGAAAGTGGCATACCTGTTCAAACCAAATCTACTCACTCCACAGCCATGCTCTTTCCACATGCATATTCAAATTATTAAGCCTAAATGGAACCAATTACACTCTGCTCAGATGATGTATTTAAGATTTATTTTGAGAATTTTGTTAAGAGTGATGTAGGTGGAAAGTATGCAATACTGTTACCAAGTTATTGAACATTAGGCCTTCTTTTGTCAAACGATAATCTGACTTGACTTTTAAACTAAATCGTGATATACTTCTGAAAATGGAAAAAAAATTAGAGGACTTAGAGGAGGAAAACTTAATTTAGGATACTTTGGGGAAAAAATCTGCTATGTCGTTTTGTTTTACATGAAAGTTTCCTGGAGAAAAGACATATATTGGTTTAGTGTGAATCACCCTGTTTGGAATTCCACAGTTCATGTGAATATCCCACAACTTGATGATGTCACAGTGGTTAACCAACACTGCATACCTTCCCAAATTTACAATATTAAGGTAGGGGCTGTTTTAAAATTCATTAAATGGTATCATTTTAAAAGCAACAAACCCCAAATAAAACTGAAGTGAATTTTTAAAAAACCTACCGTAAACTCGGGTCAGAACTGCCTAAATTAAGTAATGCGATATTGAGCAGTGTCCCAGGGACATCTTTTGGCCGAATCTTGGTGTGTTGGGGGATAGAGTCGGGCTGTGACAGCTCCCAGCGGGTCCGGATATGAATGATAGACTGGACAATGGCTTCACACTCCTGGTGCATGAAGGTGAGTGGCGTGCCCTGGTTTGCAATGGTTAAGGTGAACTGGTTCTCATCTACTAGGCAGATTTCTTCAATTTCCGAAGCATAATAGATGTCATTTAAAAAGACTGATTGTCCTAGGACTTTTGTTCGCTCTGCTGAGGTTACTTGGACAGCAGTAGAACCAACCTGGAAAGTGGTGGTGAGGGGGTGAAGTGGAGAAGAATTAAATTATTTTACATAAAATTCTAAAAGGCTCCAGAAACCAACCAACCAAACAAAACACTATGCCATTTAAGGAAGAGTTCCCACCACTGTATATTCAAATGGTTCAGTAATTGTTATGATAAATGTTCTCAAAAGAAATAAACATTTACAAAATTTTATTTTTTCTTTTAAAAGGTCAAGAATCTTATAGAATGCCGGGCACAGTGGCTCATACCTGTAATCCCAGCACTTTGGGAAGCTGAGGTGGGCAGATCACTTGAGGTCAGGAGTTCATGACCAGCCTGGCCAACAACCTCGTCTCTACTAAAACTACAAAAACTAGCCTGCCGTGGCGGTGGGCACCTATAATCCCAGCTACTGGGGAGACTGAGGCAGGAGAATCACTTGAACCCGGGAGGCAGAGGTTGCAGTGAGCCAAGATCATGCCACTGCACTCCAGCCTAGGCGACAGAGTGAGATTCCATACCAAAAAAAAAAAAGAATCTTACAGAAAAGTACTAATTTTATCCTGAAGGTTCATGTTCCTCACTTTGCAAAAAGCATGCAATAATCAGAAGAACTCTCATTAGGTAATTTCTACTCTCCACACATTCCTACGATTTGAATGACATAACAAACTGCCCTCTCCAAAACACTCTTCTACTTCCAGCCTAACCTAGAATAAAATGTATACATTTCATATCCTCCACAGGACCTCCATGATGACACAAATGTTGGTCTTCCTACATCTAGATTTACATAACCTTTTATTTTTTGAGACAGTCTCCCTTTGTTGCCCAGGCTGGGATGCAGTGGCGCAATCTTGGCTCACTGCGACCTCCACCTCCTGGGTTCAAGCGATTCTTCTGCCTCAGACTCCCATGTAGCTGAGATTACAGGTGCCCACCACCATGCCCAGCTAATGTTTGTATTTTAGTAGAGACGGGGTTTCACCGTGTTGGCCAGGCTGGTCTTGAACTCCTGACCTTAGGTTATCTGCCCACCTTGACATCCCAAAGTGCTTGGATTCAGGCGTGAGCCACCACAATGGCCTTACGTGACATTTTATACACCACTATGGGGGTAGGACACCTAGGGAGGCCAGGATATAGTCTAGTCAGTCAAGAAAAGCAATGAATCATTTACAAAACACAGACTAAAACTTACTTTAATAGAAACTTTGGTATCTTTGTGAGCTAGCTTGAGAGCATTGTGGAATACCTTCAGGTCCTCTTCTAAAGCCAAAGTGGCAGCAGGTAGTTTCTGTTGTTCGTGCTCTATGTGCTCAGCCAGTTTCCCAGGACAGTCTATGAAAACAAGCCTTTTGCTACCTTTGAGGCCAGTTAGCAGCCGCTCATGATACTTGGTGTACTCCCTGACCCAGGAGTTACAGTTATAGATATAGACTGCAGAGACGTTGTCGTAAGCAAAGCCAGGAAAAACAACAAACCACTTAGAAAGAAAGTCTGTTTTAAAGCGATTGCTAGGCCCGGTATGGGTAAGGTCCACTACAATTTCATATGGCTTTGCATAATATGGCTTTAAAGTCAGTAAGACATGGTATATCAGCAAATCACCATTGATTTGACCAGTTTTGAACCTAAGGAAAATGACAAAAAAGACAAAGATTATTAACAGTGTTTTAAGTAAATATACAGATGCCACTCATCGATTTTATTTTATGATTCATTTTCTAGAGAGAATCATATAAAACAATTCTTCAAAGTCTAGATTCATTTTTTAAATCAGTTGTTTTTTTGAACACTGAGAAATAAGGCTAAGAAAAGAGACAAATCTCCAATTCAAAAATTTTGAGCAACAACAACAATAAAAAATTTGCTCATTAGTCAAGAAGGGAAGAAAACAGTGGGAATTAGTAGGTTGCCTGCAGGCTCACCAAACTCCTTAGGCAAACAGTCTGGTAGGAATGACCCATCTGGAGCTCTGGAGTGAGATGGTTTTAGCCAATCCATTTATTCCACCTTGATCACAGACTGATTCAGCAATGAACACATGATTCAAACCAGGACAACCAGGGCCAAAGAGGCCCAGTTCAGGTACTTTAGCTTGAATTGTTAGGATCTGAGATATTTCTTTCCTGGTGTTTATAAACAAGGGAATACATAGCCCTAGGAGTTGCTAGCTCATATTTTGAGATATAAAAGAAGAGCTTCCCAAAAGACTGAAGAGAAAGAGCTGAGAAATAAAGAGACAAACTGGAGCCTTGGCCATATCATTTGTGTCTTAGATAAAGCCTCTCCTGGGGTCAAATTTATCCCAGGACTACTTTAGTTATATAAGCCAATAAATACCGTGTGTTGATTAAGCCATATTAGGTCATATGTTGCTTAAAACCAAAAGAATACTAATAAATGTGAGCAGCCACAGTGAGGACCATGAAAAAGCCCTGAAGTAATGGTACCAAAGTTTCAAATCAAAAGAATCTATATTAACTTAGGCCCAAAGTTTTCTGTATGTGATGATTCTGGTGATAATACTACTAAGTAAGTTAAAATAAATATCTTTACCTCAGAGGTTGGCTAATGGATATAAAAATATAATTAGGGCTTGGCACAGTGGCTCACGCCTGTATTCCCAGCACTCTGGGAGGCTGAGGCCGGTGGGTTACATAAGGCCAGGAGTTAAGACCAGCCTGGCCAACATGGCAAAACCCTGTCTCTACTAAAAATACAAAAATTAGCCAGGAATGGTGGTGCATGTCTGTAATCCCAGCTACTTGGGAGGCTGAGGCACAAGAAGCACTTGGACCTGGGAGGCAGAGGCTGCAGTGAGTTGAGACTGTACCACTGCACTTCAGCCTGGGCAACAGTGAGGTGAGACTGTCTTTAAAAGAAAAAAAAAAAAAAAAAAATATATATATATAATACTATATATATATATATATTATAAGTATATATGTATCGTTATGATCTTAATTATAGAAGGAACAAGTTCTACTATTCATAGTAAGGTGACTAGTTAATAGTAACGTATATTTCAAAACAGCTAGACGAAACAATTTATTTTCTTTGAGGCAATGGATATCCTAATCACCCTGATTTAATCATTACACATTAAATGCATGTATCAAAATACCACACATACAGGCAGGGCATGGTGGCTCACACCTGTAATCCCAGCATTTTGGGAGGCCAAGACAGGCAGATCACCTGAGGTCAGGAGGTCAAGACTAGCCTGGCCAACATGGCGAAATCCCGTCTCTACTAAAAATACAAAAATTAGCTGGGCGTGGTGGCACGTGCCTGTAGTCCCAGCTACTTGGGAGGCTGAGGCAGGAGAATTGCTTGAACCCAGGAAGCAGAGTTTGCAGTGAGCTGAGATTGCGCCACTGTACTCCAACTTGGGCGATAGAGGGAGACTCCAACAAAAAAAAAAGCAAAAACAAAACAAAACAAAAAAAATCACACATACCCCACTAATATGTACAAATTATCATGTATCAATAAAAAACCCCACCTCAGAGCTTTTAATCTTGTTGGGAGAAAATAAGATAAAAATATGACAAGTCAAATGATTTTAAAACAAGTCAAATATTTCAAGATAAACGATGTGAGGTAGAATGTAATCACTTGTCAAAGAACTGCAGAGAAAATACTGTTATTAAGACAAGAGAGAGAGAGAGATCAACACAAACTGGGCAGTCAGTGAAAGCTACATAGAAGATACAGTGGCTGAATCGGGTAAAGAGGAATGCAGAACTCAGCAAGAGGATTGGGCACGCCTTATGGAGAAAGACAAAAAGGAAAAGACACCGGTAACTAGATGTGTTGAAGAGACAGCTAGTCTAGCCAGAATGGAGGATTCAGGTAGGGAAGTTTTGAGAGATAAAGCTGGGAAAATACAGAATAGTCAAATTGTGAAGAGACCACAACTGCTCAAAACCAAAGGGCTTAGGTTTTCTCCTAGGGGCTCATCATTTCTCAGCATATGTTCTGTGGACTACTGGCATCAGAATCACCTGTGATGCTTGATAAAAACGCAGTTTTCTGGTCCCAACCTGGACCTACTAAATATGAATCTATGTAGTGGGGCCTGGACATTTTTATCGTGGTTTTTTTTTTTTTTCTTTCTTTTTTTCTTAACTCAGGCTGGACTGCAGTGGCATGGTCACGGCTCACTGTAGCCTTGACCTCCCCAGGCTCAGGTGATCCTCCCACCTCAGCCTCCTGAGTAGCTGGGACTACAGATAAGCACCACCATGACCAGCTAGTGTTTTTTTTTTTTTTTTTTTTTGTAGAGACAGGATTTTGCCATGCTGCCCAGGCTGGTCTCGAACTTCTGTGGCTCAAGTAATCCTCTCGCCTCAGCCTCCCAAAGTGCTGAGATTACAGGTGTGAGCCACCATGTCCTGCTTTTATTGTTTTTAAACAATCCTCTCATCTGATGTTTAAGTACACAAACATTTCTGAATCATTACTGTAAGTATTAGGGAATGTTCAACCGGTTTTATTTTCCCTTAAAGAAAGGGGTGATATGACCAAAGACAGTGATGTACAAAAGATATATGAAGGAGTCAGGGCTACCGAAAAGGTACTGTAGAGTCTAGGTATGACCTGATAAGGATCTAAAATACTACTGTAGACAGTAAAGACAGGGAAAAAGAAACTGATCCAAGAATATGAAGGAAGGACCAACATGATTCAAAGTCTGATCAGGACTGAGAGGACTTGAATTAAAATGGTGTGTTGTATACTAAGCCTCTGATATTAGAATGTTGTTATCATGAACAGAAACAAGAAGACTGTGACAGGCAGTCTCTTTTAAAGAAAAAATAAAGTTCTTTTTATTTTATTAACTTAATTAATTTTTAAGAGATGGAATCTTGCTATGTTACCCAGGCTGGATTTGAACTCCTGGGCTCCAGTGATCCTCCTACCTCAGCCTCCCTAGTTGCTGGGATTACAGATAGGTGCTGCCATACCCAGTTTTTTTTGTTTTGTTTTTTTGAGACAGAGTCTTACTCTGTCACCCAGGTTAGAGTGCAATGGCATGATCTCAGCTCATGCAGCCGAGATCTCATGATCTCTGCAGCCTCCACCTCCCGGGTTCAAGCAATTCTCCCATCTCAGCCTCCCAAGTAGCTGGGACTACAGGTGCACGCCACCTGGCCCAGCTAATTTTTGTATTTTTAGTAGAGACAGGTTTTCTCTACGTCAGCCAGGCTGGTCTTGAACTCCTGGCCTCAAGTGATCTGCCTGCCTCACCCTCCCAAAGTGCTGGGATTGCAGGCATGAGCCACCGTGTCCAGCCCGTACCCAGTTCTTAAAGTCTGTTTCAGACATGTTAAACTTGAGGTGATGACAGGATGTTTGACAGTTGTGTGTGTGTGTGTGTGTGTGTGTGTGTGTGTGTATACACAGACTACACCACACAAAAGCATTTTCTGTCCCATATAATCTAAGCTTACTAGATATTTTCTCAAATAATTGATGCAGTTCCACAATTGTATATTATCTGACCAGTATCCCATGGACTCCAAACTCACATTTTCAAATCAGTCTGTAGATTTCAAATACATCTTTTAGAGAAGATTTGAATTGGAAGATACCATTTCAAAACCTCTTTCGAATGACACTAAAGCATGTAGCAGGCCTATAGAATGAGCATACTGTCAAACGGCATTAAGTGGAAAACCCTCCCTGTTCTGGAGGCGGGGATTTGTTCTACAAAGCCTTCTGTCATGCCAGCGGCCAACTAGACGAGTTGGAGTTTTTTCGTTCCCCCCCCCTCCCCCGTGACATGTGCTTTAGTTGCAGTGGAAAGGAAATGTGTCATCTGTGGTTTGGTTTTAAAAGTGGAAAACTAGCTGCACATATCCTTTTTTTTACTGCAGATTTACTTTAAGGCTCATATTCTCCAAGTCTATTCTGCTTTAAATAAGAAGACAAGAAAAGAAGTGGTTTATCAAAATCACGTTATAATCAGATTTTGACCAAGCATTTTGTAAGGTAGGTCATATATATATACGGCTTTTCTTATGCCTTTTCACTTCTAACTTTTGACAGATTAGTGTTCGAGGAAATGCTATCAAAATGTATAAGAATCTCACTAACAAACTAGAATCGTGACCGAAAATGTATACTTTTTTTTCTGTCCTATTACATAAATTTTAAGTTAGAAATGAAAAAAATTTACCATCACCATGGAGTTTTAAATTAGGATTAGGAAGGATTTAAATTTGGATTCCACAAGTAAACCACAAATGTTTTGTTATTTTTCAAAAGTTAAAAAATAAATTTCTCTTCACTAATGCTTGGACATTACAAATTCTACTGAAAATAAATTCTACCGAAAATGATCAGAGGTAAGAAAACTTTTGATAACACAACCTGGCCTCCAAGGCATAAACTGGTGTAAAAACAGTCCTCAATTCTCAGGCATTTGTAAGGGCAAGAGAAAGTCTCATTTTGTCATACAGTTTGTTTATTTGGGCATTGCAGTACATCTGGCTGAAGACAATCAACAGCAGGCCTATTATCTGTCCCGTGGTAAGCACTGTTAAAATGTGTACCAATACTATGATGTATACTACACTGTTAATGAACTAATGTGACAAGAATAATCCACTTTAAATCATTATAGCATCTAATACAGAAGTCCAGTCTAGTATAAAAAGAAGGAAATTACTTGCTAATCCAATTTCAAGTATTTCTTTTTGTGAAATAATCATGAAATATCCAAAGATTTATGTCATTAAACTTAAAAATTAAAGATGAACACTATTATACAAAAGCCAGTGACTTGTGCCTTTAACTGTCTACTAAAAGTCATAATCTAAAAGTAATCTTAATCCTAAACTATTTAATAATAGTTTTCCTCCCTACTATTAATATGAAATATAGTCTCCAGTTAGCATTGTTTATTACATGCTACTTTTGTTTGTATAACTCAACATATCACATTTCTTATTTTCAATTTCTTTATTTTAATAGTATACAAATGTTAGCCAATGACATATAACAACCATTTCTTATAAAACCTTGATGTTCAAAAGCCTGACTAGCAGTGGCATCCATGTTGCTTAGGAGTTGGTTTGGAAACAAAGATTTTCAGGCCCTACCTATACTAGCTAGGTAAGAATCTGCTTATTTCTTTCTTTTTTTTTTTTTAAAAAAGGACTCCTATGTACATTTGAGAAGAATTTCTATAGCACACATAGGGTTCTTAACCAGGCAATTTCATTTAGTAAATCTCAGGAGAACAATATAGTTTTGCTTTTAGTTCATTCAAATAAATGCTAACAATAAAATACTCCTTTCAAAAGTAGCTCAAGACAAACAGGTATATTATTATAAGATACCTCAATAATGATTATAAATCTTTCCTGCTGGGTTAGCGGTACATGAAACTGTTAAATTCTAAGATATGCCATTTCCATATAAATCAATTATATGGTAGATAATAAAACTTATAATATAACTTGTCTCCTTTTTGTTCTGGTTTCCAACAAGCTCAGGGCCAAAGTGGAAATTCAACTTTTTCAATTATATGTTGAGATGCTTAGAATCTGCCACTTCATCCCAAAACAAGATCCTGATGCTCTATTTCTATTTTATTACACATTTTCTTTTCTTTTTTTTTTTTTTACAATTACATCAAAATCAGAAAAAATGCTAAGTATAAATGATGCTTTAAAAGAAAACCCAACAACTTCTGTTGAACTTTTAAGTCTATTCAGAGGAAATCTGCTGCTTTTTTTCAGATTTTTAGGTTGAGAAAAACCAGTATGCCTTTGCCTTCAGAAAGACAGTCAGTCCAGGGAAATAGAAATGAAAAGAGACAACCACAACAGTAAAACTGTGTTCACAAATATACTTACAAATGTATTTCTAAGTACCAGCTTTATTCTAAGCTTCAAGATGAACACCCAAGAAGGAAAAAGAACACCTTGAATTCCTATTAGAAGTTCAGTTTCTTTTGGTTGCTACCAAACTTCCCCTCTTCCCACCAAAAAAAAATTTGCATTTTTATTTCATACATGAAGCAAGAAGGTCAAGGTCACATTTCTTCTGTAAAGATTGGTGACAGGTTAGAGGGTGGGTAGTTTCTGCAAGAATGATCCTTAATTTTTTTTTTAAAGAAGGAATCAGAAAAGTAAAAGCAGAACTGACTGACTCAAAGAAGAAGTCTAACATGCTTCAAAGGGAGAAAACCATATAAAGTCATGATATTCCACTTAAAATGATTAATATTTATTTGTAATGCTAACTTCTAGCATCTAAAAGTGTAATAGAAAGTAAAATGCTTCTTCACACATAGCTGAATAGGGAAGAAATTCAGTTGAGAATGAATTCAGGGTAGTGAATATTAGGCATAAACTTGTAGTTTACCCGTAACATCTCAACACTACTTTTAACTACAGTTACCAAAACTAGGATCCATTATTCTTTCACAAACTAACAAATTATATTGCTATCCCAACAGATTACCAGTATGCCCACGGACATGGAACACACAGGACATTACCTACATCTTGCCTTTCTGATGACAACAGTTTTTTCTTTGTCTCCTGGAACAAAAGCAAACTATACCCATCTGTGGGCTAACAGTACTACTTCCTGGGATTCAGTTATTCAAAATAAGACAGTCAGAAACCAAAATGAAAACATTAACACAAACCCTATAACTCCTGAAGCAGATTATAAAGGTAATTCTACAAACATGCCTGAAACATCTCACATCGTATCTTTAACTTCTAAATCTGAACGGGAGCTTTATATACCTTCTGTCGTCAGCAACAGTCCTTCAACAGTACAGAGCACTGAAAACACAAGCAAAAGTCATGGTGAAATTTTCAAAAAGGATGTCTGTGCGGAAAACAACAACAACATGGCTATGCTAATTTGCTTAATTATAATTGCAGTGCTTTTTCTTATCTGTACCTTTCTATTTCTATCAACTGTGGTTTTAGCAAACAAAGTCTCATCTCTCAGACGATCAAAACAAGCAGGCAAGCGTCAGCCTAGAAGCAATGGTGATTTTCTGGCAAGCGGTCTATGGCCTGCTGAATCAGACACTTGGAAAAGAACAAAACAGCTCACAGGACCCAACCTAGTGATGCAATCTACTGGAGTGCTCACAGCTACAAGAGAAAGAAAAGATGAAGAAGGAACTGAAAAACTTACTAACGAACAGATGGGTTAGTGAAGAAAAATGCAAAGTAGCAATGAGAAGGGTTATGGAGTAAAAATGAAGTCAGTTGGTATTTAATCCCAAAGTGTTGTTCTGATGATCTAAAATTTGACAAGGCAGACCTTGCAATTTAGAATCAAGTGGGTGAGACGGGGAGAAGTATGCCTGCTTAATTACTTAAACTGTGTACTTTCGTTTTGACACTGAATATTTTAAAAAGCAAATAATAAAATAACTAAGCATTTGAGGAAAGTTTTAAGGATAAATTGAGGAAACTGATTAACAGAGATAGCAAGGGATAATTAAATAAATATTCCCTATGTAGCAATAGTGGTTAGATGACCTTTGTCTGAATGTAATTAAACTTTGAAGAGTTTTAGTGTCCTTAAAGCCAAATATATGCTTTAACATCAAATGGAAGTCAAATTCCTAATGCAAAGATAGAGCTAAACTGTGCAATTTAATGGTACCTTCTTTGCTGGATGTGGCAGAATCCATACCAGCTTATCAATCAACACAGCTAATTTTAGCCTAGATGCTTTTATCTTTCATATGGCACACGTGAGGAAGTGTTTTTCTACTATTAATATTAAATTAAAACCTTTAATTTTGTATAATAAATTAAAACTCAGAATAAACTTGTGACTATGTATATTTCCATTCACTTTATTACTTTAGGGAACACGTTGTAAAGATCAGTAAGAAACAGAGCACGACTAAAATAAATAAGATTTATAGCCACACTAATAGGCTAAGTGTAAATGCAAAGTATTTTTTACTGTTTAAGATTAATAATATTCATCTTTTCTATAAATACTACTTACTGGAACATTAACAGCAAGTACTCAAGGGTTGATTAATATTTGGACTTCAAGGATGCCAAGTAGCCTAATGATTGATTTGGGGGGTTGCATGTGTGTGTGTGTGTGTGTGTGTGTGTGTGTGTGTATGTTCAAATTTGGAAAACTGGATACTTCAGGTTATTATTTAACCTTTCAATAAACTGGCTTCAAGTAAAATAATGACTTACATTTAAGTTGAGACCCCCCCCATCTTCAATTAAATATATTACAAAAATTGGTTTGACAGACTTTCCAAATATCTACTGAAATTAACACAGGGCTAAGATCAGGCCGCATTTCAAAAACTCATCCCTTATTGGGCATTTATTTTGGCCAATATACTAACCATTTTAAAAAATATTTTTTATACATTTTTTCCCAAGTATGACTACAACCTTACTCTCCCTTAGTTCTAAGCTAGTGTTTCTCACCCTGGCTGCATGTCAGAATCACCTGAAAAGTTTTTTTAAAAACACCAATGCCTAATCCCCATGTCTTCCTTCTGATGCAACTGGAATGGGGTGAACTCTAGGCATTGGTAATTTTTACGTAACTCTCAAGGTGATAACTGCTCTTGGTCATCAAATTCAAACGTCTAGGTATTATTAAAATGAGAGGAAAAAAATAAAGCATCATTTTATTATCAATTTATTAGTAATTTGTAAAACCAAATCTATTCTCTAAATAAGAAATCATAAAATATTATTCCAAAGTTAAGTGTCAACAAAGTAAAAGGAAAGCATAAGAATATTCATGCCAGTTATGGTGACTGAAATCAGGTTATCTTTTGAGCGGAAAAATGACCCAGATTAGAAATGAAACTGGACAGACTTCCCATTCTGTGCAAAAATTGAAAATTTGAGATTGTGCACCAACACATCCAGTAATAACACAAAGCACTCCTTGAATCAAGGGTCGTAAATAAATACTTGTCAGAGAAAATTAAAAGAAATTAGTATCATTATAAAACTAGGAAATTACTTTCATATTCAACATACTAGTCAAACATTTTCTCACCAGACAGCTTCTACCACAGGGATATTTAAAAGAATATTTAAAATTCACCACTTACTATCTTGGCTACTAAACATATATTCTCAGAATGATACTATCCAATGATAGTTACTGAACAAACAGAAGTGGTTCCTTTCCAAATGACAGGTATTTAAAAATCGTAGGTAAGATACCTTTGAGTTCAAAATTTAAAAGACATTTAGTTTTGAACAAAAACACACTCCCTATCCCTGGGTATTACAGTTCACCAGCTTAATTCAGAGATTTAAAAATAATGAATCAGGTCAGGCACAGTGGCTTACACCTATAATCCTAACACTTCAGAGGCCAAGGTGGGAGGATCACCTGAGGCCAGGAGTTCAAGGCCAGCCTGCACAACAAAGTAAGAGCCTCATCTTTATAATAAATAAATAAGTCAGCCAGACAGCATAGTAGCATGTGCCTGTAGTCCCAGCTGCTCGAGAGGCTGAGGCAGGAGGATTGCTTGAGGTCAGGAGTTCGAGACCAGCCTGGGCAACACAGCAATACCCTGTCTCTAAAAACAACAATACTTCCAAAAATCAGTGAATCAAAAGCTTTATATAGCATTTGAGTATATTATGCTTTATAGTAGGAGCCCGTTAAAAAAAAAATCTATTCTTTTTGCACCAAGCTGTAAGTACCTTGAAGTTAAGAACCAGGTCATAGGCCGGGCGCGGTGGCTCAAGCCTGTAATCCCAGCACTTTGGGAGGCCGAGACGGGCGGATCACAAGGTCAGGAGATCGAGACCATCCTGCCTAACACGGTGAAACCCCGTATCTACTAAAAAATACAAAAAAAAAACTAGCTGGGCGAGGTGGTGGGCGCCTGTAGTCCCAGCTACTCGGGAGGCTGAGGCAGGAGAATGGCGTGAACCCAGGTGGCGGAGCTTGCAGTGAGCTGAGATCTGGCCACTGCACTCCAGCCTGGGCGACAGAGCGAGACTCCGTCTCAAAAAAAAAAAAAGAAAAAAAAAAAAGAACCAGGTCATAATAACCTGTATTTCCTGCAGTGACCAGGAAAAAGCAGTGCATGGGTTAACACATTCCATATCTACTATAATGTGCACCATGCAAGGCACATTACATTTATTTAATTCCACCATAAGCTTATAAATTAGGAATTATGATCTCCATTTCTCAAGAGAGGAAAGGTGACTTACCCAAAGAAATTTTTATTCAGATGGACTCACTCTTTTCAATATACTTTGTTTAGTTAACTTCAAAATTTTTTGTATTTTAAATTTTTGTGGGTACATAGTAGGTGTATATATTTAAAGGGTAATGAGATGTTTTGATACAGTCATGTAATGTGAAATAATCACATCATGGAGAATGGGGTACCCATTCCCTCAAGCACTTATCGTTTGTGTTACAAAGGATCCAATTACACTTTTAGTTATTTAAAAACATATAATTATTAATGATAGTCACCCTGTTGTGCTATCAAATAGGTCTTATTCATTCTTTCTATTGTTTTTTGTACCCATTAATTAACTGGTAACACCATCTCCCCATCTCCTCACTACCCTTTAGTAACAAGTTAATTTTAGTTAAATTCTTATTTAAAAAGTGATCCCCAATTTATTTTATTTTCCACTGAGAAGTAAGAAGTAACTACTGTGTGGGCAACTAAATAAATGGTTGTGAACTTGAACTCAAAAGTCATTAGTAAAATATTTGGTCAAAATAATTTAATTACAGATATACAAATGGCAAACAGGCATATTAAAAGGTACTCAACATCACTCATGAGAGAAATGCAAATCAAAACTACAAGGAAACATCATCTCACCTGCGTTAAAATGGCTTAACCCAAAAGACAGGCAATAACAAGTGCTGACAAGGATGTAGAGAAAATGGAACTCTCGTACACTGTTGGTGGGAATGTAAATTAGTACAACCACTATGGAGAACAGTTTGGTGGTTCCTCAAAAAACTAAAAATAGAGCTATCATATGATCCAGCAATCCCACTGCTAGTATATACCCAAAAGAAAGGAAAACAGTACAAAGAGATACCTGCACTCTCATATTTGTTGTAACACTATTCACAACAGCCAAGATTTAGAAGCAACCTAAGTGTCCATAAACAGATGAGTGGATA
This sequence comes from Rhinopithecus bieti, assembly GCF_001698545.2. Classification (NCBI taxonomy): domain Eukaryota; kingdom Metazoa; phylum Chordata; class Mammalia; order Primates; family Cercopithecidae; genus Rhinopithecus; species Rhinopithecus bieti. The sequence goes on from NW_016809913.1 coordinate 4,064,599, forward strand.
AAGAAAATATGGTACATACACACAATGGAGTATTATTCAGCCATAAAAAAGAATGAAATCCTGTCATTTGCAAAATAATGTAATTATACTTTTACCCTGGACTTTTTATATTATGAGGAAATAACATTACATTCAGTGGTTACCTACAGTGGGTGAGGCATTTATACATGTTATATTATGCTATCTTATTTAATCCTCACAATAACCCAATAAAATATTCCTTTAGAAGAAGAAATGGTGACTCAGAAGTGCAGAGTCTTGCCTAAGGTCATACAAGTAAACAGAACACATCACTCACTTCTTATGAGAAGAAATCTCACTATAACCCAAATGGCAGCTTTTCTTCTTAGAACATGTAATTTTCTCTTCAGGACTCCATCCTAAATATTTAATTTATATAATCATATTACTAGAGCATCTCAAATATTTATTTACATAGATTAATTAAAAGCCCTCAAATCATAGGGCTCCAAAATGTATTTCAAAATAAGTTCTGTTAAAGTAATATATTTCTTAGTCACTTTGTGGTTTATTGCACTTCCGGAACCAGCTATTGATAAACTTCCTCTTTTTCTACAGAAGCTATTTCAGTTTGCTAGAGGAACATTTTAAATCTGAATTGAACCACCCATTTTCCTTTCTTAGTCAAATCACCAAAATGTGCAGTTAGAACAAGAATTTAGCATTCTGCAAAAGAAGTTAACAGCTGAGGTAAGAAAATTTTCACACAATTTGGTTTGATCTTGCTTTATATAAAATTTATTTTAAAAACTGTCATTAGTGTTTGAAACTTAAACTCTGATAATCAATCTAAAGATGTCTATAACAGGTTTTTGTGGTTTTGTTGCCTAGAATTAAAAAATACTCAGTGTTCAGCTTGCCTCAGAAAAACATTTTCACCTAGGTTTGTATAAGACCTTTTAAGTTTATTTAATCACACACACACACACACACACACACACACACACACAGAGACATATATTGAAACGGAGTCTTACTCTGTCTCCCAGGCTGGAGTACAGTGGTATGATCTCGGCTCACTGCAACCTCCACCTCCTGGGTTCAAGCAATTCTCCTGCTTCAGCCTCTCAAGTAGCTCGGATTACAGGTGCCCACCACCACGCCTGGTTAATTTTTTTGTATTTTTAGTAGAGATGGGGTTTCACTATGTTGCCCAGGCTGGTCTCCTACTCCTGACCTCGGGTAATCCGCTCACCTTGGCTCCCAAAGTGCTGGGATTACAGGAGTGAGCCACTGCCTCCAGCCATAGTCATATTTGTTAACCTTAGTTTTATAATTAAAAATAAACTATGGTCATGGCAGATAAAGGTAAGGGTTAGAAACATAACTAGATTCCACAGGCTATGACTGAATTTATAACCTCCAAAATATTACTTGTTAAAAGTTCTAAGGTACTTTTTATAAAATTTTCCTGTACATAATATAATCCATAAATTAAAATTTTTGTATCCCCTTTAGTTTGCATAGTAAGAATGGTCACCTTCACTTAGTTTAGAAAGAAAAAGAAATCAGATGTGCTATTTGATTAATATTATTATTATTATATGTGCTTCATTATTATTATACATGCTTTATTTTTTACATATAGATTTTTATACTTAATAATGATGACATGAAAACATTATGGTTCATTTTGAAAGCTTACTAAGCCAAAAGTGTTAGTCAATAGTCAAACATGCATGCATATATTAATATCACCTATGTGTTTATGTCATATTATGAGACTTTGGAACATAGCATAAGATAGAAGAAACCCAAAGAATAAACAATAGAAAATTGTTAATATGCACAAAAGATGCTTGCTGTGGGTAAAATGGGCAAATAAAAACTGCAAAGAGTATTTTACACACACTTGTAATTTTAGGGAATAATATGTTCATAGAGGGTGATATCCCATTTCAACACTTAATAAATACTCATGACTTTCTCTTAGAAGGATTTCTTCCAAGTAATTATTGTGGAAGTCAGAAAATAAAGATATTTATCTCTTTTCAGATTAGGCTTGTCTATGTATTTTCTGCTTCTAATATTTAGTTTATTTCATTATGCATATTAAGTCATAAAATCTTATTAAATTTTTTTCACTATCATATTTCATAAAATTAAACTAAAAAATTTCCCATGAATCCTTACGGTGTGTTTTTGTCATCATAGAATCCCATACATTTGTTTTTTTGTTGCTGTTTTGTTTTTTTTTGAGACGGAGTCTCCCTCTGTCATCCAGGCTGGAGTGCAGTGGCACGATCTTGGCTCACTGCAACCTCTGCCTCCCAGGGTCAAGAGGTTCTCCTGCCTCAGCCTCCCGAGTAGCTGGGATTACAGGCACCCGCCACCATGCCTGTATTTTTGTATTTTTAGTAGAAACAGGGTTTCACCATATTGGTCAGGCTGGTCTTAAACTCCTGACCTCAAGTGATCGGCCCGCCTCGGCCTCCCAAAGTGCTGGGATTACAGGCAGGAACCACTGCGCCTGGCCCCATACATGTTTTTAAAGGATTATTCCCAAAACTAAAGTTTACTAGTAGTGCCTGTGTTTTCCAGCTAATTCCTACATAATTCTATTTAGAAGGGAACTTTAATTCTGATTAAGTTTGAATTGAGAAATATAAATCTGATGCCTTTCGACATCCAAGCTTTAAAAAAATCACCATAAAATTTTCAATAAACTAAAAAAAGGAGAAAAAAAATTTTCAGTAAACTTACTTTAATTACTTTACATATAATTCCCGCCAACTCACATCTCCTTCCTTCATAAAGCATTTCTATTTCATAACTTTTCTATGAAAGACAGTATAGCACATATAGTGAAATGTGATAGAAAGAAAGGATTCTGGCACAAGATTAGCATGATTTTTGTATTAGTGCCACTACTTAGAGCTGTGATACTGCCAAGTTACCCAAGATCTTGGTGTCTCAGTTTCCTTATCTGCAGGATGAAAAAACCACCACCTAGCTAATTAAAATAGGACACTGCTTAACCTTTGGTGGGTGCTCAGTAAATGGTCACTATCACGATACAAGATGGTCATCAAATACTTCCTACTGTAGGTGAAGATCAATTTTTCTTTCCACTCTTCCTCAAGATGCAGAATGGCTGGTTTTTTCCTTTATCGTTTCAAAACTTCACTAGTCAGAGATAATACTACTGCTAAATTTTAATCTATTATGTTTGCATCACAACTTTTATTATATCAAAGTAATTGATACAGCTATCTATATTTGCCTTTTGTCTAGGACATACTCTCCAAATCCTGATTCTCTTTAAAAGACAATGGCATACTTCCTATCATATCCAACTTAACAGCATCAATTTTAAATGCTGGACCCTTTAAGTACTTATGTACTATATTTATAAGAACATGTCTATGGCCTGGCTTGGTGGCTCATGCCTATAATCCCAGCACTTTGGGAGGCCAAGGTGGGCAGTTCACTTGAGTCCAGGAGTTCAAGACCAGCCTGCGTGACATGGTGAAACCCCATGTTTACAAAAAACACAAAAATTAGTTGGGCATGGTGGCACGCACCTGCAGTTCTAGCTTCTCTAGGGAGGCTGAAGTGTGAGGATCGCTTGAGCCCAGGAGGCGGAGGTTGCATTGAGTTGAGACTGCACCACTGCACCGCAGCCTGGGTGACAGAGCTAGACTGTCTCCGAAAGAAAGAAAGAAAGAAAAAAAAAAGAACATGTCTTATACATGGGGAATCTTGCTTCACTGTAACTATCTTTAAAATGTTTAGTTACATTTATGTTTTCTTTTAAAATACTCTAAATATTCAGCAAAGAAAAAGAACCAAAATCACAGATTTAAACCTCATCAAAGTGCCAGCCTATAATAATGAGTAAAATACTGGCATATGAGGGCTGACAAATTTGGTATTTGCTTGAGCAGCAAGACTAAGGGATTTCTAGAAAAACTCTATATAAAATGTACACACGTACGCGGGTTCTTTGGAGTATTGCTAGGTATACTTTTGGATAGTGTCAGGAAAAAAAGGTGGGGGAAAGGATGGTAAGGATACTCACAGCAGACAGGAGAGCCTGAAATGAAAGGTAAATGAATTTGAACGGATGGTTCATTCTGGTCCTCCATTTTAGAAAGCAAGCTCCTCTTTACTGCCTCCCTACACTCAGAAACACAGGCCAGCCACGGCAGAGCAGCATTTTGCCGTTGCTTCTTTCATCTACTTCAATCATCTCCCCCCACCCCCAACTTCTTCATTTTGCCTGCTTCAATCATCTACACTGCCTTCTTGCTAATTATATAACCACTGCTTTTTTTCAGCTGTTTATTAACTTTTCTTCTTTTCTGTATCTTCTCTAGTCAATTGACCTTCCTCTTTTCTGTTTGCTGCTTCCTAGAGTTTTTTTTTTTTCTCTTTTGTGTTATTCGTATTTCTTTGCATTGCCTTTTATCTTACTCTAAATCTTCTTCTCCTTTTTATTCCCCTGCCCAATATTGTCCTTTCCCTACAGAAAAATGTTGGTATTTCAGGTACACACCACTTACATATTTTAAAATGTGTATGCTAAATAACCTTCCACACACTGGCCTCATTACCTCTGAGAAAAAAGTCAGTTTTTTCCACTACTATATTCCCTATTTCTTCTTCTTTTAAATCTTTCTCCTCCTTCTCTGGACTATGCTGAACTGCCATCATAGAATTCTAATACAGTTTCTAGTATTCTGATGTAGCAGATCCTAGGAGGATAAAAAGCTAACTGAAGAGTGGTAGAAAGTGTTAGGATAGGCAAAAAATGGAATTTGGTTTTAATATTGCCATAACCGTTAACTGACAAGTGAAAATCTCACACATGGAGGGTTCCGCCAGCTTACTACTGACATTAGAGGATAGGAGCCTATCAAAATTGATCTTACAAACTAACGTGGATTTATAATTATGTTCCGGTTTGGGCTCTTTCCTTCTCTAATTCCTTTTTCAGCTAACTGAAAAGAGGAACCGTATGGTTTCCTTATTTTAAGCAAAGTCACAAAAGAGGAAACATTTTTGGCTAAAGACAATTCATGGCTTGTATTTTCTGATGCTTTGGATAGTATTAAAACACATTTTAAAAATGAAATTCAGAAGAATAAGAATTTTTTCCATTTTTTAAAGAAGCCCCCTCCCTTTTTTTTTTTGTAATCTATAAGAATAATGGGTAGGAACTGCATGGATGATGACCATCTAAAGATGATTCAGATCCCTATATCTGTGCCAAAAGTGTTCACGTTTTCCCTTTTAAATCTTTTGCAAAATGGATAAAAAGCAGAATTTATTAATTTAGATTTCACTGCCTCTGCTTATATTCTGGTAGAAGTACTAGTAAAAAGCAAAAAAATAAAATGGAAAGGAATCAAGAAGCCCAATACAGGTTAAATGCTTACTGTACTCCTAATATATAAGGCATTATACTACAAAGAAATCAAAACCTAAAAACATGAGGCAATAAAGAGTAGTAAGAAGAACGTATGCTTTGGAATCAGGTGGCCCTGGGTACAAACTCCCAATCTGTCACTTACAGTGGTATAACATCAGGCAAACTGTTTAACTCATTTGACGCTGTCTCTTTATCTGTAAATAAAAGATCCCCTTACCTTCCTCATAAAGTCAAGATTCGGTGAAATAAAGTATGCAAAGCTGAGATAGTATAACACATAGTATGCTCTAGATAAGTATTTTTCTTTCTCCTTTCTGCCTTCTTCAAGGTTCTTTATAATCTTGTTCGGGGAAGTAGGTATAAGAAAATGTGAAAAGTAATAAAAAATAAACACAGTTACTTAAGAGAATAGAAGTGTGAGTGACGGACATACATGAATTATGTAAGGAACCATTAAAAACAATAAATGAGAGCTAGGGGGAATTCAGTAAATGACTGATCTGTTTGGGCTGTAGTCAGTCACCGAGAACTTGGGTTAAGAAGGGGAATTTAAACTGAGGTCTGAAAGATGAGGACAGATTCAGATATGCAGCCAGAAAGAGGAAGAGGCTAGGTCTGGAAGAAGGAAAACAAAACAAAACAAAAAAAAAACACCATTGAGCATGGTAAAAAACAGCATAAAAGTGTCTGTTTTGGCAGGGGAAAGCGTGTGTTTAGAAAGTATGCAAGGTGGGAAAGGGATGCATTTGGCTGGATAAGAAGTTTCAGTCATGATATGTGAATCTAGACTGGTTAACTCAAGCAAGAAGGAAGAAAATTCAATTTAGAAGTTTTATCTTAACAGGCCAGGCGTGGTGGCTCACGCCTGTAATCCCAGCATCTTGGGAGGCTGAACTGGACAGATCACTTGAGGTCAGGAGTTCGAGACCAGTTTGGACAACTTGGTGAAACCCTGTCTCTACTAAAAATACAAAAATTAGCCAGGTGTGGTGGTGCATGCCTACTGTACCCCCAGCTACTCGGGAGGATGAGGCACAAGAATTGCTTGAACCCAGGAGGTAGAGGTTGCAGTGAGACAAGGTCATGCCACTGCACTGGGTGACAGAGCAAGACTCTGTCTCAAAAGGAAAAAAAAAAAAAAAAAAAAAAAAAAGGAAGTTTTATCTTAATAGAAAGAGAAAACCCTCAAGCAAGGGAGCAGTAACCTGATCATGCATGCTTTTAAGATTAATTCAGCAGTGTGCAGGAGAGTTCAAAGGAGAACTGTTTTAAAATTTAGACTTAAATTATTCGTATAGGAAAAAAAAATGACATACCTTTTCTTCTACTAAAATAGGGTCATTTATCTTCACTGTGTACCAAGTGGTAGAGGAGTAAGCAATGAAAACTATTTAGATACGCTGAGAAGGTAATCTGTAAAACCTTTACTGCACCTTCCAACAGAACATCAAATCTCTCTAAATATAGGCTTATGAGTGAGAAGAACTATAGTTTCTAATCTTGTATACCAATATCTAACACCCTAAGATTTTCTATTCTCTAATGTTAAGAGATAACCAAATGGTTGCCATTGTGTTTGATGATGTGCAAAACAAGTATATTATACTAAAAGTTGCAAATTGTCTCAGTAGAACTCCTAACTTTAGAGAAAAGGCAATTGAGAACAGGAAAGGTTAAGCAACTAGTTCTCATGGTTAGATAGGTAGTTAGATGGGAGAAGTAGAACTGAAACTTAACTCTCCAAGTTTTAGCATCTACCACTTCCCAGAAAAAGCCCTACCTGCCAAACTTTCATATGTGCCTTATTTTCCTGTGCCCACATTGTTGCTCTCCCTGGCTGGAAATTTGTTTAATTAGTTCTTACAGACCTTTTAAAATTCAGTTCCAGTTTTACTTCACTGAAGCCTTCCCAGGCTAGGTTAACTTCTCTGTACCTCTCCTGCATACCTTTATGAGAAAGCTTATCAAATTATTGTAATTGGGCCAGGCATGGTGGCTCACACCTGTAATCCCAGCACGTTGGGAGGTCGAGGCGGGCGGATCACCTGAGATCAGTTCTCGACCAGCCTGGCCAACATGGTGAAACACCGTCTGTGCTAAATATACAAAAGTAAGCCGGGCGTAGTGATGCATCCCAGCTACTTGGCGGCTGAGGGAGAAGAATCACTTGAACCCGGGAGGAGAAGTTTGCAGTGAGCCCTGATCACGCCACTACACTCCAGCCTGGGTGACGACAGAGTTAAGACTGTCTCCAAAAAGAAAGAAAGAAAGAAAAATTATTGTAATTATTTTTTAGGTTTTTTTTCTTTCTTCTTTGTATTTAGAGATGGGATCTCACTATGTGGTCCAGGCTGTTCTTGAACTCCTGGCCTCAATAAATCCTCCCACCTTGGCTTCCCAAAGTGCTGGGATTACAGGCATGAGCCACCACGCCTGGCTTTTACTGTTTGCTTCTACCACTAGAATCAGAAACACTTGAAGGCAGTAACTATCTTTTTTTTTTTTTTAATTTTTTTAAATCTCCTAAACCTAGAACAGGGCTCCACACAAATGTGGCATTTACCAATAAATGAATGAAAGCAGCAGCAGGACTACTTGACCAACTGGATTGAATTTATTCCACCAGATTCAGAGATCACTCTAGGATTTTAAGCCTAGGACTCTGAGTTGAATTGAATCCTTTAAAAATATGCAATCTTAACATCAGGCTACCATGCTACAGAGACACTGAGGATGCTGCAAAGATTACTAATAGACTCTGTGTCTGTGCCTAAGAAACTTAATGGTACCATTAACAGATAAAGAGAAGTCGGAAGAAGAGTCAGTTGTGAGGGTAAAGATGAATTCCATTTTAAATATGTTAAATTTCCTGATAGTGGGATGGAGATATATATATATGTGTTTATATATATATACACATATACACATATATACATACGTGTGTGTGTGTATATATGTGTGTATATATATATATAAAAACATCCACCAAGAAGTCATACAAATAGAATTAGGACAAAGAAGATGTAGACTGGAGGTAGAAGTTTGGGAATTGTGGCATAAAGCTGAGAACTAAAATCTTACAGAATCAGGAAAAAAGAGAAGTAGGTAAGGGTGAGGACTGAATATCAATTAACCATATTTAGAAGGCAGAAGAAAAAGAGCTAGTGAGAGTAACATGAAAGGAAGACTGATTACAAAAAGCTACTTGAATATTAGTGAAGGAACAGTAGTGACTAATGTGGTCAAGGAGGGGAGGGGAGAGAAGAAATAAAAAAACAATTGGATTAGGTAATAGATGGTCACTGGTGTTCTTCAAGGCAGGAGAATCAATATATTTCTAGTAGTAAATGGTGAAAAAAGGTAGAGAGCACATGGATCCAGCATATAGAGCCTACGCGTTTTGAGAAGTATGACTGAAGTGAAGTACTGAAATATAATGAAGCTAGAGGGGCAGCAGAGCCAAGTGCAGAACTTGTATTAATAAAAGAAGAGAGACCACTGCTTATGAAGTCAAAATGCTGTATGATGGGTTAGAGTATACCCAAGAGTTGTTACACCAAGCCTACAGTGTATCAAGTCTAAATCATAATAACTACTAATCAACTACTACTAATTAGGAATAATGTCTACCTACTTTATGCCAGGCATTATAATGAAAAGTCAAATTTTTAACTAGACACCAATGACGCCTAACTGTCTTTCTCTTTCATTTTAAACCCACTATAGATAAGGAGGAAATATTCTGAAATGGATCCCAAATATTTCATCTTAATTTTGTTTTGTGGACACCTGAACAATACATTTTTTTCAAAGACAGAGACGATTACAACAGAGAAGCAGTCACAGCCTACCTTAGTCACATCATTAATGTCACATGTATTGGCTAATTCTCAAAACACAACAGGGAATCCTTTCGGTCAACCAATGCAATTCAACGACATTTCTTCTAGACAATCAGTATCACCTGCCAAAGTCACTGCTGGACAACCAACACCAGCTGTCTATATCTCTTCTGAAAAACCAGCAGCACATACTTCTGCTGGACAACCACTTGCCTATAACACCAAACAACCAACACCAATGGCCAACACCTCCTCCCAGCAAGCTGTGTTCACCTCTACCAGACAACTACCATCTGCCCATACTTCTACCACACAACCACCAACGCCATTTGTCTACACTTTCACTCAACAATCATCAACTGTCCAGATCCCTTCTACAAAACTAATACCACCAACGGTTCATAATCCATCTACACAACCAATATCAACTGTCAAAAATTCACCTAGGAGTACACCAGGATTTATCTTAGATGTTACCAGTAACAAACAAACTCCACAAAAAAACAATTATAATTCAACAGCTGCCATACTAATTGGTGTACTTCTGACTTCCATGTTGGTAGCTATAATCATCATTGTACTTTGGAAATGCTTAAGGAAACCAGTTTTAAATGATCCAAATTGGGCAGGTAGATCTCCATTTGCTGATGGAGAAACCCCTGACATTTGTATCGATAACATCAGAGAAAATGAAACATCCACAAAACATACATCAATCATTTCACTTACACCCTGGAAACCAAGCAAAAGCACACTTTTAGCAGATGACTTAGAAATTAAGTTGTCTGAATCAAGTGAAAACACTGAAGACTCCAACAACCCCAAAACAGAGAAAACAAAAGATCAAGTAAATGCTACATCAGAAGATAGTGCTGATGGATCAACAATTGGAACTGCTATTTCTTCTTCAGATGATGCAGATCTGCCTCCACCACCTCCCCTTCTGGATTTGGAAAGACAGGAAAGTAACCAATCTGACAAACCCATAATGACAATTGTATCTCCTCTTCCAAATGATTCTACTAGTTTCCCTCCATCTCTGGACTGTCTCAATCAAGATTGTGGAGATCATAAATCTGAGATAATACAATCATTTCCACCCCCGCCTGACTCACTTAACTTGCCCATGCCACCAGTAGATTTTACGAAAAATCAAGAAGATTCCAACCTTGAGATCCAGTGTCAGGAGTTCTCTATTCCTCCCAACTCTGATCAAGATCTTAATGAATCTCTGCCACCTCCACCTGCAGAGCTGTTTTAAATATTACAACTTGCTTTTTAGCTGATCTTCCATCCTCAAATGACTCTTTTGTTTTTCTTTATATGTTAACATATACAAAATGGCAACTGATAGTCAATTTTGATTTTTATTCAGGAACTATCTGAAATCTACTCAGAGCCCATGTGCATAGATGAAACATTTTTTAAAAAAGTTATTTAACAGTAATCTATTTACTAATTATAGTACCTATCTTTAAAGTATATTTTACATATGTAAATGGTATATGTTTCAATAATTTAATCCCTCTGAAACAATCTACATATACTTATTATTACCCCAGTACAGTTTTTTTTTCCCTGAAAAGCTGTGTATAAACTTATTGTGAATAAACTTTTATGTTTCCATTTCAAAGACTGGGGTGGAGAGGAATAAGAGACTAAGTATACACTCCAAGTTTTAAATTAATACCTCAAGTATTAAATAAATATTCCAAGTTTGTGGGAATGGGAGATTAAAATGCATGTCTGAGAATAAAGAAACTTTCTTCTTGGTTTCATCATAAAGAGTAAAGCAAACATGTTAAAACATCAACTGAAGGGTTGGGTTAAAGACATTTACCCTGAAAAACATATGAGGATACATCATTAAATGTAAATATTTTCCTATCATGTCGTGGGGAGGCACAAATTTTAAAACTAGCATCTTTAAAAGTTTCTTCTTTATAAACACCCAAACAAAATCAAGTTTTATAAAGAAAAGAAAAGAAAAGAAAAGAAGACTATGGTTTCATTCTAAATACGGGTGATTTTGGGTGATTTTTTTTCAGGAAAAAAAGACTATCAAAACACAGATGATTCGCAACTTTTTACTAAACTTATACTTTCTGATGCTATCCACTCTTAAATCACCTTTCTTATACAGAATTTCATCTTTATCCATTATCTGACAATTGGTAAGTCTGAGTTATTAGAGTAGGAATGGGCCCAATCTTTGTCAAGAGTGGTCATCAGCCTGAGATTTTGGGGATGCCAGCCTGTGTCTGCAGAAGTGCTCCTTTGCCCAATAGGCACATCCTCTTCCTCATTAGTCCCATTTAACTCCAGGGGAAAACAAGCACTTAGAATAAAATGGTAGCCCAGTCTTGGAGAATCACTCAGAGTTCTGGGATTTTCAGAATAGAACACAGCATTTATTCATAGCACTGGCATTCGTGACATTAACAAAGCTCCATATTTAATAAGAACCAGTAGGGTTTTGGACACAGGAATTTTACGTACAATGTTTTTCCTAAAATCTTTCAAGCCATCTTTACTGACCATTAATTTTTTAATCTGTAGAAACACTTCCTTGAGCTTCTTTTCCTGAATAAGCATAATACTTACTGTCATATTACGTTACATCTTTTGTCTTCCTCATTAAAAAGTTTCTTTCATGTATTCTTCAAAGTTAGTACTTTTTTTTGAGACAGAGTCTCACTCTGTCACCCAGGCTGGAGTGCAGTGGCATGATCTTGGCTCACTGCAACATCCGCCTTCTGGGTTGAAGTGATTCTCCTGCCTCAGCCTCCTGAGTAGCTGGGACTACAGGTGTGCACCACCACGCCTGGCTAATTTTGTTTTTTTTTTTTTTTTTAGTAGAGACGGGGTTTCACCATACTGGCCAGGCTGGTCTTAAACTCTTGACCTCGTGATCCACCTGCCTCAGCCCCTCAAAGTGCTGGGATTACAGGTGTGAGCCACCGTGCCTGGCCCAAACTTTGTACTTTTAAAGCTAATTTCCCCAGCAGCAATCTGGAGTTGATAATTTCCTATTATTCTTTTGAATTTTAAGAATTTTTGTTATGGTAAATAAGACATGTTTTTATACTTGGCCAAGTCTTTGACATGCCTTAAATCATCATAACTCTTGTCATTTTACATTTATGACAGTTACTTAATGGGTTCTTTCCACATTTTTGTCCCTTTTTACCACCTTCTTTCCTGAAAGAAATACCGGGAAAATAGGGAAATACCGATTAAACAGGAACTGATTAGTTGATCATAGTCTTGTCTGGTATCTTTAAGTACTTTAACGGGAGCTTTTCTCTTTCTGTTCTTTGTATAACAGGACAGACTACTGGCAGCAGCTGGGTTTTTATGTTGTCTTTTTTCCTTTTTTAAAGAAATTCTTTGCTGGGGGAAGAATAATTCACATTTAACTGCATGTAATTTTCCCCAATGAAGTCAGTGGAAGCTGAGTAGCCAAACAGTGGCAATCCTTGCTTAATCAGCAGGAAGAGATACAAACTAATAAATACAGGACAGAAGAAAATGCTGGAACAAGGAAAAATCTTTTAGAGAAAAGATTAAAGAACTAAGATCCAGAAGAGAAAGTCTATTTCATGAATACTGCAAAAGAACAAGGCACAGGGGAATAAAAGGTAGATTAAAGTTCACACCACATACTAGTGGTGCTTTTAACCAGAACAGCATTAACCAGAGTCAGACACAATCCTGAAGAGCATTTTGTTCAACTCCTTTTGTTTGCTAACTACTGAGAAAACAGGACCAGAGAAAGTAAGTGACATGCTTAGAAGCGGTACTAAAAGCTGAGTTTGCTCCCTGACTACTGGTTCAACACTCTTTTCACTAATATAGGACCAAAGAGCACCTACATCATGCACTGAAACATACATATATCACGTAAGTCTTCTATTTGGTGTGAATGGTGAGGGACACAAATGAATCCAATGCAGGTGATTTTTAACTGTTGTTGTTACCTAATTCTGATCAAAAGGTAAAGTAGTACCTTTGGGAACCTATAACTAAAACATTGTGGTACTGGTATATGACTAAACAAACAGATCAATGGAACAGAAGAAAAAGTCCAGAAATAAATATCAAATCAGTGGAAACAAGCATTGGATAGACATCTGGAAAAAAGAGAAAATTTGATCCATACTTCACATTACATTAGAATAAACACCAAGGACCAGAGTTCTAAACATAAATCATGAAATTATCCAAGTAATAGAAGAAAATATGAGTGAATTCCTTTATAATCTGGAAGTGGGAAAAAACCTTCCTAGCTGAGACTCAAAATCCAGAGGCAGTAAAAAGGGAAATCAAATTATACGAAATTTTTAAATGTCATACACATGCACGTGAGCATAACAAACACACACACCTCACCATAACAAAGCCAAAAGATAAACGGCAAACTGGAAAAAAAATTAAAACTTAAATCAAGACAAAGTGCTAATACTTCTAAAATTTAAAACGCTCCTAATATGGGGCGGGAAGGGGAAGACCCAAAACACAACTTTTAATAGTGCAAAACATAAAAAAGATAGTTACAGGAGAAAATATTTAAATGGTCTTTAAACATATGTAAAAACATACACTCCCCCTCATAATTACAGAGATGCATTTAAAATTAGACGGAGATACTTGACTATCAGATGGACAATAAATCCCAAAGTTCAACAACAAAGGATACAGTGAGGCTGTATAGAACTGGACACCCCACTACACTGTTGATGGGACTGCAAAATGGTATAATCAATGGAGAGGAATTTAGTAATGTCTGGAAAAATTCCAAATGCATTTACCCTTTTACCCAGCAATCCTACTTGTAGGAATCAGTTTTCTTTTTTTTTTTTTTCTTTTTTTTTTTGAGACGGAGTCTCGCTCTGTCGCCCAGGCTGGAGCTGCAGTGGCGATCTAGCTCCACTGCAAGCTCCGCCTCCCGGGTTCGCCGCCATTCTCCTGCCCAGCCCTCCCGAGCTAGCTGGCGACTACAGGCGCCAGCCACCTCGCCCGGCCTAATTTTCGTATTTTAGTAGAGACGGGGTTTCACCAGGTTAGCCAAGGAATCGTTTTCAAAGGTTTACTAGCAAACATATAAAATTACTTAGGTACAAGGGTATTCACTGTGGCATTATTTGTAATAGCAAAAGTCTGAAAAAAACCTAGATGTACACCAATAGGGGACTGGTTGAATAAGCCATGGTACATTCCCAAATGGAGTACTATGGATCAAAAAATGAATCAGATACCTATATACTGATATGGAGTGATAAGATACAGTAAGAAAAAAAGAACAAGATATCTAACAGTATGTATATATGTCACCTTGTATATTAGAAGGGGGGATAAGAACATACCATACATATGCTTAAATACATCTTTTTAGGTTTTCAAAAAGAGAGGTTAACGATACAATGAAAAGCTAATAAAAAGTCACTAATAGAAGGAAAGAAACAGGATGGAAAAGACAGAGAGGCAAGATTTATCTGAATATACCTTGTTATATAATTTTGACTTGTGATCCTGAAAAGCTGAGAACTAAAAGTTTATATCAAGTTGGTGATACAAAAATATAGAGAAAAGAATTATTTCACACTGCATTAGAACACAGAATTTACACTTTTAGGAAAATAAAACAAGCAGAGCTATGAAGAAAATTTTAAACTTTATTCGGTAGTCTATAATCTAATTGTAGCAGTCAATACTGGTATTATTTTGAAATTACTGTGAGATGATGCAAATAAGCAATTATATCAATGATATCAGGAACCACTTAGAGAAAATATGGGGGACAGAAGAACGAATTAAATCTTCCCAAAGAGGCAAAGAGAAAACTCCAAGATGAGAGACATTTTAGGAAATAATTGACTGAGTTTTAGCAACAAGCCAGTGGCATAAAGTAAAAAAGGAGTAGGGAGGTGGGCAAAGAAACTGATTCACTTGGATTTTGACTTGGTAATTTCTATGTTGTTATTTCTTTCATGCTTTTAAAATACTATATTGAGTACTCTCAGTTGTATTCAGCAGGAAAATCACTCTAAATAGCCAACCATATTACCAAAAATAAACAATATCTGACGCTCAAGCATAGCAAATGTTATCTATAATAATGGAAAACTGAAACCAGTGATTAGCGTGGGATAGTTATTCCCTGGCAGATGCTTTGTGATACCTTTCACAATGTTGGGGTAATATATCCTAGGACACAAAAGAATATGTAAATTAATTCACTGCTTAACCTAGAATGTAAAAGTTGCCTAACTAGCTATCATTACTGACCTAGACAGACTAATATAAAATGTAATGAGTCTGAATACTACTTAAAATAAGTTGTAACAAATACTTATACCTCTTAAAAATATTCTTTTTTTGAGTAACAGTAATATAGTATTATTTTATTTCATGAGAATTTCTAAAAGTGTAAGAGACTGTTACAATTCAAATATGTTTAAATGATCTCCTTTTTTCTTTTTGAGAATTTTACAATATCTTTGAATAATATGAAGCAATTTGGTATGCCCCAAACTTGAAATGAGAAACACTGCCACTACTACTGTGTTGGAATTTTCTATTATATGCAACAGAAACTAAACTTGATACAGCCTAAACCCAAATTCATTTGAATCCATTAATGAAGTAACATGTTCTTTCTTTCAAACAAAGTACTGTTAAGTGTAATGAAAATGCATAACTCTACTTCCACACTGACTTCATGAGATTTCCTAAAATTAAGAGATTTAAGTGGTCGGTAAATAGACCCTCAGTCACATCTTTAGAAGTGCAGCAGTGTATATATGAGCTTAAACAGAACTCGAAATGTCAATGCATTCTCTATTTCCACAATATTGCTGAGTGTAGTATTTTTAACATATTACTTTTAAGTACTACAACTGATGGCTGGTTTCCTAAATCCACAGTAAGAATCTCATTAAGAGTTCAACTGAACCCTCAAAGTAAAGTGGCAATAAAGTACCTAATCAACAATAAATTTCTATGTTGCAGACTTTTAAAATACAGACGCTTTTCGAGCAATATTAGTTTTATACAAAAGGTGGCTCCTCTAGTGTAGTTTCTCTTGTAAGAAAATAAACTTCGGAAGCTTCCTCTCAGGGGTGTACTCCACCCTGTGAGGTGTGGGGTGTCAGACTGCCCCTAGTGGGGGATGTCTCCCAGTTAGGCTACTCAGGGGTCAGGGACCCACTTGAGCAGGCAGTCTGTCCCTTCTCAGATCTCACATATACACCATGGAATACTATGCAGCCATAAAAAAGGATGAGTTTGCATCCTTTGTAGGGACATGGATGCAGCTGGAAACCATCATTCTTAGCAAACTATCACAAGAACAGAAAACCAAACATCGCACGTTCTCACTCATAGGTGGGAACTGAACAATGAGATCACTTGGACTCAGGAAGGGGAACATCACACACCAGGGCCTATCATGGGGAGGGGGGATTGGGGAGGGATTGCATTGGGAGTTATACCTGATATAAATGACGAATTGATGGGTGCTGACGAGTTGATGGGTGCAGCACACCAACATGGCACAAGTATACATATGTAACAAACCTGCACGTTATGCACATGTACCCTAGAACTTAAAGTATAATAAAAAAAAA
>NW_016809913.1:4084322-4099965 GCF_001698545.2 Rhinopithecus bieti
TTCATACAGCCAACAGACACATGAAAAAATGCTCATCATCACTCGCCATCAGAGAAATGCAAATCAAAACCACAATGAGATACCATCTCACACCAGTTAGAATGGCAATCATTTAAAAAATCAGGAAACAACAGGTGCTGGAGAGGATGTGGAGAAATAGGAACACTTTTACACTGTTGGTGGGACTGTAAACTAGTTCAACCATTGTGGAAAACAGTGTGGCGATTCCTCAAGGATCTAGAACTAGAAATACCATTTGACCTAGCCATCACATTACTGGGGATATACCCAAAGGATTATAAGTCATGCTGCTATAAAGACACATGCACACGTATGTTTATTGCGGCACTATTCACAATAGCAAAGACTTGGAATCAATTCAAATGTCCATCAGTGACAGACTGGATTAAGAAAATGGGGCACATGTACACCACGGAATACTATGCAGCCATAAAAAAGGATGAGTTCGTGTCCTTTGTAGGGACATGGATGCAGCTGGAAACCATCATTCTCAGCAAACTATCACAAGAATGGAAAACCAAACACCACATTTTCTCACTCACAGGTGGGAACTGAACAATGAGATCACTTGGACACAGGAAGGGGAGCATCACACACCTATTGTGGGGAGGGGGTAGGGGGGAGGGATAGCATTAGGAGATATACCTAAGGTAAATGACAAATTAATGGGTGCAGCACACCAACAAGGCACATGTATACATATGAAACAAACCTGCACGTTGTGCACCTGTACCCTAGAACTTAAAGTATAATAAAAAAAAAAAGAAAATAAACTTCAAATTTTAATACAACAAATTCTATTTGTGGTATAATCTAAATAATGCTAATATAATTTAGAGAAAAAACAAAGGATTTAGTGACAAGGCATAAAGGGATTTTCCTTACATATAATATGCTAAATATTACTCGTTTTTAAATGGTGCCACTTGGTAACGAAAATACCGTAACTTTATTTGCTTGCTTTAAAGTAAACTGGCCATTCTGGAAATCAGATTTGTGTTTTAACAGATTTACGCAAGCAGTCCACTGAAGAGTGGAGCAAAATTTATCATAAATTTGACCTCATTTTATAAATCTCATGATGAAAAATTTTCCTCTTACATTATTTCATGTAATTTTAAAACCATAAACTACTTTCCCAGAAAGTTGAAATGTGCAATACTCTGAAATCGCCTAAATTGATACTGTTATTCTTAAAACATAAAATCAAATAAATGATCATTCATATAGCACCAAAAATGTCTTTGGAAAAAACAATACTCATACCTACTTACCATCCAAGGTTTCATAAAGAAAAAAAACTTTAACCTAAATATATAAAATAAAACACATTTATTTTACCATAGCAACTGATAATCTAAAGTATAAGATGCTAATTTCCAAATGTATCCTGGCTTGTGTATAGCCTTGGTTAAATGATCCATTGTATCAGAAAGATAAAGAAAAAATAATCATATTTCAGTAATTCTATACATCCTAAAAGGGAAGATGGCACATTTAAGTGGTTGATAAATTTGAAAAGCTGATTAAACATAATAATCACCATGTTGGAGGAAGACATAAAAATCGGAGAACAGATTTTTTTAATATTAAAAATGTGACACGAAAATTATACCATTTTAGAAAGGAATATAAAAGGCAAGAGTTAAAATAGTGGGATTAATATCATAGAAAACTATCCATGAGGAAGGTCAAATTCATTTTCAACATGTAAAAAGGATAAAGAGTAGAGGTATTTTAAAAGATTCTTAATGAGACAAATGTTAAAATACGGAACCCAATCTCAGACAAATACATAGAAAGGAGTAAGCGCCAACTCTAATATGCATAAGGTATCCCATCCTATAGCAAATCAGATATATAGGTACACTTGATGCCGTAAATTTTTTAAAAAATTGTCCATTTTGTTGCGTGTGCACCATCAATTTGAGTCAGCACCAGCGACAGCTCTGCAGTCCTCCTATGTGGTACTGATCAGGTGGTTGCAGAGCTTCAGCTCACAGCAACACAATGCAGCTGAGCAGGCAAGCACAGCCCACAGCCAGAAACAGTTCCGACTCTCCAGAACAAGACGACCTTTAAGCTTTACGTTTCCCGGAGAAAATGAGATGCTGATGTTGAAGACGACACTACGGTAAGATGTTATTTAAATCAGCAAAAGGCTGACTTTGGAATCTTTTCCTTTTAAGAAAAGTCAATGTTAAGATTAAATATATATTCAATAGCAAGTGCATGCACCAGAAATTTGCTGCAGTGTCAGTTGAGGGATATTTTTTATATATTCATTCACCTTGTAAATATATTGTTTTCCTTTAAAATGGGCACTGAAATATACAGAAAAAAATCACTTTATAAAATGTGAGGTTAATAGGTACAGTGTTGGTCTGGATTTTTCAAGTGCCTTTTACAAAGATATATTTATCCTAAAAACACAAAGATAACATTTCGAAGAACTGCTTTAATATCTAAATAAAATCTACCCTATACACACACATTGAATTACATTACTGCAGAGATTAAAAAAAAAAAGACACGACAGCCATTTTTTCTGATCTGAGTAAGAAAGCATATCATCAAAAATAGTAATAGCTTACAACTGCAACTCTTTCTTTGCAAAGAATGCTATTTTATCATATTAAGGCTCTAGAAAGGTAAAAAGAAAGAACATGGTTAGAAAAGGGGGGAGGGGGAGAGAAAATAAAGGAGAAAATGCAGGAGAGAGTAGGGAGAGAGTCTCTCTCTACCACATAGCCCAATTGAAGGATTAAGCATTTGGACTATAAATGAAGGGGAGCTTTGTTAGTTTAATCACTGGAACAATTATAAAAGGACTCAACAACAACGAGGTTTATTGAAAATTTTGCCTAATGCTAAGTGACCCATGCAGATGCCTAAACTGTATTTGCATATTAAAAGAAGGGTGTATCTGTTTGTTTCTAGGCTTTGATGGAATATCAGATATTGAAAATGTCTCTCTGCCTGTTCATCCTTCTGTTTCTCACACCTGGTATTTTATGCATTTGTCCTCTGCAATGTATATGCAC
Organism: Rhinopithecus bieti; assembly: GCF_001698545.2. Lineage (NCBI taxonomy): Eukaryota > Metazoa > Chordata > Mammalia > Primates > Cercopithecidae > Rhinopithecus > Rhinopithecus bieti. The sequence continues at coordinate 4,087,388 of NW_016809913.1, forward strand.
AGAAAGGCACAGGCATGTGGACTGTTCAGGCAGAAACTTGACTACATTACCATCTGGACTGCAAGAGAATATTATACATTTAAACCTGTCTTATAACCACTTTACTGATCTGCATAACCAGTTAACCCAATATACCAATCTGAGGACCCTGGACATTTCAAACAACAGGCTTGAAAGCCTGCCTGCTCAGTTACCTCGGTCTCTGTGGAACATGTCTGCTGCTAACAACAACATTAAACTTCTTGACAAATCTGATACTGCTTATCAGTGGAATCTTAAATATCTGGATGTTTCTAAGAATATGCTGGAAAAGGTTGTCCTCATTAAAAATACACTAAGAAGTCTTGAGGTTCTCAACCTCAGTAGTAACAAACTTTGGACAGTTCCAACCAACATGCCCTTCAAACTACATATCGTGGACCTGTCTAATAATTCTTTGACACAAATCCTTCCAGGTACATTAATAAACCTGACAAATCTCACGCATCTCTACCTGCACAACAATAAGTTCACATTCATTCCAGACCAATCTTTTGACCAACTCTTTCAGTTGCAAGAGATAACCCTTTACAATAACAGGTGGTCATGTGACCATAAACAAAACATTACTTACTTACTGAAGTGGATGATGGAAACAAAAGCCCAAGTGATAGGGACTCCATGTTCTACCCAAATATCATCTTTAAAGGAACATAACATATATCCCACACCTCCTGGATTTACCTCAAGCTTATTCACTGTAAGTGGGATGCAGACAGTGGACACCATTAACTCTCTGAGTGTGGTAACTCAACCCAAAGTGACCAAAATCCCCAAACAATATCGAACAAAGGAAACAACGTTTGGTGCCACTCTAAGCAAAGACACCACCTTTACTAGCACTGATAAGGCTTTTGTGCCCTATCCAGAAGATACATCCACAGAGACTATCAATTCACATGAAGCAGCAGCTGCAACTCTAACTATTCATCTCCAAGATGGAATGGTTACAAACACAAGCCTCACTAGCTCAACAAAATCATCCCCAACACCCATGACCCTAAGTATCACTAGTGGCATGCCAAATAATTTCTCTGAAATGCCTCAACAAAGCACAACCCTTAATTTACGGAGGGAAGAGACAACCACAAACGTAAAGACTCAATTACCTTCTGTGGCAAATGCTTGGAAAGTAAATGCTTCATTTCTCTTAATGCTCAATGTTGTGGTCATGCTGGCTGTCTGAGGGTCCGCATTTTCTGAAACTCATGAAAGCACTCCTCCCTGATGTACAGTTGGCAAAATATGTCCATATCTAACCAGTGATTCAAGCTATATTAAGTATTCAAGAAAGCCAGTCTTAACATTTCTGACTCTGATGTAAATGAAGTAACTTGTCTTAAATAAAAGAAATGCACAATGCCTTGGTACTTGCTGCTATTTTACTGTCTCAATTAAGTAAACTAATGAGTTTCTTTTATAAAAAAAAAGAAATGTTTTCTTTTTAAGGCTTCAATTTATTGCACAAAATATAAAGCATCTAAACTTTAATATGTATTTTATGTATGTTTACACTGTCAAACATCTGGAAAATAAAAGGTCTATGCTCATAACTGTGTCATTTGGCTTTCTAGTCATACCAACTTTAGCAGAATCAAAATGACCTCACTATTTTTGTTCTAGGGTACCTTGGTAAAATCTTTAAGGTAAATAAAACGGTGGTGGTATCCAAGGATTTTGTCACTGAAGTAAAATCGCAGCTGCCATCCCATGAATGGTTATACTACATTATTATTTTACAGACAAGTCATAATTGTTTTAAATCTAAATGATGTCCTGCTTCTGAGGAACTCTTGGCTACTTTACAGATTATATAATGGACAAAAGCTCTTCAAAAAGCTAGAAGACACTAGGCTTTGCATTTTAATAAGAAAAGTTTAACGGTTTTGTTTTTTGCATGTAAAAAAAAGTGTTAAAACCACAATGAAAAAATTTAAAAACATGTAAAGAAGCAGTTTTAGTGCAGATTTAACACACCATTAATGGAAAATTTAAATATTTATAAAATTAAAATCCTACTACATGAAGGAGAAGAAAATTTGTATTTTGCAAATCAGAAATCAGAATGTGACTTACCTAAATTAAACATAAGATTAGCTTATGAATAAAATCATTGAGTCTGACCAACTTGGGCAGTACTGAGGGAGGAAGAGAGGAAGAAGAGAGAGAAAGGGAAAAGGGCATTTGGTACTACAACCAAGTGGTGAACCCAATAAAACAGACTGAGGACTAAGGCTAGGCATGGGACAGATCTTGACACTCCACATCAAAAGACACTGGAACTCCAACTAAAAGATAATCACTGAGAAATTTTCTACAAATATGAAAGTTAGCCACCTTATGAATTAGTAACAAACATAAGAAACAGCTACAAGGCAGCAAAAGAAGTCCTGAAACAGGATAGATTAAAATGCAAGATAGGATAACTGAGATGGGTGAGACACAACTGTGGTATTTAATTTGTGAGACGTAAGGCAGAATCTCATTTCAAGCATTTCTAGAGGTGGGAAAAAACCATAGAAAGGAATTTTATGTTCCTTCATAAAACTTTTAAAATTCAGATAGCCTCCTTTGCTGGTTTAGGAACATTTCTATTGAGAGAGAGAAAAGTAGTAACATTTTAATGTGGTTTTATTTTTTTTTTGCTTTTAAAGACCAGGATTATGGAAAAATTACCATCAAGCTTTAACAAAAGAGTCCTCTTTTATGCTGTCTAGTACAGTGGCTCTTGAACATTTTCTGCCCTAGCAAACCTGATTGGCTCACTGTGTCAGGGAATCTCACCATGAAGAAACAGGATAATTTGAAAAAGTCCCCTAAATGATTTTAAAATGCATTACCTCTCTATATGGGGAAGCTATCTCCACTCCCTCCCAAACACTGATTAGTACCTTCACCATCCATGATAGGGACTAATTGCTTAGATAATCCCTACTCTACCATATATTTGTGTATTATTTGAAAAAAATATACACCGACTTCCACAGAAAGTAGTTTTTTTGTTTTGTTTTGTTTTTTTGAAACGAAGTCTAGCTCTTACCCCCAGGCTGGAGTGCAATGGCGCAATCTCGGCTCACTGCAACCTCCCCCTCCCGGGTTCAAGCAATTCTCCTGCCTCAGTCTCCCAAGTATCTGGGATAACAGACACCTGCCACCAGACCCGACTAATTTTTGTATTTTCAGTAGAGACGGGGCTTCACCATGTTGGCTAGGCTGGTCTCAAACTCCTGACCTCAGGTGATTCGCCTGCCTCGGCCTCCCAAAGTTCTGGGATTACAGGCATGAGCCACCGTGCCCGCCCAGAAAGTAGGTTTCTTAGAAGTAATTGTCTTTTCCTCTGAGGATACCAAAAATTCAATGCTGTCTTAGAATTTTTAGGGAGAAAACTAATAAGAAAGTCAAATTACGGACTACTGCATTAGGAGCACCTATGGATTATGTCAACCCTACAGACATGTCTGCAAAATGCATAGTCTAACTTGGTAAATTTACAAGTACAATATATGTCAACTACTCAGACTCTAAGTCCTTAGACAGAAGTATTATCTAGCCTTAAAGAAAAGTTGACCCTTGAACAACATGGGCACACTTATACATAATTTTTTTCAACCAAACGCAGATTGAAAGTACAGTATTTGTGGGATGTGAAACCCACATACGGTATAAATAGGTTCCATAAGGAAGCACGTTCCTCAGGGCCGATTTTGGGATTCGAATATGTGCAGATTTTGGTATACACAGGGGTCTGCTAATCAACCCCCGAGATATACTGAGGGAAACTATAATTAGATAGTATTCCCTTCCAAAGAAATTGTATTCTTATTATCAACGGAAAAAGGCTCATTATTTGCCACTAAGTACTACTATATTACTGGCTCCAGAAAAATTTCAAAATGTATTAGTCCTCAGCATCTATCTCTCAAGCACATCAAATATGTATGCATATGTATACAGATATACACATACCTATATACATATATATCTATATCTATCTCCACCCAGCCATCCCTAAGTCTTGGCTCTACTTTACAGGCAATTTGCCTCTGCCACTTCTCAGCTGTATGACCATAGACAAGTTATTTCACTGCTCTAAGTCACAGTTTCCTCATCTATAAAATGGGCTAGCAGAACTCACAGTGTTTTTTTTTTTTCTGAAGATTAAATAACATAATTCACATAAACCCTTCAAAGTGTCTTGGCTCACCTACATTCCTAGATGCAGTAATGTTGTTGTTGTGAGGATTATTATGACATTTGTATGTCCAAACCCAATGCTATGAGAAATTCCCATATATGGAAACATTTCAGCTCTACATACTGAAAGCAAGGGAATGCAAGGATGTGCTTGCTTTAGTCTCTTCTCTGCTAGAAACCAGGTTTAGATCAGTGAAATAGGGACCCAGAAGAAAGTCAGAGAGACATTCACTTATCACAGCAGAATGAGAAGATGTCTTCTATGGCTAACTTAAAAGATCACAAATATGTGCTATTCAATATCTTCCATAATGATGTTATCAAACAACAGCAAATTCCTTTAATCCCAAAAATGTCAGACAAGAGTTAACCTAAAATCTTTCATAAAATTATTCCTTATAAAATATATTTTAAGAACTAGATAAAAGAATGTATTATACACTACCACCCAACATCTTGCTGGTGAAGAGTAACTTATATTTCTATTAAAATGACAATCAAAACAAGGATGCCCACTATTGCCAATCTTTTTAACAATATTTGGGAAATTTCAAAACAAAAAAACAGAAATAACAGATATTGGCAACAAATAATTAGAAAATTATGGGAAAAAATATACAATGTCAAGAAGTAACATTAACATGAAATACGCAGGATCAAAAGGGAAAATCTGAAAATATTAATGAGAAGTATAAACTAAGACTTGATGCAGATGACAAACTAAGGTCTCTCCATTCATTCATTTTTTCACTCAACAAATATTTAGTCAGCACCTGGAACATATCGAACACTAAGGTACAGAGGACTTCGGTGGGATACTATAAAGTTGCAATTATTTCCAGTATAGTTTATAGATTAAGGCAATTCTGAAAAATATTCCAATGAGAAACATTTTGGAACCTTAAATCCACTTAGAAACATTAGCAAGAATAGAAAAAGAAGTAAACACTACAGTTATATTAGCCTATTTATTTATTTATTTCATACAGAGTATTGCTCTGTCACCCAGGCTAGAATGCAGTGGTGCGATCTTGGCTCACTGCATCCTCCACTTCCTGGGTTCAAGCAATTCTTCTGCTTCAGCCTCCTGAGTAGCTAAGACTACAGGTGTGTGCCACCACGCCCGGCTAATTTTTGTATTTTCAGTAGAGATCGGGTTTCACTATGTTGGCCAGGCTGGTCTTGAACTCCTGACCTCAGGTGATCTACTTGCCTCGGCCTCCCAAAGTGCTGGGATTTCAGACGTGAGCCACCATGACCAGCCGATATTAGCTTTTCTTGAGAGAGAAACATATATCAGCCATAATAATTAGGACAGAATGATAGTGGCATAAAAATAGAAAGATAACCACAATACAGAAACAACAGCACAATGAGAGCACAGGTACACAGAAGAACTGAATATGTGACCAAGCTTTACTTACTAGCTGTGTCACTTCAGCAAATTAGGTTTCCGTGCCTCTATTTCCTTACAGGGTTGTTGTGAGAAGAAAATGAGAAAATACAGATAAAGTGTTTAGAACACTGCCTAGCACATAGTAAATTCTCAAACATTGTTTGCTGTGGAAAGAAAAATCAGAAACCAAAGGGAAAGGGAAAGACTCAATAAATGAGGAAATTGGAAAAAAGTTCAGTTTAACACTCACTTCATGTGATACACTGACAAAGTGAAAGAAAACATGAACAAGGAAGTCATAAAACCAGCAGAAGAATTTAAAAATATTTGTAAGTCTTCAGGTGGAAGGCTATTTAATTATAAAAAAAAAATCACAAAGAAATTATCAATAGATTGGTCTATACAAAATCCCCATTATGCTGAAACAACCAGCCTGATAAAAATATTCAAATAAAATGGTGTAAAGGAGGTTGTTAATCAGGAGCTCATAAAATTGACGAGAAAAAAATCTTAAAATTCGCAATAAATAAATGGACAAAGGACATAAAAAGACTGTTTACAAGATATGAAACACTATGATTAATATATAGGAATATGGCCAACCACATAATTGAGAAATGCAATAAAAATGTTATATCATTTTCACTATTAAAATAGCAAGCAATTAAAAAAAATAAAAACCAACGATGGGGAAGGTAGAATGAAATGGCCACGTTCACATATTGGCACAATTCTTTGGGAAAGCAATCTGGCAATGAAATTTAAAAAAAGTAAGATATTTTAACTTTTGTCTACAGTGAAGGTATTTAAACTTTTGCCTATAGGTAAATCACAGCATTCTTTCTAACAAGAAAAACTGAAACAATGATAAATATCCACCATTGGGAAATTAAGTAAACGATGACCCACTGACCAGAATATGTGGCCAATAAAAATATTTATGAAGAGTTTTTTAAAGTGTGAAATGTGGAAAATGCAAATATTAGAAAAATAAGAAAAAATTACAGGACATAGAGCCATGTATTAAAAGTAACAAAAGAAACATGCCAAAATGCTAACACTGCAGACCAAGCATATATTATTACCTGCCTTGTCCTTGAAATAGCCAAGAGATCTAAGAAAAGAATTATTGAAATGTTTGTCTAGGGCATCCAGACTGAGTAAGAAAATAAGAGAAATAAGAAGACACAGATGAACTGTGTACCAATCCTTCCCTTTCAATAATTTCTCGTATCTCAGAATAAAATCTAAACTCTTAATATGGTTTACTGCATGATCAGGGTCTTGTTTCCCTTTAGAGTATCATCTTAAAATTTTCCAGCTCTCTAACATTTTATAGTTCAAACAAACAAAATATCCTCTGTCCCTCAATCACCATGTTTCGTGCCACTAGGCTTTCAGAGAAGCTGCATGTCCTCTCTTCCTCTTCTTGTCCTCTAGAACCCTACTCATCCTTTTGATTTCAACTTAGACATTCACTTGCCCTTAGAAGTTTGTTTTTTTGACCATCTTTATCCGCGTTTATAAATAAAATAATGAATTAACATAGATCAAAGATGTGACTAGTGGGCTAACAATGACCTACTTAGGACAGACCAAGTCAAACCTGCTAGTCTTATTCTAGAGTCTAAGTTTCTTTCATTTATTTCAAAGTTACAGCTTCAAAGTCCTGAGAAAAGAGAGATCGAAGAAAAGGTAAGAATGAGGGAGGATTTGGCTAGGCTACTACTAGTCATATAAGAAACTAGTTCTGGGGCCGGGCACGGTGGCTCAAGCCTGTAATCCCAGCACTTTGGGAGGCCGAGACGGGCGGATCACAAGGTCAGGAGATCGAGACCATCCTGGCTAACCCGGTGAAACCCCGTCTCTACTAAAAAATACAAAAAACTAGCCGGGCGAGGTGGTGGGCGCCTGTAGTCCCAGCTACTCGGGAGGCTGAGGCAGGAGAATGGCGTAAACCCGGGAGGCGGAGCTTGCAGTGAGCGGAGATCCAGCCACTGCACTCCAGCCTGGGTGACAGAGCAAGACTCCGTCTCAAAAAAAAAAAAAAAAAAAAAAAAAAAAAAGAAACTAGTTCTGGGTCAGGCACCATGGCTCACGCCTGTAACCTCAATAATTTGGGAGGCCAAGGTGGGTGGATCATTTGAGGTCAGGAGTTCGAGACCAGCCTGGTCAACATGATGAAACCCTATAGCTACTAAAAATATAAAAATTAGTTGGCCATGGTGGCAGGCACCTATAATCCTAGCTATTCAGGAGACTGAGGCAAGAGAATCACTTGAACCTGGGAGGCAGAGGTTGCAGTGAGCCAAGGTCACGCCACTGCACTCCAGCCTGGGTGACAAGAGCAAGACTCTGTCTCTCCCTCAAAAAAAAAACAAAAACAAAAACAAAAAAACAACTAGTTTTGGGCAATGTGGAGTTACCTTTGGAACAATTCTAGAGAAAGGTTAATTCTGATACCTGTGAACAATTCAGTATAGAAAATTGTTCGAGGGAAGTTAGCAGAGAAGTAGAAACAAATGTCACCTTAAGGCGTCACTAATGTGTTAAGCAGATTAGTACATTTCACACTTAGAAAACTGTGGTGCAAAGTGAGGTCTTTAAGAAGCTCAACTTTTAAGAAATGCCAGTTTGGTTCAATAGCCCCAACTTCATTAAATATTTAAGAGCCAGGTGAGATGCATGCTCAACATACCCATTTATCCTTATCTAGAGAGCCTGGCCTGAGATTCTGAATCTAAATTTCTGGAAAGTTACTGATGAGCCCAGGAGCAGTGGCTCATGCCTGTAATCCCAGCACATTGGGAGGCCAAGGTGGGCAGATTGCTTGAGCTCTGAGCCCAGCAAACCCTGTCTCTATAAAAAAAAATACAAAAATTAGCCAAGTGTGGTGGCGTGTGCCTGTAGTCCCAGCTACTTGGGAGGCTGAGGTGGGAGGATGGCTTGAGCCCAGGAGGCAGATGTTACAGTGAGCTGAGATCATGCCATTGCACTCTAGCCTCGGTGACAGAGCCAGACCCTGTGTCTCACACACACACACACATACACACACACAAAGTTATGAATGAGATCAAAGCACAGAAATTATACATACATACACACTCACTAAAAACAGGAAAACTGCTTCGCTCCTGTCTGATCAAAATAATTCTAACTATATTGGTGGTTTAACAGCAAAGCATGACATAAAGTTTATCACCTGTGTGTGTTTTTACCTTGGGCAAGTGATTAAATGTGTCCTCTGATAAAAAATATGGTTAAGAACATATATTCCAGAGGTGTTTTAAGGAACAGATTAAAACATGTATATTAAAGCACTTCGTGGGTGCTATATAGCCATTTTAATGATTACTATCCTTTGTGCAAGAGATTCTTGGATAATTAACAAGATTAGAAGTGAAAATGACTGAAACAGTAAGAGTAAATAGTTTCCCACATATCCAACATCTTCAGTTATGCTTCAAATAATTAATTTACAAGCTTTGCTATTTATCCCCAGAAAAAAATTATTTAGCAGTAAAAAATTAGATGTCTGAATATTTCACATAGATACCAGAAGGCCAAAGATCAATAAATCTAATTAAATACACCAGGAAATGCAGTTTTTCACTTTGTATTATTTTGTTGCGTATAGTCACAGGTGAAACATACTAAACGCTTCTGGAAGGCTGATGGAATTCGAATGAATGTCAAATGCTTGCCTCAACAGAAAATAAACTAAGACTTAATGGTTTTCATTGAGAAAGAAGAAAACAAAACATAAGTAAGGGAAGACAAAGATGCCATACACCACAATAACCACTGGAAAAGCCCTAATTTGCCATCCAAAGCCTCAGCGACCACTATCACATTTGAGATATTATGTAGTGTAAGAGTAACTGGCATACAACCACATCCATTTATGAGTTCTATTATTTAGACATTAAATACTCAGCTGTATTTCCTCATACCAATGACAAATAATCTAAGAAAGCAAACAATTGTTTAAAAAGAGTTTCACCTATTTATAGGATCTAAAATTTCCTCATGCTATGGCTTTTCCACAAGATCACGTGACTTTTTTTTTTTGCTTTAACAAAATATACTTGGATAAAGTATTATGAGTCTCTTGCCTCAACTTTAAATTCTACAAAAAAAGGTGCAGGTCATTGAATATGAGCTTAGAGACACCTTGTAAAAGCTAAAGTCTCTTTAAAACATATTAAAATAGGCTGGGCGCAGTGGCTCATGCCTGTAAGCACTCTGGCCAAGTGCTGGCCAAGACGGGCAGATTACCTGACGTCAGGACTTGGAGACCAGCCTGGCCAACAGAGCAAAACCCTGTCTCTACTAAGAATACATAAATGAACCAGGCATGTTGGCATGCACCTGTAATCCCAGCTACTCAGGAGGCTGAGGCAGGAGAATCACTTGAACCCAGGAGGTGGAGGTTGCAGGGAGCCGAGATCACACCACTGCACTCCACCCTGGGCAACAGAGCAAGACACCGTCTCAAAACAAAAAACAACAAAAAAGCATATTAAAAGTATCAAGGAATCACTTGAAATTAGTAAAAAAATTCATATATTAACTGAGTTGACTATAAACTGATTTTAAATTTAAACATAAATGTCATACATGATACATCTCATTTTCTGTATATTTCTTCAAAGTAGTCATGTTGGATCGCTATACTTTTACTTCAATGATACCATCACTACTGAAAACAACTCTGGGGCCGTTCCTTTCAAATACCACTAAGAGCTAGTTTACAAGTTATATAACAAAACTTTTTTTTTTTAAAGACAGGGTCTCACTGTCACCCAGGCTGAAGTGCAGCCTTGACCTCCTAGGCTAAAGTGATTCTCCAGCCTCAGCCTCACAAGCGGCTGAAACTACAGGCTCTCGTCACCACACTCTACTAATTTTTTGTACAGATGGAGTTTCATCATGTTGCCTAGGTTTGTCTCAAGCTCCTGGGCTCAAGCAATCCACCTGCCTTGGCTTCCCAAAGTGCTGGGACTACAAGTGTTAGTCACCATGTCCAGCAGAAAAATCTTATCTTAAACAAAAAACAGTATCACTAAACGTGACATTTTGTCTTGCTTATCAAAAAATTTCAAGTGTGAAGATTTTCCACATTCTACAAGAATGTATTTCAGACTTTGACAACACTTCCAAAAAATCATTTCCCTAAAATGTTGTGCTCAAAGGTGGCACAGTTTGAATTCAGCGCATTACCTCCAATGGCGACTCTTCTGAGATGAACAACATTCATTTGGATGCATTTATTCTCACATGCTTGTTTCAGAATCTTTTCACTTTTTTTTTTTTTTAAAAGACAGAGTCTCACTCTGTCTTGCCCAGGTTGGAGTGCAGTGGTGCGATCTCGGTTCACTGCAACCTCCGCCTCCCAGGTTCAAGCGATTCTCCTGTCTCAGCCTCCCAAGTAGCTGGGACTACAGCCATGTGCCACCACGCTTGGCTATTTATTAAGATGGAGTCTCACACTGTCACCCAGGCTGGAGTGCAGTGGTGTTATCTTGGCTTACTGCAACCTCTACCTCCCGGGCTCAAGTGATTCTCCCGCCTCAACCTCCTGAGTAGCTGGGATTACAGGCGCGCACAGCATGCCCGGCTAATTTTTGTATTTTTAGTAGAGATAGGGTTTTGCCATGTTGGCCAGGCTGGTCACGAACTCCTGACCTCAAGTGATCTGCCCGTCTCGGCCTTCCAATGTGCTGCGATTACAGGCGTGAGCCACCACGCCCTGCCTCCACATTGTTTTATAGACTTAAACTTCATAATTACATCTCAATGGATTATTTCCTTTGAGGATTAAACACTTAAACTGAAATAAATGAACCACAGTTGATTCAAGAAAACAACTTTTGGCCAGGCACAGTGGCTTATGCCAGTAATCCTAGCACTTTGGGATGCCGAAGCAGGTAGATCAGCTGAGGTCAGGAGTTCTATGAGACCAGCCTGGCCAACCCTATCTCTATAAAAAAATACAAAAATTAGGTCAGGCGCGGTGGCTCATGCCTGTAATCCCAGCATTTTGGGAGGCCAAGGCAGGCAGATCACTTTAGGTCAGGATCTCAAGACCAGCCTGGCCAACATGGTGAAACCCCATCTCTACTAAAAATAAAAAACTTAGCTGGGCATGGTGGCACATGCCTGTAATCCCAGCTACTCAGGAGACTGGGGCAGGAGAAGCGCTTGAACGTTGGTGGGGCGGAGGCTGCAGTGAGCTGAGATCTCGCCATTGCACTCCAGGCTGGGTGACATAGTGAGACTTTATCTCCAAAAAAAAAGAAAAAACAAAACAAAAATTAGCCAGGTGTAGTGGTGCATGCCTGTAATCGCAGCTACTCAGGAGGCTGAGGCAGGAGAATTGCTTGCTTCTAGGAGGCAGAGTTTGCAGTGAGCAGAGAGCGTGCCACTGCATTCCAGCCTAGGTGATAAGAGTGAGACTTGGTCTCAAAGCAAACAAACAATAACAAAAATCTTTTTACAGAGCAACAGATGGATTGCAACCACTATCATTTTTTGTATGTGTCAAGTCATAACCACCATATTATTCAGAATGTATCAATCACTAAATTATCTTTGTTGTACAAGTTAAAGACTTGCTTTACCACTAACACCCAAGACAACTTTACTTACATAAACCAAGTTATCAGAGAAAACAAAACCACTCAAGAAATCTTTTGGCTCAATTCAGAATTCCAATTCTAATCACAAGTATTAAATCAAGTCTTTTTCCTTCAAACTGTAGTCATGTAGGTCTATAATTAAAAAGGGTAATTAGGCCCGGTGAGGTGGCTCATGCCCATAATTCTAACACTTTGGGAGGCCAAGGCGGATCATTTGAGTCCAGGAGTTTGAGATCAGCCTGGGCAACATGACAAACCCTGTCTTTACAAAAAAAAAATACAAAAATCAGCTAGGCATGGTGCTTCTA
>NW_016809913.1:4100208-4116913 GCF_001698545.2 Rhinopithecus bieti
AAAAAAAAAAAAAAAAAAAAAATACAAAAATTAGTCTGGCATGGTGGTGCACACCTGTAGTTCCAGCTAGCTACTCAGGAGGCTGAGCTGGAAGGATCACTTGAGCCCAGGGAGGCTGAGGCAGTAGTGAGCTGTGATTGTACCACTGTACTTCAGCCTGGGCAACAGAGTGAGACCCTGTTCCAAAAAAACAAAAACAAAAATACTAGTAATTAGTTTTTTTTGTTTTATTTTATTTTATTTTTTTAAGACAGAGTCTTACTCTGTCACCCAGGTTGGAGTGCAGTGGCATAACCTCAGCTCACTGCAAGCTCCACCTCTCAGGTTCATGCTATTCTCCTGCCTCAGCCTCTTATGTAGCTGGGACTACAGGCGCCTGCCACCACGCCCGGCTAACTTTTTGTATTTTTAGTAGAGACGCGGTTTCACCGTGTTAGCCAGGATGGTCTCGGTCTCCTGACCTCGTGATCCACCCGCCTTGGTCTCCCAAAGTGCTGGGATTACAGGCGTGAGCCACTGTGTCTGGCCTTAGTTTTAATACTATCACTGAACGATTACATACAAAACCTAGATTCTCTGTATATCCAAATAAAGACATCTAAGACCTGGAAGTTAAAGTTCAAAGTGTGAACAGAAAATTTATGCTCCAAGATGGTCATTGTTAAACAGTGGTTTAACAATGTTAATGTTTCTATGGTTTAGAAAAGGAGGGATTTATCAAAATTCGTCTAGAAAGACAGACAATACCATGTGTTGGGTGAAGATAACAGAAATTGGAACTCTCATTCACTGCTGGGGACAATGTAAAATAATGCAGCTACTTTGGAAAATCATTTGGCAGTTCCTCTAGAGTTAAACACTGAGGTACCATATGGTTCAATTCCACTTCTAGATATATATCTAAAAACACTGAATGCATATATCCACACAAAAACTTACATATTATATGATATAATAGAATATTATTCAGCTGTAAAAAGGGATAAAGTTCTGATACATGCTACAACATGGATCAATCTTGAAAACATTAAAGTAAAAGAAGGCAGTCACAAAAGAGCACATACTGTATGATTCCACTTACATGAAATATCTAAACTGTGCAAATTCATAGAGACAGAAAGTAGATTAGTGGTTGCCAGGGGCTGAGGTGGGGTGGGAGGAAAGGGGAGTGACTGTTGATGGCTATGGGGTTCCTTTTTAGGGTGATGAAAATGTTTACAATTAGATAGTGGTAATGAGTGCACAACTCCGAATATGCAAAATTGTATACTTAAAAAGAAAGTTTTTTTTTTTTTTTGAGACAGGGTCTCTCTCCATTTTCCAGGCTAGAGTGCAGTGGCTTGATCTTGGCTTGCTGCTGCCTCAACCTCCCGGGCTCAAGTGATTCTCCCACCTCAGCCTCCTGAGTAGCTGGGACTACAGGCATGAACCACCACATCCAGCTAATTTTTGTATTTTTTTGTAGAGGCAGATGTCACTATGTTGCCCAGGCTGGTCTTGAACTCCTGGGCTCAAGTGACTCTCCCACCTCAGCCTCCCAAAGTGCAGGGATTACAGGTGTCAGCCACTGTGCCCAGCCAACTGTACTTCAGAAAGGGTGAATTTCATTTCAATGAAGCTTTTTTTCTTTTTTTTTTTTTTTAAACTTGCCTAGAGGAGTCAGAGTCAGGTTATCAAGATGGGTATTAAATGGAAAAGATAATGTCCCATGATAAAGGAAGGGCATTCAAACCAGATGGAAAGAGTATGTAAAAGCAGAGAGTCATGTGAGGATGTCAGGGCATGGCATAGGGGGCAATGGTGAGATGGTCAGCATAGCTGAAGTACACAGTAGTTTAAAGCGTCCTTCTACAGACATTACCAAACACTATGATGATTTAAGATGATTAACCAGTCTTCTATTATTCCATATAAATGATCAATTGAGACAAATGGTTTTAAGACTTTTTTTCTACTATTATAGTGGAGATAATGTACAAAACATTCATTTGTCATTCTCAGCTTTTTGGGCAGACTTTGTGGCTCTGCCAGCTCCTAGAGTCTTCTTGGATCAACTGCCCTGATTATACCCTCAACAATGTATCATAAACACTTCCCTGATAATAGTCCAGAAGTTCACACAGGCTTACTTGGAATCACATCACAATGACAATAGAATCATCAGATTTTCAGAATACAAGGTCAGCATCTAGCCTCTTACCAAAATGACTTTTGATCTGCTTTGGCTCAGCAATTGTGCAAGTTAGGTGAGCAGTATAACAGATTATGAAGAGACTTGTATGAGACGCTAAAAAATATTTTTATAAGCCAGTGGGGCTTTTTGAAATGTAGTACATATATGATTGGGTGCTACGTGAAACAGGCATTTCATAGTTCTGTATTTCCTTTTACTGTTAACTTTTGTTGGTTTTCTAGTTATGGCTATCAATATTGATTTTCCATTTACAGTATAAATTTTCCTTTAAGAAAAAAGTCTATAAAAATACTGAATAGATAATATAGATAGTTATGAAGAAATGGCAAAAAAAAAAAAAAAAAAAAATCCCCAAACCGGTACATGAATGTCTTAAGCATGAAAACTTAGCTAAAAGGAGCACATAAAGATTTCACCTGGAAGTGAGATGGTCACAATTCAGAGAGATGATTCTGGCAGTGATGTGTAAGATGAAGGTGACGGGGTAAAATACCAGTGACAAATACTCCAATTAGGAAATTGTTGTAATAGCCTAAACCAGAGGTCTGCAAAGTATGGCCCACTTGCAATATCCTGCCCACAGCCTGCTTGTAACCTGTTTTTGTATGGCCTCCAGGCCAAGTATGGTGCTTACTTTTTTTTTTTTTTTTGAGACAGAGTCTCACTCTGTCACTCAGGCTGGAATGCAGTGGCACGATCTCAGTTCACTGTAACCTCTGCCTCGCAGGTTCAAGCGATTCTCCTGCCCCAGCCTCCTGAGTAGCTGGGATTACAGCACAAGCCACCACGCTCAGCTAATGTTATCTTTAGTAGAGACAGGGTTTCACCATGTTGGCCAGGCTGGTCTCAAACTCCTGACATCATGATCCACCTGCCTCAGATTCCCAAAGTGTTGCAATTACAGGTGTGGGTTCTTACATTTTTAAAGCATTGTTTTTTTTAAAAAAAAGAAGAAAAGAAAAATAAAAAAAAACTTTACATGGTCTATAAAGCCTAAAATGTTTACTATTTGGTCCTTTACAGAGAAAGTTTGCCACCCCCAGCTTAGATAACTGCTGAAGCTACCAAATAAGTTTGTAGCACGAGAGTGAAGCATAAAACACAATTTCTGAAGCAGAATCAACACGACTTAATGACTAATCAGATGTATGTGGTAAGAGCAGGTAAAAATTAAGATTCTATAAACTCAGACAGATAGGGATACTGTCAGGCCTCTGAGCCCAAGTCAAGCCATCACATCCCCTGTGACTTGCATGTATACACCCAGATGGCCTGAAGTAACTGAAGAATCACAAAAGAAGTGCAAATGCCCTGCCTCGCCTTAACCGATGACATTCCACCAGAAAAGAAGTGAAAATGGCCGGTCCTTGCCTTAAGCGATGATATTATCTTGTGAAATTCCTTTTCCTGGCTCATCCTGGCTCAAAAGCTCCCCACTGAGCACCTTGTGACCCCACTCCTGCCTGCCAGAGAACAACCCCCCTTTGACTGTAATTTTCCTTTACCTACCCAAATCCTATGAAACGGCCCCACCCTTATCTCCCTTCGCTGACTCTCTTTTCGGACTCAGCCTGCTTGCACCCAGGTGAAATAAACAGCCATGTTGCTCACACAAAGCCTGTTTGGTGGTCTCTTCACATGGATGCGCATGACAGATACTATCATCCAAGAGAAGAAAACAGAAAGGAGAGTATCTTTTAAAATTAAATCATTTTTCTTTGATTATGAAAAATAAGTGACAACAAGCCAAAATTAGATAACAGACTTACAGTATTATATCATTAGGAAGACAAACTTGCTCAAAGATGGGCATTCACCCTGAGAACCTGTGTTTCATAACTAAGGAGAAATGTGTTCTTTTTCCTATATTAGATTTCTAAAATGAAGAGGCTGACATTTTACTATTGAAGAGAATCATGCTTATATACATTCTAGAAAGTACTCACAATTAGGCCTATCATAACAATGTCCTTTTTGCATATCTATTGTTCACAAAACTTCCAAATTGTTTCTTCCTTTTTTTTAAGAGACTGGAATTCTTTGTTGCCCAAACTGGATTCTGGGCTCAAACGACCCTCCCACCTCAGGCTCCCAAGTAGCTAGGATTACAAAATAGTTTTTTGAAAAACAACTGTCTACACTAAAAGTCCACTTTTCAGTGCTATATACTACTAAAATATTTTAAATGTTCTACTTTTAAATATAGGTTAAAACCTAGTAGCATAAAATTTTAATCCTGAAAACCTGAATTGCTTTCAGACAAGATCAGGTGCATTCAGGATGGTATGACTGCTTTCAGAAATAACCAAACATACATAAATTCGTTTCAAAACACAATTTTTTTGAGACAGGGTCTCACTCTGTCCCCATAACCAGATGAACTGCAGTGGAGGGAACACAGCTCACTGCAACCTTGAACTCCTGGGCTCAGGCGATCTTCTTGCCTCAGCTTCCCAAGTGGCTAACACTACACAGGTGTGTGCCACCACACCTGGCTAATTTTTTAAAAAATATATTTTGTAGAGACAGGGTCTCATGCTGTTGCCCAGGCTGGTCTCAAACTCCTGGTTTCAAGTGATTCTCTTGCCTTGGCCTCCTAAACCACTGGGATTATAGGTATGAGCCACTGAAGCTGGCCTCATTTCAAACTTTAGAAGTCCTATTTAAATGATATGAAGGCCAGGTGCGGTGGCTCACACCTGTAATCCCAGCACTTTGGGAGGCCGAGGTGGGCAGATCACCTGAGGTCAGGAGTTCGAGACCAGCCTGTCCAACACGGTGAAACTCCATCTCTACTAAAAATACGAAAATTAGTAGGGCGTGGTGGGGGGTGCCCGTAATCCCAGCTACTCAGGAGGCTGCGGCAGGAGAATCACTTGAATCCAGGAGGCGTAGGTAGAAGTGAGCCGAGATCGCGCCACTGCACTCCAGCCTGGGCAACAAGAGCGAAACTCCGTCTCAAAATAAAAAAAAATTGTAAAATAAATAAATAAATGAGACATGAGGCACAGGTGCAATGAGCATAGACATGGCATAAAACTTAATAGGGTTTTCTAAAAAAAAAAAAAAAAAAAAATCCAAAAAGACCAAAGAAAAAAATTACAGAAGAGAAAACTGGACCTGTTTCTAAAGTAAAATATTTAAACTGCAATTTGAAATTCTCAGGAAAGTGCTGTAGGAAATTTATGATCATTCTCATGATTTTCAGAAATTACTTTTTTCCATTTTCTTAAGAATTTTGGAAGAATCAATACGTGAGGGAAGACAGTTCTGGAAACATTTCAAAAACAGATCAACTGAGAGTAGCAATGTAAGTATATAACAAAACAGATCAACTGAAAGTAGCAATGTAAGTATATAAAAAAAGACACTATTTTAAACTTAATTTTGCTTTTAGAGACAAGGTCTTGCTTTGTTGCCCAGGTTAGGGTAGTTCATTGTAGCCTTGAATTCCTGGGCTCAAGCAATCCTCCTACATCAGCCTCCTGAGTTGCTGGGACTATAGCTCACATCCCACCATGCCTGGTTGATTTTAGGAAGATGATACAGTGTACACACTGTTTGTAGCAATTAAGGTTCTAGCAGGAAACAGGTGGCACATTCAAACTGAGATATTAGAGATTATGTATAAAGGAGAAGGCACGTTTTAAGGAAACTCTAAGAGACAGTGTGATACTACACCTAAAGTAGTGAGTGCAGGAAGCAGTTAGCAAAAAGTAGACACAGAGTAGGTTGTGTGGAGAGGGTCACCCAACAAAAACCATACTGCGTGGAGGGATGCAGCCAGCCCACAGGGACCCTACAGAAAGGGAGCCAAAAATATATACATCCTAACCTTACTCTCTTTCTTCCCTCCAATCTTCTGCTTGTATTCCCTATGGGCCAGCTGAAAGCCAGAGAGGAGAGGAGCCCAAAGATACCCTCTGCACAGATCAGCCTTTTAAGGTACAGAGCAGGGTAAAGAACAGAGTGGATTTGAAGAGGCAAAGGCAAGATGTCCAGTATGTAGTTATGTTAGTCAGCACAAACTAATTTCTGTCACAAATAATCCCAAAATATCACTGGCTAAGACAACAAAAGTTTATTTCCCTTAGATCATGTCTTCTAATGGTTTCACCATCTTCTAGGGTCTTGGAGACCCCCTCCACTGAACTGTCTGTTTCTAGTAGGCGATGACAGAAGAAAGCAAGAATGGAAGATTGGTGAGAAGTTAAGACATCAGGCTTAAAAATGATATACAGTTGACCCTTAAACAACACAGGTTTGAACTGTGCTAATCCTTCCACGTCTGCCAGCCCAGGGACAGTAAGACCAATCCCTCTTTCTCCTCCACCTACTCAACATGAAGATAACAAAGATGAAGACCTTCATGATAATCCACTTCCACTCAGAGAATAGTAAATATATTTTCTCTTCCTCATGATTTTCTGAGCTACAATTTCTTTTCTCAAGCTTATTTCACTCTAAGAATACAGCATATACACCATTAACTTACAAAACATGTTAATCTGTTTATGTTATCAAAAGGTTTCCGATCAACAGTCTATTAGTAGTTAAGTTTTTGGGGAGTCAAAAGTTATACGTAGATTTTCAATGGCATGGAGATTCAGTGCCCCTAACCCCAGTGTTGTTCAAGGGTCGATTGTACATCACTGGAACTGACATTTTAGTGGCCAGAACTCAGTCAGATGGTACCACCTAACTATCAGAATGCTAAGACTGGTATGGTGCTGTGCCCAGAAGGAAGAGGAATATGAATATGCTAAGTACTACTATCATGTATTATGTAACACTCCAGTAAAAACTGGAACAGCACCTCAAAATCAATCTCATCAATATTTCTGCAGTGAAACATTTACTATCCACATTAAGTGAAACAAATAAAGATAGCTAAAAACCTCACACCAATGCAGATAAGGCATTTGCACCAAATAAATTGTGGTGTCAAACTTTTTTATTTTGATAAAACTTAAAGTTTTGGAGGATTTTTGGATTTCAGATTACAGACAAGGGATTATGTGCATTATGATCCACATTGTACAAATGAAGAAATCCTCTCAAAACAGCAGCCAGGAAAGTAGAGATGAAAGTTAAACTCAGGCCTATGCCTTCCAAATTTATGCTAATGTGAAGGGAAAACTGCAAATAACCAAATTACTCTTATTTTAGACATTAATTATACCAGCCCTCCGACATGGTGAAACAGGAGGTATTTCAATGAATTCCAATACTTACTGTGTCCTTTTTTTTTTGAGATGGAGTCTTGCTTTGTGCCCCAGGCTGGAGTGCAGTGGTGCGATTTCAGCTCACTGCAACCTCCGCCTCCCGGGTTCAAGCAATTCTCCTGACTCAGCCTCCCGAGTAGCTGGGACTACAGGCGCCCGCCACCATGCCCGGCTAATTTTTTGTATTTTTAGTAGAAAAAGGGTTTCACTGTGTTAGCCAGGATGGTCTCGATCTCCTGACCTCATGATCTGCCCACCTTGGCCTCCCAAAGTGCTGGAATTACAGGCATGAGCCACTGCACCTGGCCCTGTATCCTATTCTTTATAAGCACTCAATATTTCAGAAGGTAGAGGGAATAGACTTACCACAAAAAAGCCAGAATATGGTGGAAGATTTAGTTTCTTTAGTGAAAAGGAGACTCTGATAAGTATAAAGTACTAAAATGACTGACTCTGATGTGAAGAATTAGGGAAGGATCCTATAAAAGGTGCTGACATGAGTGGAACTTGAAGAAACAACACAATTTTGAATGAGGAAAGTACAGTAGTACCCCCTTAACTGTGGGGGATATGTTCCAAGACCCCTCAGGGATACGTGAAACCAGAGAATTACAGTATTGAACCCAATATATACTGTGTTTTTTTCCTATACATAAATACCTGTGATACAGTTTAATTATAAATTAGGCACAGTAAGAGATTAAAAACAATAAAATAGAAGTTATAGCAATATACTATAATAAAAGCTATGTGCACATGGTCTCTCTCTCAAAATATCTTAATGTACTATACTCACCCTTCTTGTGATGATGTGATATGACACAATGCCTATGTGGTAAGATGAAGTGAGTTGACTGATGTAGCACTGTGACATAGTGCTGGGCTATTAACCTTCTCATGATACATCCAACTTATGAATTATTTCTGGAATTTTCCATTCAGTATTTTCAGGCCATGGTGGACCATGGGTAATTGAAACTATGGAAAGTGAAACTTAGGATAAGAGGGGGCTATTACTACACTTTGGGCAAGTTGGGGAGGCTGCACAAAGATACAAAGTTGGTGGGTATTTGAAGACCCGAATAACGGCAAATTGATTTTTGTTTGTTTGGGAGCATTTCAGTGCTAAACAGAATTTAAATTTTACTTAATCATCATCAAGAGGCCTGGGGAGCTTAAGAGAAATAAGAAAGAGAAGATAATGAGAAACCCAATGGTGGAGAAACATTTGGCTAGTTGATGATACAATTAACCAAGAGATTATGAGAAGAATATATGTAGATACAAAAATAGGAAGGAGAAAATGCTACCTTTTGAATTTTAAACAAGTTGAGACTGAGGTGTTTGAAGCATCAATAAAGAGTTGTGTAAGTGTAGTACTCAAAAGATCAGGATTAGAAAAATAGGGTAAGTCACAGTTTGCTCAAGTTCAAAACACTACTATTACTATTATCAACTATATACCCCTAAAGAAATCCACAGAATGAGCAAGTGAGCAGAGAGAGGACAATGACAAACTCCTGTAAATTACTGTGGTACTCTGATTTATAATATCTACTCTGGTTGCCAAGAAACTTTTTTTGTTTACTTCTTAGATCTGACCATATTAACCTCCGGTTAAGTGAAGTTATTACATGTACCACATAAATTAAGATTTACCAAGCAAGGTTCTATTCATGGTTTATTCATTCAGGGGAAAAACGATCTTCATAGCACAGTAAAACAAGCAAGGAACATGTACTGGCTTGTATTTCTGCCGTTTATGTTGTAATTTCCTTGTATGTCAACACCATTGTTCACAGCCCTGCAATTTTTAAAGTATGCTGGCCAATGTGGTGAAAACATTAGCACAATACAACTCAACTTCCCTATATGCTAGTTATCATGGAAAACTTTTGGCTGACCAAAAGACAAAACTCCTTTAAAAAATTTACTTTATGCACTTCAAGGTGAGTGGTTTAATACATTAAAAAACCATACACAAACACACAAAAGTTTGTAAACTTAGTATGAAAAAGTATCACTTTCATATGTAGTCCTTTACTTAAGTTTCATATTAATGAAGTTTAACTTCTTTTCCAAGGTTACTTTATTTACCAAAAATTAAATACCTGAAATGTTGTATTACTGAATTATTTTTTAAACTTCAAAATAACCATGGGTAGAAACTACCCTATGTTCTAAGGAAAAAGCAGACAACTTTAATACACTTACTTGGTTTAAAATCATAATAATCACAGCAGGCAAAACAGTAAATTCATCTAGTTAGAGTCAATCCAGTGAAGCAATTCATTAATGTATACATGGATAAGAGAAATAACAAATGCTATTCACTGGATTCTTTAAATAAGCAAGCAGATTTTAGAACTTTATTTGAGTTCTTTAAACTCTGCCAAAGTCTATCTGTTTATACGTAGTTGTCTGGAAACACTCAGTTGGATACTTCCAAACAGCAAATGGCAGGTCAAGGTTAGAACACGTGACTTCCTCACTAATTATATTTAAATAGAATGCAGTGAGAGAGAAATCAGATTCCCCATAGACACTGGAGAAAGACTGAATTCTTACTCTTCAAAGAAAAATATCAAAAGGTAACATTAATTTGAAATGTTCTCAATTACATATTAGAGCCAAATACAACTTTTACTATATATGCTAAGAGTTTTACAGTTAAAATTTGGGCTTTAAGTCACAGACTTAAGTTCTAGCTTGGGTCATTTTTAGATATGCACCCTCAGACAAGTTATGCCCCTTGTCTGAGCCCATTTACAAAATGAAGGAGTTGGTTGTGTTCATTTCTAAATCTTAAAACTATGAACTTCTCTAACTAGTTTTTGTTGTTGTTGTTGTTGTTGTTGTTGTTTTAACAAAGAAAACCTCATCCCAGCACTGGGGAAATCCTATGGTTTAACCTCTTTAGTCTCTGGAGTAAATATTTAGAAGTAATATCCTAATTTGTGACCTAAACTAAAACCTTAAATTGTTGGAATAAAGGTCATGAGAAATCAAGAAAATACCAATATTTATTTCATTATTTCTTTTGTTGCTCTACTGTCCCAAATTGCCTCTCAGCCTTTGCCCCTACCCTACTCTATACTGATCTCAAGCCCCCATATTTATTGTATTGAATGTCTAGTGTTTTTTTTTCCTCTTTTAAATAGAAAAATGCCAATTAAGCTCTTTTTTAGTCTTTGGATTGTTTTTGCCTTCAGCTGGTAGCCCTCAATAGAAAATAGGTCGTCTGTCAGCAGATGTTGACAACAAAGAAAGGGAAGCTTTTTATTTGTTCACTAACAGTGAAAAAGCAAACATTTACATAACACATACATGTACTGATAAACACAATTAAGGATATATGCTTGCCTATTTGTGATCCATGTGTTCAATTAAAATTATCTAATTATTGTGAAACAGAGGAGGATGATGTTCAAGCTATCACTGATCGGCCTGCTCTTCATGTTTGTTAACATTCCGGGAACAACTTCAACATCAACAACCTCAAATTCTACGGCAGTATCCAGTACTGCATCAAGCCTGAATCCCAGGACCACATTTAATCCCAGGACGAGCACCAATCCCAGAATGAACACCAATCCTGGGACAAGTACAGATCTCAAAATGACCTCGAGTCCCAAGATGACTCCAAATTCCAACACAAGTCTGAATACAGCAGTGATCCCAAAGATAGCCACAACTATGAATATGAACACTGTGACAAATGGTAGCAGCAATCCCAGAATGAACCCCAACCCTGGGACAAGCCTAGATCTCAAAATGACCTCGAGTCCCAAGATGACTCCAAATTCCAACACAAGTCTGAATACAGCAGTGACCCCAAAGATAGCCATAATTATGAATATGTGCACTGTGACAAATGGTAGGACCATACTCAATCCAATGGACAACATTCACTTTATTTTCTATGTAATATTTTTGCTGTTTTGTGTACACTTGCACTTGGGCTGAAGTGAACTTCAACTGCCTGCATTCTTCTCAGTTTCTTATTATCTGCTGAATGACAAGCATGCTAGGAAAATATCATTTATTTCAACTTATTACTTAAGAAATTATTAACTTGATTTGTTTTTTTGCAAATTATAATTGTGTAAGTTCAAATATTAACTTAATATGACGGTTTCCTTCCATATGAAGAAAGTACGTACTTACTACCTTATTATTAAATGCTGAAAGAAGCAAAATACCATGTTTGCCTTTTAAATGTTTGCAAAACTGAATTGAAACTCAGATATTTATATTAAAGGTGTAAGAGAAGAAATTATGTAGGTGGGGTGTGTGTGTGTGAGAGAGAGAGCACACATATGACAGTGAGAGAGCGAGTGAGAAACAGAAAGAGATGAAGGATAGGGGATAGGGGATGGGGGTGTGGGATAAGGAGTGGTATGGGGGAAGCTGTTTTGTATTTCCTTTTATTTTATTTTTTTGAGACAGAGTTTCACTCCTTTTGCCCAGGCTGGAGTGCAATGGCATGACCTCAGCTCACTGCAACCTCCACCTCCCAGGTTCAAGCAATTCTCCTGCCTCAGCCTCCAGAGTAGCTGGGATTATAGGCGTGCACCATCAGGCCCAGCTAATTTTTTGTATTTTTAGTAGAGGGGTTTCATCATGTTGGCCAGGCTGGTCTCAAACTCCTGACTTCAGGTGATCTACCAGCCTTGGCTTCCCAAAGTGCTGGGATTACAGGTGTGAGACACCAAGCCCGGTCTATATATATATATTTTTTTAAACAGACAAAAAATGCTAATCTGATAAACTAAAGTGCTTTACAAAATAACACATTCATCTGAACATATTTCATGAATGTGTTAATAGTAGTATGTCATTTCGCTAAGAAAAGGTGCCAATTCTCCTAACTTTTGTAATGTATAATGATATTGCGCCAATGACAAGATTATCTTATACTGAGTAAACCCTTGTCTTATGTTTCAAAAAATCATTTGTAAATCAGATGCCTGGAATTGAAAACTTATTTTCCCCAGAGTAATATATCTCATAACTGTTGGTTAGGTTTTCATGCTCATCTACAAAGATTTACCCAAGCATAAAATTTTAATAGTAATAAGCATGTGATTAATAGTGCATTTGTTAAGAGCTTTGGCTTAGGTTTGAAACCCACTTCTGATTCTTACTAGTCATGCTACCATGGATTAAATACATGACCCAGTGAGATTCCCAAACACACTTTAGTAATAAATGAATCACTTGCAGTGCCTGTTAAATATATAAATAAGGCCCTGCCCCTGAGATTTTGATTTGGAAGTAGGGCTGGAGACATGTTTGTTTTAATGTTTCAGATCATTCTGATAGCCAGGTTTGGGTTTCAGTTTATATGCATATCAATTAATTGTTAATAATATCTCAGAAGGTTATTATGTGGATTAAATGAGAAATTATGTAATATGCAGTTTCCTGACGCAGGGAAAGCACTTAGGAAATGTTAGCTATTATCATTGTTTACTACTACCACCCAAAAAGCAATTGCCAGGTATCACAATATTCCTAAGAGGAAAACTCTTCTTTGTAACTTGGGTTTTGTTTTGTGTTTTTTTAAATTTATTCTTTCAGATAGGGCCTCATTCTGTTGCCCAGGCTGGAGTACAGAGGTATGATCTCAGCTCACTGCAGCCTTGACCTCCTAGGCTCGCTCAAGTGATCCTCCCACCTCAGCCTCCTGAATAGCTGGGGCTACAGGTGTATGCCACCACGTATGGTTGATTTTTGTATTTTTCTGCAGTGACAGGGTTTCACCATGCTGCCCAGGCTGATCTCAAACTCCTGAGCCCAAGTGATTTCCCTGCCTTGGCCTCCCAAAGTGCTGGGATTACAGGTGTGAGCCACCACGTCCAGCCACTTTGGGGTTTTATATTTTTAATTATTCTTACAAAAACAATATATGCTCCTGGCAAGCCAAACAACATAGAGATAAATAACAGAAATATTAAATTAGTCCTCTATCTCCTCCAATCACACTTCCGAGATAAGCAATGTGAACAGTTAATATACATAATTTCATACATTTCTCAGTCTACACATACACATGTGCAGGTACACACACACATTGTCATCTACCTTGTAAGGTAAGTGTCAAGAGTCATCTTTCTGGGCCTTTTAAAAGCTGGATGTAGAGGACTTCTGCTAGTTCTGCCTGTCCAGTATCCATTTTTCCTCATTCTGGTAACAGCAATTCAATTTTCCTTTGTGAAAACCCTGCCCCCATGCCCTCCTTTTAGTTCATGCAATTTGGATAGGGCTGGCTTTACCACTGCATTCCAGGAAGGGGCATATGATCCAGGTCTAGATAACCAAGAAATTCCATCCCCTTTGCCATAGTGACTGCCTTAGGAATTGGCATGTGACTCACACCAGGCCAGTAAGACCAACCACTTTTGCTGAAACCACAAAACTAGGAAAGAGGTGTTTTTCCACTGGGATTGTTAAGCTAGGAGAACACAAACCATTACTGGCCAAAACTTGGGAGGAGCTGCTTGGGAATAAAACCGACACAAAGAAAGTAGAGTTAAGAGCCAGAGAAGACAGATGTTCTGCAGATGATATTGTTCAAAGCTCTGCATCTAGTCATGCAAGAAACTAGTACATCTCTTGATTTTCTTAGGCATATGAGTCAGTAAATTCCTTTTTGGCACACATAAATTTGAATTGCATTTCTGTCACTTGTAACAAGCAAAATCAACACATTGCATTATTCACTAATATAAATGTATCATCATTTATTCAACAATCCCCCTTTTGAAACACAGCTCTATTGTTTTCCTTTTTGTTGCCACTATATAAACAGTGTTGCAACAATGTCCTTGTATTATGCTACTTTACCACAGGGCAAGAGCGTAAGTATATAGGATGGAATAGAAGGAAAAGATTAGAAAAGTAAATTAGGCCAAAATTACCTTGCATGTTTGACTACAGAACTTGGACTTTATGCAGGGAGTCAATGGGAGAGACAAGCTTTCTACTGGAAACTGGCTCCAGAAGAAATGTTAAGATTACCTAGAAGTAGTCATCTGGGGATGAAGGAGGAGGAGAATAATGCTACATTAGTATAGGTAAGACACAGTGAGAGTTCCAGTAATGCAGTGGGAGAAAATGGTTTCGAAAGACATTGCCAAGGTACCTAATAGTAATATTAGTCCATTAAGGTCTAACTAAAAAAAAAAATTAGGCCAGGCATTGTGGCTCACATCTATAATCCCAGCACTTTAGGAGGCCAAGGCAGGAGGATTGCTTGAGCCCAGGAGTTCAAGCCCAGCCTGGGCAACCTATAGCAAGACTTCATCTCTACAAAAACATAGAAAGAAAAATTAGCCAGCTGTGGTGGCGTACACCTGTCTTCCCACCTACTTGGGAGTATGAGGCAGGAGGATTGTTTGAACCTGGGAGCTAGAGGCTACAGTGAGCCATGATAGTGTCACCGCACTCCAGCCTAGGCAACAGAGTGAGACCCTATCTCAAAAACAAAACAAAAAAAAATTAAAACACATACCTAAGAACAGCCCCTGATGAAGAAACAGCACTGAGTGGTCATTTTTTTTTTTTTTTTTTTAGACAGAGTCTTGCTCTGTCGCCAGGCTGGAGTGCAGTGGTGCAATCTTGGCTCACTGCAACCTCCACGTCCCGGGTTCAAGCAATTCCCCTGCCTCAGCCTAACAAGTAGCTGGGACTACAGGTGCGCGCCACCATGCCTAGCTAATTTTTTGTGTTTTAGTAGAGATGGCGTTTCATCATGTTGGCCAGGACGGTCTCGATCTCCTGACCTCATGATCTGCCCGCCACAGCCTCCCAAAGTGCTGGGATTACAGGCACGAGCCACTGTGCACACAGCCAAGTAGTCACATTTTGAATCACATGACTGCTGGGCCAGGAGCACATACTGGACGTAGGGGCAGCCAGAAATCAACTGGCTGGCCAGAACCTAACATTAAAGTTTCTGCCAAGCAGAGATACTTTTTAGCTGAATCATATTTTCTTTCTGGAATTTCAGACGTGCAGTACGAGACAATGAAGGGGTTACTATCTGGGGCAAAAGCTGAAAGAATACAGAAAGATGAAAATCATGAGAAAGAGTTGAACACAAAACTAAGAGAGTCAAAGAGCGTAGCCAGTTCCAGCACCACAGCCATCTAGTTCTCTTTATCTGGGTAGGCTCTGTTCTAATTCATGCTTTTCCTAAAAGCTATTCTTGAGAAAATACAAATGACTGCTTTGCAATAATAACTAAAATAACTTAATTGATTGCCCAGGATCTCACAGGTAAAACCAAGATTTGGTGACTAACAATGAGAAAGATAAAAGAAATAAGAAGAAATAATTTAAAATGATTAGGGTCTCTAGATGGGGAACTAGAAGGGATGATGATGCTACTGAGAAAGAGAAATATGGTGTGAAGAGGAGGTTGATTTGAAGATATACTGAATTAAGTTTTGGACATTTCAAGTCTGAAACATCTGTGGACTATCTATAAGGAGATTAGAAAATCCACAATTCAAAAAGCATTACTTAACACATGGTAGTCTAAGCCACAGAAACGCAGGAATATCAAAAGAAGTCAAATCCAAGTGCTCTTTGACAAAACTGATGGCATACAGAGACAAGACCTTCATAATGGAGTACATGGATACTCTGCTGTGATGTACTGTGTACTCATCTGTCACACCAGGTAAAAATGAAGGCCAGGAGGAGCTCCAGTAGGTCTAAGAAAGAAACTAAAAGGATTGAAAATCTGAAACTGACAGTGCCATATTCCCCAAAAAAAGAATGAAAGAAAAAAAGAAAATCTCAAATTTACTCCTTACATAACTTTACAGGTGAAAAAAACACTTTATAGGGGAGGTAGACAGTTTTTATAAGCACACACCCCAGCTTTAACGGATGAAGCAACAGATTTGGAAAAATAAACTTATTTATGATTATGCAGCTAAGGCCAGGTGCTGTGGCTCACACCTGTAATCCTAGCACTTTGGGAGGGTGAGGCAGGCAGATCACCTGAGGTCAGGAGTTCGAAACCAGCCTGGCCAGTATGGTGAAATCCCATCTCTACTAAAATACAAAATTAGCCAGGCATGGTGGTGCATGTCTGTAATCCCAGCTACTCGGAAGGATGAGGCAGGAGAATCACTTGAACCCAGGAAGTGGAGGTTGCAGTGAGCCGAGATCGCATCATTGCACTCCAGCCTGGGTAATAAGAGTGAAACTCCATCTCAAAAAAAAAAAAAAAAAAAAAAAAAAAAAATGCACCAAAAAAACAGCAGACCTG
>NW_016809913.1:4117295-4119930 GCF_001698545.2 Rhinopithecus bieti
AATTCTTAGCCACTCTCAAGCCACAACACTCAATAGCTTTCATGGAAACCAAACTGATTGAATCTCACTAAGGGATCTGCAGCAGGTCCAATCTGCTTTCCTTTAGTTTTTGCTAGATCACCACAGAGCAAGAATACAAATATAACAGTTTCTGATCCTGAAAAAAAACCCAGCTTTGTTTACCATAAAGCTTTGCTATTTGTAAACTAATAAGATTTTAAAGAAGACGGGGATACACATCTTCTACCTCCCTTACCAATGTTTCCTTTTTACTTAGACAACAAAGGGAAAGTAAAAATATCCTGGTTGTATTAAAGGTTGGGGTTAGAATACAAATATGGTTCATCTCAAGTGCAAACGAAAATTAAAATGATCTTACGCAATTTAGAAATGGCAACTGAGATGAGAGCTGGAGAGAGGCCTTTCATGGGAAGGTGAGGAGGGGTTACTTAAGAGTTGTTAAAGGGCAGGGGGGTGCAGGGGGAGGTTCAATGCAATTTTCAGTTTGGACTTCTTGGTCTTAAGGCTATCTGAATTACCCAATTAGACAAGTTTCCCATCTTCCACTGATCTTCCTTCACCATCTCTTTACTATTTCTCAACCTCAATTTGTTTCCCACACACTGCCACCTGTGGCTAGTAAGTTGACTAACAATGTAAGTCTACTAACTTAATGGTTATGGATGTTAAATACTGTTAAATTCAGGAAACTGGTAAAGATTAAGTCTACAACTAATGAGTAGCAGAAGTAAGTCTAAACATGGTCCTTGAGATTCCAAAGTCAGTGGTTTCTCTACATATCATGTTGTCTCTAAGGTTCAATTACCATGAATGTATGTCATGGTAAATGCAAAGAAGTCAAACTGACGAAATAATGTCACAGATGAGTTTTCAAAAGGAAGGTAAAACGAGGCAAGAAAGAAAAGACAATGGTAGGGAAAGCAAGGCAAGCATCATACCTATTATTAAAGAAGAGCTCACAACATTTCCAGAAAGGCTTTCTAGGAACTAGCCTCAACTGAGGGCAGCATGAACAAGAACCATTTTCCAGGCCACCGCCTGCACCACCTTCACAGATATTTTCCACCACTTCTTTGAATTATTTTCTAAATCACCCTAATGCCATCTTACACAGCATATTTTTAAAAGTTCTCAGAAATAGGCTCTTACAGTTTTATTTCTTCCTTTAAAAAAAGTTCCCGGTTATCATGTTGTGAGTACTATTTAATCAGAATATACTTGAAAACAACATATTCTTTGTGGGTTTTTAACTCTTGGTAATTAATCCATTGCAGGCAGTATTTTAAAAAATGATGTAGGACAGAGAAACCAGTATGAAATGGGTAGTATCAAAAGCAGCTACTAGATACTGACCATCATTTTAGGAAAGGCAGGCTATTTATCCTGCTATATGCTCCGAGGTAAACTTGTCTTCAATTCCTGTTAAGTCAATTAGGAAAAACCAAACTTGCCATCTCTTTATATTTGCTATAATGTAAAAAATTCCGTTAAGAGACACCAAAACATAGTATGTCTTACCTCCGTGCAACATAATAAAAAATAGGATTTCCAGATTTGGAAGTCCCAGCTTGGTAGAAAATACTTAACGTTTTCAAAGCCTTGAATTCTTCTTTTTCATGTACCTGATGCCTAAAAGAAAAAGAACAGAGTAACTATGAGGGTTTATGTCGTCTACTGAGTATGTAAAAAAAAGTCTATAACTGGATAAACAATAAAACACTAAAATGAAAAAATATTTTAAAAGCAACAGGCATTCTAAAGGGTAATTTGGCAACATGCACCAAAAATTTCAAGGTATTACTCTTTGAACCACAAAAGAACTTTTAGGACTATTCTAAGAGAACTATTGGACAAGGATATTAACCATAGGATTGTTTTACTCATGACGTTTTGTCCCAGACAGAAGTTTATGATTTTTTAATGAATTCATTTTATCAATCTTTTCTAGTTTATGGATTTTGAATGGATGAAAAAGGCCTTAGCTTTGCTCATGTTTTTTTGATTTATGGGAGTCTATCATAAATGGTATGAAAGTATTTTTCCAGATCATTACTCAGTTGTATCAACACCATTTATTGAAAGTCCATCCTAATCTAGATTTTGAATACCAGTTATATCATATGTTACGTTCCCATATGTATTAAAGCCTGGTTTAATTGTTATATAGTTTGCTCAAGACTCAGTGTGCTTCTTTAACCTCAAGATACACGTCATTCATCAACTCCAGAAAACATCCATCCATTAGCCTTTCAAATATTACTTCTCCCCATTCTCACTGAGCTCAGTTTCTAGGGAACACCTACTAGACATATCTTGGACCTTCTCATTCTACCTTCTGCATCTCTTAACCTCTTTCATATTTTCCATTTATCTGTCTGTACTGACTGTATGCTAGGTAATTTGCTTAGAAACTAGCTTCAGCTACAAATTTTATTTTTTTTTGAGACGGAGTTTCGCTCTTGTTGACCAGGCTGGAGTGCAGTGGTGTGATCTCGGCTCACTGCAACCTCTGCCTCCTGGGTTCAAATGATTCTCCTGCCTTGGCCTCCCAAGTAGCTGTGATTACAAGTGCCCACCACCACGCCCAGCTAATATATATATATATATATATGTA
>NW_016809913.1:4122567-4202580 GCF_001698545.2 Rhinopithecus bieti
TTTTAAGTTTTTTTTTTTTTTTTTTCTGAGATGGAGTTTAGCTCTTGTGGCCCAGGCTGGAGTGCAATGGCACGATCTTGGATCACTGCAACCTCTGCCTCCAGGTTCAAGCGATTTTCTGCCTCAGCCTCCCAAGTAGCTGGGATTACAGGCGCCTGCCACCATGCCCCGCTAATTTTTTTTTTTTTTTTTTTTTTTGAGACAGAGTCTCACTCTGTCGCCCAGGCTCGAGCGCAGTTGCCGGATCTCAGCTCACTGCACGCTCCGCCTCCCGGGTTTACGCCATTTTCCTGCCTCAGCCTGCCGAGTAGCTGGGACTATAGGCGCCTGCCACCTCGCCCGGCTAGTTTTTTGTATTTTTTTTAGTAGAGACGGGGTTTCACCGTGTTAGCCAGGATGGTCTCGGTCTCCTGACCTAGTGATCCGCCCGTCTCGGCCTCCCAAAGTGCTGGGATTACAGGCTTGAGCCACCGCGTCCAGCCCCAGCTAATTTTTGTATTTTTACTAGAGACAGGGTTTCACTATGTTGGCCAGGCTGATCTCGAACTCCTGCCCTCAGGTGATCTGCCTGCCTAGGCCACCCAAAGTGCTGAGATTACAGGCATGAGCCACCATGTCAGGCCGATATTTTCTATACAAAGCTTTATTGCATATACTTAAAGTATCACAAATGAGTTTATCATAGAATTAAAATGCTGACAATATTTTAATTACTGAATTCCTATGAATTAGCTGTTCTTCAGATTCAAATGCCAACGCTAATTTGAACTTCTTTGGGTCTATGACAGTTTGCAAGCCATAAAAACCCAAAGAGTGAATCTGTGATTTCTTAACTTGACAAAAAAATAATAATAATAACCACTGGAACCTAGGTAGGTTTGTTGATTATTTAATATGACTTAACCTTTTGTTTGTATTTTTTTGAAAAAAAGAATCTTTCTCTTTCTAAACCATAATTCTTAGTCCAAGAAGATGCAAAGTAAAAAGCACTATTCATGACCAATAATTATATTAATCTAAATTTAAACGGAGAGTATTCACTATCCCCATGACTGGGAAATCTTACCTGTTGCTGGAAAGATACTGGCCAATTTTCTCCTGATTGTTCCAGAGTAGACGATGTAAAGCAAGCACATTGCCGTCACTGATGAAGGAAAGACTATGATTTACTGCATCACTTGTAGGACAATCAGATGCTATATCAAGAAAAAACCTTCAAAAATGCAAAGTCATTAGAATTTTCAACACCAGATACACCCAGACTTATGTTTGAATTAAATTTATATGAAGTAACTTTGTGAAGTAACTGAGATTACAAATATGGAGGGCTTGTTCCCAAAATGTGACTCGACATCAGACAAAGCAAAAAGGACAAGAAGAAAGTTGGCTTTCCATTTCTGATACATGGATTCAGCTTCAAAGTAGGCTTTGAAGTTAAACAACAACAAAATTGAGATGGATAAAACTCTGGAAAGAGGCTAGTATTTTACAGACAAGGAAACGAAGGTCCAGACAAAAGACTTCCCCAAAGATACATAGCCTGCCAGAGCCAGGATTAAAACTTTGATCCTTTTAACTTTGTACGGGTACTCAGAGTGCCAGAATATGAATCCTATGCTGACATTCACTCTCTTTCCAACAAGGCTTGTCATTCAGCAATATACCTTTTAAACTCCAGTTTCCCTAACAGAAAAGCAGTCAGTAACAACTACAATGATGATAGACTGGAAGAGAGAGTTGTACAAGCCTAGCTTAGATGACGAGGATCAATTAGATTCATACTACATGAAAAGCAGAATTCCAGACGTAAATTTACAAAGCACTTTCTTATGAATTATCTCATTTTTTTTCCTCTAAAAACAACTCAGGCAAAGACTTTATTCCCACTTTACAGATAAACCAGTAACTCCGAGAAATAAAGTGAAATAACTAGTTATGGAAATCTAGCAGAAAAGTTTTCTACAATCATAAAGTTCAGTTTCTCATAAACAAAATCTTATGTGTTTGCTTTACTTGGTTTAAAGAATAACATTTTAGTTTAGATACACTTCCAAATTTAAGTACCACAAATACTCTAACATCAAAAAAACCTTCTTAAACATTGTTATGTATTATTGATACCACTTGGTTTTAGTTTTAAATAAAAGAATCCTACTTCTTCCTTGTCCCCATATTGTACCATCCTCAAATCCTTTATTTAACTAGACATGTCAAAAATCCCTCTTGGTTTTCAAATATGAAAATCACTACCAAATTATAAAAAATATTATTTTGCTTCATGACTGTCTTTTATAGTAAAATAAAATAAGACAAGTTATGTCTTGACCTAAGCAGGAAAAGAAAAACACCTACACTGGAACTTCATGTAAAACAGGTACATGGACTTATGTGAAACTGAAAATATTTGATTCAAACAGAGCAACTGAATAAGTGGCAAGTAAATTACCTTCGTGCTGCATCAAAGTTGGTTTTCACAAAATCGTTGAAAGGCCGCATATGTTCTTCTTTTGTGAAGAGAACATGATTGGCGATACTCTGAAGTATCTATACAATAAAACAGGGTTACAAATAATCAGATTATTTATTGTATGAAGTCTATACATTAATATATTCTTTAAAAGCATGAATTTTCTCATTGATATTTCTGCTAGTACTTAAAAATTAATCATTCCTCATTCTATAACTTATTTTAGGTAGTGTTTCTATCCTTCCCAAATATAATTATTATATTTACATGTAAAATACATATTAAAATGTTCAATGCCTTTTAAAAAAATCCTATAGTCTACATTCTAGTCTGTTTCAGAATGTCTAGAATGATTATGCAAAAAATGATCTTCATAACACAATACATCTGCTATAACAACATGTTTTCTCATGAAAATAAGGTCCATCAGGTACCTAATGAATTCCTTTGTAATATAAACAAAATAAAACAAAAACACATAACTGAAAACCATAGGGTATTTCAAATACAAATGTAAGAGGAAGTACTATAAGAAAAGCTGAAAATTTAGTTGCAAAGGGAATTTAAGATAGCTAGATTATCAAAATAATTCACCTTTGACATTAACTTCAAGCCCCTTTCAATTCTAGGTGGTGGCTTTTTATCTAAAATCCCTGCTTCATACGGTGAGACAATGGCAGGATTGATAAATCTGAGGAACATGGCACTTCCTACTGCACCGATGCTGTTCTGAGGGAAACGCTGGCTAACCACCTAAAAACAAGGAGTTGAGAATTGAGTATAAGGTTTGAATTAAAATAAGGACATGAAAACAAAGAGTTCAAAGGTCAAACTTCGCACAAAAACTCTGAATCAATCAGTCCTCATGAATGACATATTTCTATTTTTTTCTTCTCCCAAAACATGAGAAAATAAAGTTTCCTCTCAATTCTAGTCTTGTATCATATTAAAGTACAATTAAGGTATCTCAGAGGAAAGAAAAACCTCATGGATGAGATGAGTAGAAGAAACCTGAAAAAAAATCTTCACTATATCATCACTTGTACCGCAAGTTTGATGAGTAATAAAAGCAGACCAAATTTTCACACAAAGATGATCATAATTTACTAAGATTAACAGACATGAAAGTGTGGTCAACTTTATAAGGTGAAACTAAATTTTCAACAGCACACCCCCAAAACATCCTATACCTGATAGTACATGTTTACATTTTGTTGTGTACCAGTTACAACTGAATTTAAGAAAAAAATGCTGGCCATATACAAAACAAAATCTTAGATTCCTGAGGGGAAAAAAAAAAACTTACTTACAAGTAATGTTACTGCCAGTTCCTTTTCTTCATAGCTTCCTTTATAATATAAGAACCTACCTATTATTTAAACCATGGAGGGATGGGAATTCTTGGGGACCTAAAAGAAAAAAGGATCTCACCAGAAGAGAGAATCCCTATATCTACCTCAATTTATAATTCTGTCAAATAAAAATAATTTAAGAACTCAAGAAATGGTTGTCCAGCCTGAAAAGCAATGTGAACTCAATATTAAAAATGGGTTATTTTCCCTTTATAAAACATTCTACATTAAGATAAAGTAAAAGGTACCTTAGCTTGGGAAGAGTGCTATAAAACTGGTTCAGCTCCCATCCCTTCCCAGTGTCCCCTACTTTGAATCATGTTATAGATGAAAATTATATTTTGCAATTTACATTTATATATACTATATATGTTTATTTTTAAAGAACACTTAATGTAACATTTTAATCTCTACAGCTATTTTTGCTTAGTGTGGCTAACTGCTGTTTAAAGTAGCAGTGACTACAAAACTGTAGCATTCCACTCAATAATCTGCGATTCCAAGGATAAACCTTCATTTCAAAGGATATTGGTGAGGGGAGGGGGTCCCAGATTTACATGCAGAATATTATGTAGCTATTTTTTTCACAATGCCTCAATAAATATTTCCTGTCATAAGTTATGATAGGAAATTATGACATAAATTATGACAGGCTGACTCCAGATTGACTCTGGAAAGAATCGGGATTATTTCCCTTCACCCTGTTCAATGCAGTGCTTTAAGCAGTCCACATTTTAAACGCGTTATCACTGCTTATAATCTCAAAATAGCTTTCTATAATCTCTAATAGGAAGTTAAAAACTAGATTTTAGAGAAAAAAATATTTGTAAGAGGTGATAAAAAGAGGTCAGTTGTAACTAATATAGTCCCACCTTCAGTTACACTACACGTAGTTCAGGAAGCTTTCTTTATGTTACAGTGTTTATTGCATGAAGAACAACCTTAACTCTTAAATAAGCGGAAACTGGTGAAGGTGACTAAATATAGCTGCTTTATTAGTATGGCTTTAAAACCTAAATACCATTTATTTTTAGCTCAAATATATAAATTTAGAATTAGACACAGAAGTTTTAGCTGAAACTATAGAAAGATGTAAAATTAAGAAAAAATTCGAGTGCTTCAACTATTCCAGTACGGTGTTCAACCTTCTGGGGATGAGGAACCTCTCTGAAATCTGATCAAGGTTAGAAAAATGAATGTATGCATTCACACACACAAAATTCTTCACATAATTTTAGAATATTCAGAGATCATCATTGCTACTAAGTGGTTCTTCTAAAACTCCCAAATTTTAATCTTAGACAACTCTCTGGCTGGGTGTGGTGGCTCACACCTGTAATCCCAGCACTCTGGGAGGCCGAGGCAGACAGATCACTTGAGGCTAGGAGTTCAAAACCAGCCTGGCCAACATGGCGAAACTCCATCTCTACTAAAAATACAAAAAGTAGCTGGACATGGTGGTGCACACCTGTAATCCCAACTACTTGGGAGGCTGAGGCAGGAGAATCGCTTGAACCCAGGAGGTAGAGGTTGCAGTGAGCCATCGTGCCACTGCACTCCAGCCTGGGTGATACAGAGAGACTCTGTCTCAAAAATAAATAAATAAATAAATAAATAAAGGCAGACAAAACAAACCTGTAACATTTTAAAGCCCTTAAGGAGTGAGTTGGCAGGAGGGAAAAGGATTATAAATTGCTTTATAATTATTTTAAAATAGATTATTTTAAAAGAATTAGCATCTAATAAGTTTAACCCATTAAAATTCTAAAATGGTTTTTTAAAAACTAAAAGCCATAGTTTAATTTTCAAAGAACCAGTTAGTTTATAAAATGTTAACCTGCTGTGAAACACATAGACAGCTTTCAGAATACTGTTTCATTTTTTACACTAGTAAAATGAAGCACTGGGAGTGGAGAAGGAACAAGGAAATTTGTAATGGTTATCATCAATTAGACAAAATACTTTTTTGGAAGTAGCTATTTACTGGTTTTCTCTAGGACAAAGAAGTTTTAAAGTGTGAATCATATTTATACCTGATTTATACTTAAAGGTACTCAGCATCAGAATTTAATGAAAAACTAAGTGATTTCCCAAAAGAATATTGTAAAATTTACGAAAAGTACCACAGTTTTACCATCTTCCACATCTTTAAAAATAATTCATGTCAAAACCCAAAATATCCACACCTCAGGAACACATACTGTTTCATGTATCATATAAATATGTATCACACTGATGGCAGAATCAATATAATTTTGGAACTAAAACTGATTTTAAAATCAATAAAATGCTATATAACAAGTTTCATATAAGTTATGTTATAAGTATAGATAACTTATATAAACAAGTTATAAGTTTATATAAGTCAACTTATAAAAGGACTGTTTTTTTTTCATTCAACACTAATTGACACCAGTGCAATTTTACCTCATAATACATATATGCTCTATTGGTTTTTTAATTCATAAAAATCTAATTTGGATCCAAAAGACATTCTGCATAAAAGGTCAAAGTTGGGCCAGTCTGTGTGTTGAGACTCGTTATCAGCCAAATGTCCCCTTTCTTCCCTTGGTAAAAGCTGACTGCACAATGTGAATGAATGCAGTCACAAACTACACTTCAGCAAGAGCGTTACTACCCATATATGCTTAGTTACTGCATTCTCCCTGAGTTAGGCAGACAGTTAACTTTCAAAGTAAACCTCATTATACACTATATGTTTGCGAATAAACAGTTATCTGTAATGTGACTACACAGCTATATACTAGAAGCCACACCTCTCTATATTTTACATATTCCATCCATGATACATACACCCAAAAAGAAAGTCAGCTCTTAAAGATCACTAGATTTTGTTAAAGCACACAACTCCATAAAACAACATTTTAAATTTATGAGTATACTGTCTTCATACTTTGGAATGTACTCTAAAATATCTCAAATTACCAATTACATTTCCCTTGTTTCCATGAGGAGCTCATATTACCTGTACTAAGAAATACATTCCAAAACTTAGTATTACTCAGAAATTAAAAAAAATTTTTTTGAAAACAACTCTAGTAGAAAAAACATTTCAAGAAACAATTTTAAACAAAATCTTAATAAATAAAGCAGTGTTAGGAAGGCTAGAAAACATGCTTTAGAGAAACACAGAAAGCCTGAATTTTAATTATGTGATACACTACAAAATGGCATTAGTATAACACTGAACAAGAGTGTTAGAAGCAGCAAATTAATTTCAACGATGATGGTGTACATTATGTTAAACTCACATATACTGATAATTAGAAGTCTGAAGCATTAGAAACGTCTTTATAATCCTATCAATTTGATCATAGCTAGTCAAATTTACTTAATATACTCAAAAATAAAATCTTCAATGGATACAACAAAAGTATGTCTATAAATTTAAATTTTGATTTGAATTTAAAAAATCTATATTTAACGCTTAGACAATTTATATGTAAAGCTTAGAAACATATGTAAAGCTTTTTCTTTTTCTTTTTTTGTGAGACAGGGTCTTACTCTGTCACTCATGGTAGAATATAGTGGTACAATCACGGCTTACTGCAGCCTCAACCACCTGGGCTCAAGCAATCCTCCTGCCTCAGCCTCCCGAGTAGCTGGGACTACAGGAGTACACCACCACGCTCGGCTAATTAAAAAAAAAAAAAATTATTTGTAGAGATGACTTGCTATGTTGCCCAAGCTGGTCTTGAACTCCTGGGCTCAAGAGATCCTCCCACCTTGGTCTCCCAAAGTGCTGGGATTACAGGTATGAGCCACTGTGCCCCGCCATAAAGCTTTATTATATGTAAAGTTTAGACAAGGAATGAAAGATGAAACCAGATGAACACTGTATTCTAAATTACACCCTTTTAAGAAAACTACCTACTTGACTCCTAAAAGTTTTCTTTACATCTTACTCTACAATCATTTGGATTATATGAACAAAGACAGGGCTCAGCCTGATAAGTCACTCTGACAAATAATGGCAAATGTTAAATGAATGCATGTTATATTTTGTACAAATTCCATTCACTGGAAGAAAATAATTATGACTCTCATAATTTTCTTCCTTTTAAATAAATCAGGCCAAGTTCATAGAAGCAGAGAGTATATTCACATTATGTTTGCAGAATGATGTGTTTTTCTACACATATGAACTCAGTTTTCTTTTATCTCAAAAATACTATCTTATCATTTACCTCCTTTTTTTTTTTTTGAGGTAAAAGTAGTTTTACAATTAAAATTTCTAGGAAACTATGCACAAATATCTAAATTATGCCTGAGACTGCCTAGATAAAAATATGAAGAGTAAAAAAATAAAATTTAGCAACTTTTAGGTAAGATTTAGAAAGTGACACTTTCCCACCATATACTTCTAACAATTAAGAAACACTGTCATCTCTGGGAAAAGAAACCACTCACATTACCTTCAAACAAGAAGCAAGAATGAAGAGAGTCAGCATTTCCTAAGGCCTTGAAATTAAGTTTCTTTGCATTCATTTATAATTTAAAAAGTAACAATAATAAAATTAGACCAAGGATATCCAATGCAACAAATGCCC
This sequence comes from Rhinopithecus bieti, assembly GCF_001698545.2. Lineage (NCBI taxonomy): Eukaryota > Metazoa > Chordata > Mammalia > Primates > Cercopithecidae > Rhinopithecus > Rhinopithecus bieti. The sequence continues at coordinate 4,130,958 of NW_016809913.1, forward strand.
ACAAATTGCCTTTGGGATAAATCAAACCAAAGGAACACAGAGAATGTTTCAATGTAACTTAATTCCAGGGTTAATTGAAATGAAAGCTATTTTGTGCCAGAATTAGTAGAATGATTTTACAGTGAAGGTCAAATAGGCTGAAGTGAAGATATTCTTAACAAACAGCAAAAGATTTTTGTTTTGCTTTGAAAGAAACAGCTAATAAAAAGTTCTCCAAACTTACTGATTTTTTGTTTTCCTTTTTTTCTTTTACTGTAGCTTTATTCAGTAGGGAGTGGCAAGTTGCCTACAGAACAGAGATGAGCACAAACAAGTCACAGCACCGACTACATACAGCAACAAAAACAATGTTGGCTTGTACATAAAATTACACCATAAAATGTAACACAAATGGAATCAACAAAAAATTAGAAATCAACTGAATTTTGAGGAATGAATTTTAATTCTGGATTTTAATTTTATTACATTTTTAAGCCAAGCACTAAAACAGCAAGAAATGTTGAGACCCAATCATGTCTACTATTTCTGGCTATGAATCACAGAAAAACTCTCCCCAAGTGAATTTGAGGATATTAAATATTTACATTTTGGTTAATTCCTAGCTTTTGAGAAATTTAATATAAAATACTCATTACAAGTAGATCACACACTAAAAACATTTGTGTCTACATTATTTTTTCTTGATATGTAAAATTCTTCTCTGTGTATCCTTCAATTGACTTTAAGTTCTTTTTCCAACACCTGGCATTTAATTAAGATCTTATTGAATAAAGAAATAAAATTATATGGATAAACATAAAATGCACTTTAGAAACTCTGAATTAAAGACCTCTCTCTCCCTAAAAAAGATTACTCTTATCATTTCACATATTTTTCAATGTTTGCAGGCTACTTCCTGAAATGGTTCTAATCAGAGGAGGTTAAAAGCTCTGCAACATTTGGGAGAAGAAGGTTATCAGCTCAACTAGTAAGAAGCATTAATATTATTAAAGTGAAGAAACTGCAGAGAAAATTACAGAACAAAACTGTAGGCCTGCTTAAAACTTCACATATTACAGTTGACCATTGATCAAAATATCTCAAAAAAAAAAAAAAGCCACCTAAAAAATCCCAAAACTCCAGACACATATTGGCTTCATCTCTCAGAGCTCTTTCTAGACCAAAGAATTCTTTCAAAATTAAAACACTCTTGATAGGACTAGCCTAGGCAGAATAATTACTTTTAAAATATTTCAAAAACCATGTCAGAATTATTTAATCCACAAATAGATGGCATCTTATTTTGGAATTCTGGGCATCCAACACCATAACCCATAACTTGGGCTTTAAGTTAGTTAGACATCCATTCATCCACCCACCCATTCATCCATCCAAGCAGTTACTGTGCACCTAAATGTCAAATGCCATTCTAGGCATTGGGAAATAGCAGTAAAACAAGAAGACACAGCCCCTTAGCTCACCGAGCTTTGTTTCAAACTTTAGACTATATACGAATGTATTAGTAACCATGGTATATAACTGTCATTTACAGCCTTAAAAATTTGTGTAAACTACTTCAGTTTGGAGACGGAGATTTACTGAAAAAAGGTGAGATTTATTTAGAATCATAAATTAGTTCTTAGAATTCTCTCACCACAAGAGAATATGCACTCTGGGAATTATTTTATCTTTATTCTAAAACCATCAGGAGAAGTGAAAACAACACATGAGAAAATGATTTAATTATAAATCTGACACATGTTCACAGTTGGCTATTCTTATATAACCTTAATCCAGTCAACTAAGGAAGGAAGGTATATAAAGTAATACAGCTGATTAAAGCATGATTTTAAAAGGCTTAAAGGCCAAGATATGAACTCAAAAAAGGGGCTAAAGTCCAGGGAAGTTTATTAGCTAGCAATATACTCACTTCCCTTACAACATTTCCCCAGTAGGTCCCAAAGCAGGAGCCAAGGGACTACTATCCCTCCAGGCAGAACACAGAAGAGCAGGAAGGTACACTTGTGCTACTGCCAAAGGCAAAGGGGCAAGAAGTCAGAAGAGGGAAGACAAATAAAAACAAAAGAGCGAATGAAAAGGAAAAAAACTAGGTTTGGGGAGCAGACTCAATAAAATACTATCTTGAGACCAAAGCTTTTTTCCTATCTTTCTTTCTTTCTTTTTTTTTTTTTTTTTTGAGACGGAGTCTCACTTTGTCGCCCAGGCTGGAGTGCAGTGGCCGGATCTCAGCTCACTGCAAGCTCCACCTCCTGCAAGCTCCGCCTCCTGGGTTACGCCATTCTCCTGCCTCAGCCTCCCGAGTAGCTGGGACTACAGGTGCCCGCCACCTTGCCCAGCTAGTTTTTTGTATTTTTTAGTAGAGACGGGGTTTCACCGTGTTAGCCAGGATGGTCTCGATCTCCTGACCTCGTGATCCGCCCGTCTCAGCCTCCCAAAGTGCTGGGATTACAGGCTTGAGCCACCGTGCCTGGCCCTATCTTTCTTTCTAATCAGTAAATGTAACATTCCCTGTTACCAATTACTAATTAAAAAACAAAGCCTTATTTAATAACAACACAGCATACTGTCTCTGCTCTTCAACAATGCTTTTACCCAATACTCAAACAATGCACTGATACCACATTTAATTCATGTTTTTAAAGATAATAATTTTATGGGAAATTTTAACATAATAATCTAGGTTTGTTATTAATATAGGATATTTTATTGTGAAGTGCTCTAAAAAGCATAACATACTGTTTAATAATCACCACATACAGTGTTTAATAATCTATTTTCTATTTTCATTATTTTCCTCCTTTCTCAGCTATGAAAGCTGGCAAGAATCTTGTTTACTTAGGTGGGAGGGATGGGGAAATTTATTTCTTCATTAAATATTTCTTAAGTACTAAATAAGTGCTAAGACCTCTTCCTTTTACATTATCAGAATCATGGTCTGGAAATGGTCTCCAAGTTTGCTGATGATACAAAAAGATTTTTCTTTTAGGATGACAACCACATGAAGAAATTCTACTACAATCTCCTAGACCATGTAATCATGTAGTCAGTCCCCATTCACTTTTAACCAGCTAAAGTCAAAGCCACTGTCATTTTAGAAACCCACTTGCTCTCTGACACCAGTTACTACAAGGCCAACCAAGAAGTCAACCCAGACTATTTTTAATATGTGCTATTTCCCGTCTGCCTAGTTTCATCAATAGAACAATTACTAAATAAAATTTAAAGAGAAACCTGAATACAGCCCAAACTTAAGAGAAGATATTCACTGTATTAAGTTTCATATTATAACTAAACCACCTTTAGAGTCAGATTTAACTAGCTGAAAAAATGATGTAGGATTTTCCTAAGTTTCCTTGAGTCTTTTTGTAAAGACAGAAAAGTCATGATAAATTAAGAGAGACAATGTTAAGTATGTTTTATCATCTATGTATACTGTGAAAAGCTTTTTTACAGATAGAACAGATACATCTTTAAAAATAGCAATGGGGAAAAAATTCACATAGAGCAGCCTCAAACAGCTTTTAAAATGGTGATTTCAATGATGCTGTTAATGTCTCTAAGCAACTGAAGCCGTGCGCTAAAAAAAGCAAACGGCTGCGATGACTCTGCAAAGAGAGAGACACAAAGACATGGGTTTTGATAACTGTGTATTTCCCTTATACCCGCCCCTACCCCAAATTCCAGACCCACTAATGTTTCTTCCAGAATCATAGTTTCCAAAAGGCTAATGTGCATTTGCAGGATCTCCCTTGGAATAAATAATTCCTAAAACTGCAATGTGCAATTCAAAAACACAGTAGAAGGCATAAAAGAACATAGACCTAATTCCCTCAAAAAGAAGGCCATGACTATGGCTATCTTCTGAATTCAGATGCATTACTTGCAGTACTAATGTTAGAAAGTCTAATAATTTGGTCTGAATGATGATGATGCAATATCTCTTTTAAAAAACATGCTACATAAAATAAACAGAACAATCAGTCTATCCTGGGAAAACCTGACACAAACTAATTATACATTAATGAAGAAACCAAAATCACAGATGATCAAGCAATTCACAAGGCAAAAAAAGCGAGGAGGAGACCCGCCTTAAGTGTGAAACACCCTGTAAATAATTTAGGTTAATAGACGATAACAACAAAAATCCATAATATGTTCATTTCAGTCACACCCATCACATCCAATGGATTCACTGCATTTTAAACTTGCTCCCAATGCAAGGAAAATTTAGTATTTTAAAGTCTTCTCTTACTTCAAACTGTTGCCTAAGTAATATTTAAGTTTTTTCAAAGACAATTCCAACAACAATTCTCAATGTGTTATTCATCCAAACTCCCTCAGTATTATAGTTAACCACACACCATCAGCAGCTAGATCCTTCTTTGATAAAGCATTCTTCATAATTTAACTTTAGATTAATAATGGTAATCTCTAACTGTAAGCATACCTGGTATAAACAGTGGCACACACTTCGAAGTTGAGGGGGGAATTCTGAGGAGGAACTGATGATGGCATGGAAGAACTTTTCAGTCATCTGAAGGAGGTTCCGCTGGTTTTCCTCAAGGCTCTCTGATGGTTCTAACCTACAAAAAAATAAAAATCCTAATACTTTTGTTTCAAACAAATAACAAAAATCACTCCTTAAAGGAGACTCTTTTAGAGACATTAAGCCAAATGCAATGTGTGGACTTCGTTGGAATCTTTAAACAACCAACTATAAAAAAGATAACTTTGACAGGGCACGGTGGCTTACGCCTGCAATCCCAGCACTTTGGGAGGCCAAGGCTGGCAGATCGTTTGAGGTCAGGAGTTCAAGACCAGCCTGGCCAACATGGTGAAACCCCATCTCTACTAAAAATACAAAAATTAGTCAGGCGCCTGCAATCCCAGCTACTCAGGAGGCTGAGGCAGGAGAATCGATTGAACCTGGGAGGTGGAGGCTGCAGTGAGCCAAGACTGCACCACTGCACTCCAGCTTGGATGAGAAAGCAAGACTGCATCTCAAAATAAAATAAAATAAAAAAAAGATGACTTTGAGATAACTGAAAAACATTTAACAGAAAACTAGTCTTAGATATATTATTCAGAATTACTAACTTTAATTTGTGTGGAAATACTCAGGCTGCGCACGCACGTGTGTGTTTAAGTCTGTACCGGTTAGGAACATCATCTCTGAGATATGCTTTAAAATACCCAAGCAACAAAAGGGGGAGAGAGGGGACAGGTAAAACAAGAATAGCACATATTTTTCCAATTCACAATCCTCTATGTGTATATGCCCATATGAAAAAATAAACACACACATATGAATGATGCAGGGCTTTTTGGGGGGGTTGGGGGGTGGAGGGGTCTGGAGGATGGGGTTTCACTCTTGTTGCCCAGGCTGGAGTGCAATGACACAATCTCAGCTCACTGCAACCTCCGCCTCCCGAGTTCAAGCGATTCTCCTGCCTCAGCCTCCCAAGTAGCTGGGATTGCGGGCATGCGCCACCACACTCGGCTAATTATATATTTTTAGTAGAGACGGGGTTTCACCATGTTGGTCAGGCTGGTCTCGAACTCCTGACTTCAAGTGACCCACCTGCCTCAGCCTCCTAAAGTGCTGGGATTACAAGCATAAGCCACCACGCCCAGCTGAATGATGTAGGTTTTTAATTTTTTCATCAATAGTAACAAAATGCAACTTTCATCTTTCACTCTACATCATGTTTCTAAGATTTGTTCATGTTGACAGATGAAGATATAGTTCACTTTACTGCATAATAGTCTATTGTATACCATGATTTATCTATTCTCTAATTAATGAACATTAAACAGTTTTCACCTTTACAGACACCATTGCAATGAACATTCTTGCACATAAGAGTTTCTCTAAGACAGCTACCTAAAAATGAAATTTCTGAGTTATTGAGTATATGCAGATTTAACTTTACTAGATAACTGCCAAATAGCTCTAAAACTAGTACTGTATAAGAATTCTTATTCCCCTCCAAACTAGTAGGTGGGAAAAACATGATGAGGTAGTTCATGTTTTTAACTTCTATTTCCACAGTTCCTACTAAGGTTAGATATGCTTTTAGATATTTTGTGGCCATTCAGGTTTCCCCTATTTTGAACTGCATTTCACATCCAGTCTGACATTTCTAACTGCTAGATGTCCCCTCCCCACTGATATCTAAAAATCAGTATGCCTCAAATTAACCGATTTTTCCTCATACTCGTATGTCTTATCCTGTGCCCTATGTTATCAATAGCACTATCACTTTCTTAATCACATCATTCAGGCCATCTCTGATGTCACTTTTTCCTGCTCTACTTCATTATTCCCCATATCCAATCAGTGTTGCTTTTTTTTCTTTTTTTGAGACAGAGTCTCGCTCTGTTGCCAGGCTGGAGTGCAGAGGCACAATCTCGGCTCACTGCAACCTCTGCCTCCTGGGTTCAAGTGATTCTCCTGCCTCAGCCTCCCCAGTAGCTGGGACTACAGTCGAGCACCAACACCACGCCCAGCTAATTTTTGTATTTTTAGTAGAGACAGGGTTTCACCATGTTGGCCAGGATGGTCTTGATCTCTTGACCTCATGTTCTGCCTTCCCCAGCCTCCCAAAGTGCTGGGATTATAGGCATGAGCCAGCAGGCCCACCTCAGTGTTGCTAACTCTTATCAGTACCACCTCTAAACTCTGGTGTTGCGATTAAAGGAAGAGATTCTGCAGGCAGATTTACTAGGTTTAAATTTCAGCTCTATCAGTTATCGATCATTATGAGCTTGGTCGCAATCCTTAATTTCTCTGGGTGTCATTTTTTCTCATCAATAACACAGGAATAATAATGCCTGCTTTATGTAGTTTAAATTTTACCCAATAGCAATCAAATCCACAAACCTTTACTCTCTAACTAGCCTAATCTGAACTCTCAAAATACATCCCTCATGAAACTCACCACTTATCTGTTATGTGTTTTACCCCTCTTACTAAACTGTAAGCTCCTTGAAGGAAGTGTTTACTTATGTCCCCTTAAAGACTAGCACAGTGCCTTACCACAGCAAGTACTGAGTAAATATTTGTTTTAACAGATTAACTAGTAATTTTGTTTCTATACTAATTAACGTATTACAGAAATGCTTTGGACACTTATGTAATTGCTCTAGATTCCTTAAGAGTTTGCTGTGTGGTACAGCATTGAATACAGTAAGAGTTCAGAAATTAGCATGGACTGCAAAGCAGGAAATATTTCATTGAACAGGTGGAGTTCCAAAGGAGGCACAGAATTTGCATAGACAAAAGAAGTAAGGGTATTTCAGAAAGAGAAAGTAGGTAGGGCAGGTAATCAGTTCAATCCAATAAACATTTAGTGCACATCTACTATTTGCCATCTTAGTGTCAGGTGCTGAGGATTCAACAATAATTGCCTTTCGACCTTTTCAAAAAGGAGAAAGACATATACACCAGATATTCCACACTAAGTACTCAATACAATAACTCAAGGATATTGTGATAAACATATATTTGGTCTCTGCTCCTGGTTCCTGACACATTGCTCTTAAAGCCCTTGGAATCTCTGGAAGTGCTGAGTGTCTTTTGTATGATAATGAGATGACCAGTGGCTGGGAGGCCCTAGGGAGCTTCAAGACGGGGCTAGTCACCAGAAGGACCAAGTTATGATTAGAGGGTTGAGACTTTCAGCCCCACTCCCCAACTTCCACGGAGAGGAGAGAGGCTGAAGGTTGAGTTTATCACCAACCACTCATGATTGAATCAATCATGCCTATGTAATGAGGCCACCATAAAAACCCAACGAACAGAGTTTGAAGAGCTTAAAGGTTGCCAAACACAAAGAGGTGCCTGGAGGATAGTGCATCTGGAGACAGCATGGAAGCTCTAAGCCCCTTCCCACATGCCTTGCCCTGTGTGCATCTTTTCCATCTGGCTGTTCATCTGTATCCTTTGTGATATCCTTTATAGTAAGTAAGCAAACGAAAGTAAAGTATGCCCCTGAGTTCTGTGAGCCATTCTAGCAAATTAATCCAATTCAAGGTGAGGCTGTGAGAAGCACAGGTAACAACCTGTGGCTTGTAATTGGCATCTTTAGTGGTGGCAATGTGACTCAGCCCTTATCCTGTGGGAAATCTGATGCTCACTCCAGGTAAACAGTGTCACGGTTGAACTGAATCACACAGACACCTGGTTGGTATCCATTGGAGAATGGCTGATGATTGTTAGGAAGCCAGAGGAGGAAAATGAACCTGCAATATGTGGCTAATTGAAGAGACTGTCTAAATATGGGGATTATATGCAGGTAGAACGTTAAGATACAACAGTAATCCAAATCTTAGATATGGAGGCCTAGGAATTGGTGGGTATGAATGAGATTAACAATTTCTTTAACAAGGCTCAAAGAGACTGCTAGAAACCCTGACAATTGCGTTTTTTTTTTTTTTTTTTTTTTTTTTTTTTTTTTTTGAGTCAGCATAGCAGCAGGAACACTGCAGTCCATTTCAGGTTTCCCTATAAAACAATATGTTCTAGCCACAGTGCTCTCTTGCTTCCCACACGCCAATGGTAACCTGTTGAATATTCTAGTAATTCTGAACTACAACGAACATCTGTGTTCAATTATTCAAGTGTTCCTGTGTATAAAACTTTTCGCTCAAGTTGATTTTCAAAGAACCAGCTTCAGAATTGGAGGTGGAGCAAGATGGCTGAATGGAAGCCTCCAGGGATCGTCCCCCCTATTGGAACACCAATCTGAACAATCATCCATACAAAAAAAGCACCTTCATAAGAACTGAAAATCAGGTAAGTAAACAAAATACCTGGTCTTAACATCATATTAAGGAAAGAGGCACTGAAGTGGGTAGGAAAAACTGTCTTGAATTACCTATATCACCCTTCCTTCACCTCCTGGCAGTGGCCCCATGGTGTGCAAAGAAAATCTGCATTTGGGGGACGGACAGTGCAGTGATTATGGAACTTTGCATAAGAACTCAATGCCGCCCTGTCATAGCAGAAAGCAACACAGGGCAGAGCTCAACTACTGCTCACGGATGGAGAACTTAGAACAGACCTAGCCAGAGGTAAATCACCCATCCCAGTTGTTGAAACCTGAGTTCCAGCAAGCCCCACCACCAAGAGCTCAAGTGCCCTGAGGTCCTAAATAAACTTGAAAGGCAGTCTAGGCACATAAGGACTGCAGTTTCTGGGTAAGTCCTGGTGCTGTGCTGGGCTCAGAGCCAGTGGACTTGGGGTAGACCTAGTGAGACAGCCAGGGTAGCCAAGGGAATGCTTACATCACCCCTCTCCCAAACCCAGGCAGCTCAGCTCAGTTCATAGCTCCAACAGAGACACCTTCCCTCTGTTCAAATACAAGAGTGGAGAGAGTAAAGAGGACCTTGTCTTGCAACTACCAGCTTAGCCACAGTAGGAGAGGGCACCAGGCAGAGTCCTGAGGACCCCATTCCAGGCCCTAGCTCCCAGACAACACTCCTAAACAAACCCTGGGCCAGAAGGGAATCTGCTGTCTTAAAAGGAAGGACCCAGTCCTGGCAGAACGCATCACCTGCTGACTAAAGAGCCCTTGGCCCCGAATAACCAGCAGGGATAGCCAGGCAGTACTTGCTGTGGTCCTTGGGTGAGACTTGGGAGACATGCTGGCTTCAGGTGTTACCCAGCACATTGCCAACTGTGGTGGCCACGGAGACAGACCCCTTCTGCTTGAGGAAAGAAGAGGTAAGAATAAAGAGGACTCTGTGTTGCAACTTGGGTACCAGCTCGACACAGTGGGGCAGAGCACTAAGTAGGTTCCTGGGGTCCCAGATTCCAGGCCTTGGCTCCTGGAAGACATTCCTGGACCTGCCCTGGGTTAGAGGGGAGCCCCATGGCCTTAAGGGAGAGACTCAGAACTAGCAGCATTCACCACAAGCTGAATGAAGAGCCTTGAGCCTTGAGTGAACATCAGTGGTAGCCAGGCAGCTCTCACCATGGGCCTGGAGCAATGGCGGCCATAGGAAAAGACTCCTCTGTTTGAGAAAACAGGAGGGAAGAGTGGGAAGGACTTTGTCTTACAGCTTGGGTGCCAGCTTAATGCTTAGCCGCAGCAGAATAGAGCACTACGTAGATCTCTAATGTACCCGACTCTAGTCACTGGCTCCTGAACAGCATCTCTGGACCCATGGAAAACTCACTGCCTGAAGGGAAGAACACAAGCCTGGCTGGGTTTGCCACCTGCTGACTGTAGAGCCCTTGGGCCTTGAGTGAACATAGGTGGTAGTCAGGCAGCAGAACTGCAGGCCTTGGGCAAGACCCAGTGCACTCCCAGTGGTGGTGGCCACAGGGATGCTTGTGTTGCCCCTCCCCCAGCTACAGGCAGCTCAACACACACACACATACACACACACACACACACACAGAAAGAGAGAGAGAGAGAGAGAGAGAAAGAGAGAGAGACAGACTGACTCTGTTTGTTTAGAGGAAAGTAAGGGAAGAGAACAAGAGTCTCTGTTTGATAACCCAGGGAATTCTCCAGGAACCACCAAGGTGGTACCGCTAAGAGTATACAAGAGCCACAGCATTACTGAGCTTGGAGTGTCCCCTAAAGCAGATATAGCTGCAGTGACCAAAGACTTAGATAACAACACCCAAGTGCCTTCAAATACTTGGAAAGCCTTCCCCAGAAGGATAGATACAAACAAGCCCAGATTACAAATACTACAAAAATACCTAACTCTTCAATGCCCAGGCACTAATGAACATCCATAAGCATCAAGACCATCCAGAAAAACATGACCCACCAAACGAATTAAATAAGGCACCAGTGATCAATCCTGGAGAGAGAGAGATATGTGACCTCTCAGACCGAGGATTCAAAATAGCTGTTTTGAGGAAGCTCAAGGAAATCCATGATAATGTGGAGAAGGAATGGGAATCCTACCAGATAAATCTAATGAAGAGATTGAAACAATTACAAAGAACCAGGCAGAAATTCTGGAGACGAAAAATGCAACTGACATACTGAAGAATGCATCAGAGTCTCTTAAAAGCAAAATTGATGAAGCCGAAGAATTAGTGAGCTTGAAGACAGCCTATTTGAAAATACACAGAGGAGACAAAAAAGAATAAGAAAGAATGAAGCATGCTTACAAGATCCAGAAAACAGCCTCAAAAGAGCAAATCTAAGAGTTACTGGCCTTAAAGAGGAGGTAGAGGCAGAGGTTGCACCATTGCACTCCAGCCTGGGCGACAAGAGAGAAACTCCATCTCAAAAAAAAAAAAAAAAAGGAGGTAGAAAGAGCAGTAGAAAATTTATTCAAAGAGGTAATAACAGAGAACTTATGAAACCTAGAGAAAGATATTTATCAATATTCAAGTCCAGGAAGGTTACAGAACACCAAACAGATTTAAACCAAAGAAGATTAACTCAAGATATTTAATAATCAGACTCCCAAAGGTCAAGGATAAAGAAAGGATCCTAAAAAGTAGCAAGAGAAAAGAAATAATATACAATGGAGCTCCAATATATCTGGCCCCAGACTTCTCAGTGGAAACCTTAGAGGCCAGAAGAGAGTGGCATGACATATTTCAAGTGCTAAAGAAAAAAAAAAAAAAAACTTTTACCTTAGAACAGTGTATCTAGTGAAAATATCCTTCACATACGAAGCAGAAATAAAGACTTTCTTAGACAAACAAAAGCTGAGGGATTTTATCAATGCCAGACCTGTCCCAGAAGAAATGCTAAAGGGAGTTCTTCAATCAAAAAGAAAAGGACATTAACAAGCAATCAGAAATCATCTGAAGGTACAAAACTCACTGGTAATAGTAAATACACAAAATATTAGAACACTGTAATTGTGGTATGAACTACTATCTTGAGAAGACTAAAAGATGAACCTTTTAAAAATAATAACTACAGCTTTTCAAGACACAGATAGTATAATAAGGTATACATAAAACAACAAAAGTTAAAAGTGGGGAGATAAAGTTAAAGTGTAGGGTTTTATTAGTTTTCTTTTGCTTGTTTGTTTGCTGCTTTATGCAATCAGTGCTAACTTGTCATTGGCTTAAAAGAATGGCTCATAAACTATTATTGACAAGCCTCATGGTAACCTCAAATCAAAAACATACAACAGATGTACAAAAAATAAAAAGCAAGAAATTAAAACATACAACCTGTGAAAATCACTTTTACTAAAGGGAAGGCAGGAAGGAAGAAAAGGAGGAAGAGAAGACCACAAAACAACCAGAAAACAAGTAACAAAATAGCAGGAGTAAGTCCTTGTCAATAATAACATCGAATGTAAATGGACTAAATTCTCCAATCAAAAGACGTAAGAGTGGTTGAATGGATTAAAAACAAACAAACAAACAAACAAAAAACCCCCATGACCCAACAATCTGTTGCCTACAAGAAACAGACTTCACCTATAAGGAAAAACACAGACTGAAAATAAAGGAAAGAAAAAAGATATTCCATGGTTGGGCGTGGTAGCTCACACCTGTAATCCCAGCACTTTGGGAGACCGAGGGGGGTGGATTGCTTGAGGTCAGGAGTTCGGGACCAGCCTGACCAACATGGTGAAACACCATCTCTACTAACAATACAAAAATTAGCCAGGCAACGTGGTGGGCACCTGTAATTCCCACTACTCAAGAGGCTGAGGCAGGAGAATCACTTGAACCCAGGAGGCAGAGTTGCATGAGCCAAGATTGTGCCACTACACTCCAGCCTGTGTGACAAAGCAAGACTGTGTCTCAAAAAAAAAAAAAAAAAAGCCAAAAAAAAAAACAAAAAATAAAAAAAAGAATACATATGGCAAATAAAGTCCTAACTGAAAGACAAGAATATCTTAACATGTGGCTTATAAAAAGTAAGCATAAGAAAATCAGTTAAAATTTATTCACTTAACAAATATTTATAAAATGTTCACTATAAGGCAGACACCATGCTAAACACTCATGGAAGGATATAAAGATGTAAAAATGTGTAAGAGCCAACAGTCTAGAGGGGAGATAAACTCATAAACCGTCCCAATTGTTACAATGGTGGTGTGAGGCACAGAACAAAGCATATTTCTTTGTTCATGGGTAGTACCTGGTAACAGGCAGAGAAAGCTTCACAGAAATGGTGGTTTAAACTGTACTCTGGGCTGGGCATGGTGGCTCACACCTATAATTCCAGCACTTTTGGAGGCCAAGGCAGGCAGATCACCTGAGGTCTGGAGTTTGAGACCAGCCTGGCCAACATGGTGAAACACCATCTCTACTAAAAATACAAAAAAAAAAAAAAAAAAAAATTAACTGGGTGTGGTGGTGCACGCCTGTAATCCCAGCTACTCAGGTGGCTGAGGCAGGAGAATCACACGAACCTGGGAGGCGGAGGCTGCAGTGAGCCGAGACTGCGCCACTGCACTCCAGCCTGAATGGCAGAATGAGACTGTCTCAAATTAAAAAAAAAATGACAAATAAATAAACTGCACCCTACATTACCTATTAGCCTCTTTCCCTTCTCCTAAGTCACTCCTCATCATAGGAGAAGTGAGTTAGAAAAAGAGTATGCATGCAAGTGACTGTATATGAATATGCAAATGCATGGATAAAGGACAGTGGAATAGACTTAACTAGTAACAGTCTCTGGAGGTGGAAATCAAAGACACCTTTCTCCAGTCTGTCCCTGGATCTAAGGCAAATAAAAAAAAGGATACCTTAAAAAAAATTACAGATATCATTAAAGTGTATTTGCATATAACTTTTATAATTAAAAACTAATTTTAATGATCAAGGGGAGAAGGCGCCTTGCTTCATGCAGTGTTAGTAAAAAACAAAACAAAAGAAAACAAAAAAAACCAGAGCAGTTCTATGTGAAAAGATGACAAACCTGGTAGGATCCACTTCAAAGCTAACATGTTGCCAATCAGAGGATGTGATCACAATTCGTAATAAAGGATCCAGGAGTTTCTGTAGATAGGTAGCACCATATACCTACAGAAATGCATGAGTAGGAGTTGATTATGCCTGCTCCATATATTTTACCTTAAAAGAAGACAATCAGTCCTGCACATTCTGTACATAATCATTACTTGACATACGTCAGCACACACATGCACACAAAATGAATGATACAAACCTTGAAACAGAACGTCATTATTTTACTGGCCAAGCTGTTGCCTCGGAAAAGAGTCTGCATGGAGTCTGCCAATTCTACTTCTTTTGAAAACATGTTCCAGAGCAGTTGGTAGAGTAAATGCCGAGAATCAAACAGAGTAACCAGAACTCGAGCTAGTTCATCCTGAGAACAAAACACAATCAGCTTAGCGCAAACAATCCCATTTTTTTTCTTAGGTAGAAAGCTAAAGAGTAGCAAAAATGTAAACCCAAAGTTGACAACCACTTGCTAAATTAAGGCAAATGGTGACTGATTAATATTTATCCTGAGATTTAACTGTGTACATTGTTTATGATAGATGACTATATACCATGCCTACGATAGCAGTTAATTCCAAGGATTAACTGGTGAAAGCTATTGAGAGAGGCCTAGGCTTTACCAGGAGACAAAACCTCCAAGATTCAGCTCAAATTACATCACAAAATGAAAGAGAACAGAAACAGAAGATGACAGTGAAGAATTTAGTTTGATTTGTACAAGCATTTGCACAGAGCAGAAAGAAGACTGAAGATCAGAAGAGTTCTACTCTCTTCTCATACAGTCAGGGGAACTCAGTGAATACTGAATATATACTAGGCAGAGACATGACAAAAACAGAGACTATAGGATTTTTGAGAAATCAGGAAGAAAAGGAATTGGGTATTCAGAACCTAGAGATCAGTCAGATTTACATACAAAGCTAGGGGTGTAAGGATGAGGGCTGAAATTCCTATCTATTACCTAAATGACATCCTTTATAACTCCCTGTAGTAAAGCAGTTTGGGGTACACTCAAGAAAAAATGATCTAATGGTAAACCACTGTTTAATGATAAGAAGAAATTTATAGAGAATGGGGTAGCTATAAAAAGATGCCTCAATCCTCAAGCACTAACAACAAAGGCCAGGATTATGGCCCATAGCTCTCTAATTCTTGCCTGATCCTGGGATTACAATAATGTGATAGGTGAGATCTGGCCTAACAGAAAATTCCTTCTCAAAGTCATATAATATAAAACTCAACGAATTAAAGCTACTTGAACTTAACTGATTTTTTTTTTTTTTTTTTGAGACAGAGTCTCGCTCTGTCACCCAGGCTGAAGCGCAGTGGTGTGATCTCGGCTCACTACAAGCTCCACCTCCCAGGTTCATGCCATTCTCCTGCCTCAGCCTCCCGAGTAGCTGGGACTATTGGCGTCTGCCACCACACCCGGTTAAATTTTTTGTATTTTTTTTAGTAGAGACAGGGTTTCACAGTGTTAGCCAGGATGGTCTCGATCTCCTGACCTTGTGATCTACCCACCTAGGACCTCCCAAAGTGCTGGGATTACAGGTGTGAGCCACCACACCCGGCCCTTAACTGATTCTTAATTTAAAAAATTACTGAGTATTTTCAGTGCCAATTATAAATAGGTGCTAATAAGATAATTCAGAACATCCATTTTCAAAACATTTGAACATCTGTGAACTAATTTTAGGCTTCAAGAAGGTTTCAATAATTTGGGGCTGTTGCTAATCAATGAGTGTAAAATTTCAGTTATACAAGGTAAGTTCTAGAGATCTGCTGTGCAGCATTGTGCCTACAGACAGCAATACTGTATTATACACTTAAAAATCTGTTAGAGGGTAGATCTCATGCTACGTGTTCTCACCAAAATAAAATATCGAGGAGAAGCATTTCAGGTGGTGGCAGAAGCAAGGGTGCTCTAAGGCAGAAACAAGTCTAACAAGGAGGGACAGAAAGGTAGCTGGTGTGGCTTTGGTGAACAAGAAAGAAAATAGCTTAAGATGATGTTAGAGATCTCTGAGGCAGGGCCCAGATCAGGTAGAGCCTTGTAGGACAGGATAAGGAGTTTTAATTCTTTTTTTTTTTTTGAGACGGAGTCTCGCTCTGTGGCCCAGGCTGGAGTGCAGTGGCCGGATCTCAGCTCACTGCAAGCTCCGCCCCCCGGGGTTCACGCCATTCTCCTGCCTCAGCCTCCGGAGTAGCTGGGACTACAGGCGCCCGCCACCTCGCCCGGCTAGTTTTTTTGTATTTCTTAGTAGGGACGGGGTTTCACTGTGTTAGCCAGGATGGTCTCGATCTCCTGACCTCGTGATCCGCCCGTCTCGGCCTCCCAAAGTGCTGGGATTATAGGCGTGAGCCACCGCGCCCAGCCAGGAGTTTTAATTCTACTTTAAGTACAGGTATAAAAAATTTTACTTTAAGTACAGGTATAACAATGACAGATTACCTTATTAGTCATAATTTACTATAACTGAAATCAGTTTTGGTACAGTAAAAGCAAATAGCTTTTAACACTGGAAAGGAACAATAACCCTTCTCAACGTTTTAGCATGTATTAAGAATGATGTGATTTTAGGAAAATTTTTCATTAAATTAAGAGAGAGACGTAATAGCCATATGATGTTTTCAGTGTTTAAAACAAATATCATAATATCAAATGCAAATAAAAAGTACTTAAATTTTTTAAAAATTGTATAAGACATTCTGGGGAAAAGAATAGCAAACTGGAGGTAGTACACAGGCACAAATCGTGGATTCGAGCTCCAGTGTTGCAACAACTAACTAAAATTAGGTTTAACCTAATTACCTTATCAAATATATGAAGACACCAGAGTAGATCAGCGATTTTTAATCAGTGTTTAAACGGAACTTTTTAGTAGGATGGAAAGATATAGAACACCAGTCAGCTCTAGCGGTGCAACCACTTCCCTACAGCTGAAAAATCACCTAACTAAACATCTTCTTTCTTCTGGGCCGAGTGCGGTGGCTCAAGCCTGTAATCCCAGCACTTTGGGAGGCCAAGGTGGGCGGATCACAAGGTCAGGAGTTCGAGACCAGCCTGGCCAATATGGTGAAACCCCATCTCTACTAAAAATACAAAAAATTAGCCGGGAGTGGTGGCGGACGCCTGTAGTCCCAGCTACTCGGGAGGCTGAGGCAGGAGAATCGCTTGAACCCGGGAGGCGGAGGTTGTAGTGAGCCAAGATTGGGCCACTGCACTCCAGCCTAGGAGACAAAGCGAGACTCCATCTCCAAAAAAAAAAAAAAAAAGATTTCTTCTGGCCCTAAAGTTTTACCCATTTATTCAACAAACACTTACTGAACAAATATATTCTGAAGGATTTGCTATATGCCAGGCACTTTTCTTTCCCGCTTACTCTATGCACTTACCCACTGAGAACAAGGAACCACATTGGCCAGAGCCATCGCTATAGGGAGTTCTCCTTGATCACCCATCATTGTGACCAGTTCCACCAATCTCTCAAACCGATCAGCCAATACCGTTTCTGCAAGTGTGTCAAATTCTGTGCCTTGTTGAAGGATTTTTGTCAGAACTTCCATAAATGTAGCTCTTGTCTGGAGATCCTTGTGGTAACCTAAGCCTAATGTGGACAAACAGATGCAAATTTACTAACATGGCCTTGCTGAAGTAATTTTTGCTTATCTTACATGCCAGTTCTCTAGGTTTTGTATTTCTATATGAAACTTTCTTTTGATCTCACCTATGGAGTGCATGAGACCACTGTCTACGTTGGCATTGAGTAAGTTTGACATTGCAAGGACTGTACAGTGCCTCAGTGATGCCAGCCTCCGAGACATGCCACGTTTCCTGCCACCTGTTTGTGCATTTTCATCTTCAACTTCACTGCAGTCATTCAAAAGGTTCATAAATAATGTGAAGTATCTGAGAAATAAAAAGACTGACCTTTACGTAGGGAAGGCCGTATCAACTAGAAAGCTAACCAGACATTCCAAAACAATCATATGTGCATGGTGTGACTGGCCCTGGGTTAACTGTTTCTTTCCTCTCTCAGGATAATCAGCCAGGGTGGCTCATTATGAAGTGTGCTATGTTGGACATGATTTTAGTTGATATATCCTAGTATATACCCTTCATAACATAAGCATCAAATAGATGCAATGTTACCTGGTTAAATGTGTCACTTTTAATGCTTAGTATATAAAATTAGTGGTCCAAACAGCTTAGACAATGTCACTTTTGTAAATGACTTAATGAAGCAATCTGGGTTTTATTATAAGTAAAATTTCACTGATCATATTATTTTCTTTAAAAAAATCACAAAACACAGTTATTTTCCTATCCTAGTCCTGTCATGGGGATTATTTGTTTTTGTGTGTGTGGTGGGGGGCTTTATTTGCTTTTTGCTTTATGTTCTTTGGTGACCGAAATTTACTTAAGAAATAACTGTGATTTGGCTTCCATCAATTCCACACCATCTCCTTCTTCAGGCTGCAGAGGGAGACCAGCTAGAAGTGAAACTACTGCTTCCATGCTTGCCTGGTCCAAATCTCTGGAAAAAAAAAATTTAGAGACCATAAATCTTTCAGGCTCTTTTGCTTCCCCTCAAATAAACCTCTTACTAACAGATATAAGCCTTAGGAAATATCTATTTCATTAAACAAATTATTAGCACAACCCAAATAATTTGAGTTAATATGCAGATCCCAGAATACAAAATCATCTCAAATGGGATAAGGTAATACTTTCTACAAAGTAATCTTGGCAAAATGATTACCTTAAATTTAGAATGTACAATTAGCCCTCTGTATCAGTGAGTTCTATATCCATGGATTCACCCAACCATGGACTGAAGAAAGTTGGGGGAAAAAAAGTAGGATTTCATCTGTACTCAACATGTGCAGATTTTTCTTTGTTGTTATTCCCTAAACAATATGATATAACAAATATTTATATAACATTTATATTGTATTAGATATTGTCTAAGTAATCGAAAGATAATTTAAAATATATGGGAGGATGTGCATAGTGTATATGCAAATACTATGACATTTTACGTCAGAGACTTGAGCATCTGTGGATTTTAGTGTTCAAGGGAGTGAGATGTGGGGAGGGGTTTGGGGAGTGGTTTCTGGAACTAATCCGACAGATACTGAGAGAAGACTATATTATAAAGCGAGGCTTGGTCAAAGAAACATATGTGAATGCTTATTATACAGTCCATAGTGTTTAATCACTTTCTGATATGTGTCAATAAGTATTTATCATTAAAGCAGACTTAATTATTTCCTTTTTTTTCCGTCTCTGGTGCTTGAATCAGGAAATCAATTATTTCTTAGAAAGATTCAACACAATGAGTTCCTCAAGTAATACCTTTATCTATCTAATCATAACATAAATGCAATCTGAGGCTTTATGTATCTTATTTCCCAATAACGCTACACTATTCTTCATAACCTAGCAACACTAACTTCCCAAACATATCGCTCTTTCACATTTATTTTTACTGAAAGTCTATCAGTCAAAAAAAAAAGCAGTAATAAAGATTAGTATCTTTACATATTTCAAACACAAAAGTTTGACATCTAAAAAGTTTAAATACACATAAAATACAAGTATAAAGCTGTAATGAAGTAGTTATAATTCTCACAGTAAAACCCACTAATACTTGAAGGTCATTCTCTTTTTTACCTTGTAAGACATTTTACATCATCATCCGCTGCTTGGTTTGATGTTCCCATAACCCAGTCTGTCAGGTATTCTACCATCTTATTCCTATAGAATGGTGGAGAAAAGAGAAACAGCAAACAATTTTTTTGAAGCCACACACACACCTTTAGTCATGTAAGATTTCTTGTAGTGCAGATAATTTGCCAGATAACCTAAGTGACATGATGACTTTATAAAAGAGATACTGCTATCACAGACATAAAAGCCAGAAGGGAACAAGCAACATGGATATTTACCCTCCATTCTGGCCCTTAGTTATGGTATCAGATTGGAAACAGAATCAAATTCTTAGCTCAATTATAGCACAGTTTTAGAAAAAGGGAGCACTGTCACAGGCACAAAGCTTAGGGAAATTTGAGAAGAGAAGTAGAGAAAAACAAACATGTAAATTGCTCTCTTTTCATGTCCTCCTTTCTACCAATAACCACATATCTACTCTTTTCCTATACTTCATTGAACATATTAAGATTTACAAGACCCTACACTGCTCTTTTGAGAACTCACCTAAATTTCATCTCTTGGCAAAATGAGAGGTCATCTCTCCTTGCCATCATTACTTCAACTAATTGACACAGTTTTGTTTTTATTTGAATCGCATGGACCATATTCCCAAGCACACGAACATACCTATATAGACATAGAAACAATAAAAAAATTATCAGATATAGACAAAAGAGAAGGCATTCAAAGTACTTTAGTCATCAAGTAAAATGAACTAAATTTAAGTTTGAAAACAATAAGATATTTACTTAGAAAAGAACATACACAACTTCTGGTTACCTTATTGTCACACCCTAGTTTGTGTGCAGTAAAGAATGGCAAATTATTTTATCAATTACCACCAATATCAATGTGTAAGAGGTTTTTCTTATCTCTTAAAATGTTTCTGCTATATTTCAGTAGAACGCTTACCTGACCAGATTTAACATCATTGTTTCAATGCTAGCTTGCCCCAGATGTTCAGAGCTGCCTTCGGTATGATTATCTAGCAAGTTCTTCATTATAGCTATGGTTTGTTCTACAAATTGAGTATTGGTATCAGTCAATAAAACCTATAGAAAGAATAAATATATTAAAGATCTGCCTTCAATGCCCACAAGACAGACCCCCTAGAGAGATGAAACTGACTGATCTAAACACACAGAGTAAGTGCACCCACAAGCACAGAGCCAAACAAGCATACAGATATAAGAAGACACTCGTACCCATACACAAGGCACGTATACCCTCAGGCACATGTACACACCAGAGTTCCTAGGAGGCAAGCTGACCCCTACATTGAGATGACTCTACTTTCTGCAATTTTTTGGAAATTTTTAAAAACTGTGAGAACCTAATTTAAATAATCTCAAAGAAAAAGGCTTATTTCAAACACGTCACTCTATTCATAGGGAAAGGTTAAAAATAAAAAAGAGAACACTTTACCTGTCCTTGGGAGTCAAAAAACTTGCTGATGGTATTCTTCAATTTGTTAAATAGCATTGGATACAGAGCAGGACTCAATTCTAGACCCACCAGATCCTTAACATTGGTCCGTATTTGAAGTCCCACTTTCTCATGGTTACACACCATTAAGGACAAGAGCCGATCCATAAATTTGCTGACAGGTGTATCGGCGTTTCCCTCTGAGGACATCACTGAAATCATGGAACCCTTACGTTCATTGACTGGACCCATGGGTGGGCTATAGGTTGCCAGGCCAGAATTGCTTCTCTGCTGGAGGCACACTCCCCCAAGGGCACAAAGGAAGCCAGTCATGTTGATCCATTCCTGTAGGGAGTCTGTGTCAGACAAATCTATGGATCCTCCTCCACTCACATGGGACATTCGCCTCTTAACAATGGTCTTGTGAAGGCTTTCAGCAGCCTAAACACAAAATTTTTGTGCAAAGCATGAATTAAACCTTAATTAGTTGAGACTTGACAAATTATTCTTCATCCAACATTTATTTCATGACAAAAGTACAAAAATGTAAAAAATACATTAAAATCAACCCCCAAAATTACCATATACATTTTAAAGAGCCACTGATTTATTTTATCATATACTAATATAATCACCCGAGTATCAAATGTCTTTCAAAAAGCTTTGATTTTACATGGATGAACCTTGGAAACATTATGCTAAGCGAAAGAAGCTAATCACAAAAGCCCGCATATTCTATAATTCCATTTACAGAAAATATCCAGAATAGGCAAATCTACAGAGACAGAAAGTAGATTCGTGGTTGCCTAGGGCTGGAGAAGTTGGAGGAAGAGAGGCAAGAAAATGGGTGGAGGGTGGTTAGAGGCAGAGATAGCTAAAGGGTACAGGGTTTTTTTCTCAATTGATGAAATTGTTCTAAAACTTGATTGTGGTGATGGTTGCAGAACTCTGTGAATATACTAAAAACAGTCACTGAATTGGATAATTTAAATGGGTGAATTGTATGGTATGTAATTACATATTATATTAAACCCCCCAAAAGCTTTCATTCTAAAGCTACATGTCCCCTCCAAATAAAGGTATTAGGTACATAATTTTGCTTCACAAAATGTAACTTTTTTCTTATTGTAATTAAGCATGACCAAAAAAATGGGGAATAACCAGTTTTTACAAATCACCTAATAATGAGAGCAATATGAACATTACAAATCAAGTACACACAAACACCAACTGATCATTAATTTCCAAAGTAACAGGTAATATAGTGAATAGTAATAGTTGAATGAACTGTCCACATTTTAAAATTTCATTTACTCTATGGGCTCAATCTACTGCCTAAGACATTCCTTAATTAGAATACCTAACAAAATAGCAAAATGAATTGTTTCCATGTTAATTCTTCTCTACCTCTGTTGCTCCTTTTCTGAAAATTCTGTGAAACACTCTGATGAAGGGAGAAAGAGCAAGAAAAGGTAAAGAAATGGTCTCTGAAACAAATAGTCTCTAGCAATGCTGCCCAGTATTTCTGTGATGATGGGAACATTTTCTCTCTCTGCTGTCCAATAGAGTAAGCAACTGTCATATGTGGCTACTGGGTACTTGCAATGTGGCTACTCTATGATTGAGGAACTAAATTTTATTTAATTTTAATTATGTTAAAATTTAAGTTAAATCGTCACACATGCTAGTGGCTATCATATTACAAAGTACAGGTCTAGATAAACCACAATTAAGTATCAGTCTTCAGACAACTATATGCTTACTTTACTGAGTGACTCATGAAAGATTACCAAAGTGAAGTACATATATTTAGCAGATTAATAGACAAAAGTCAACTTTACAAACTTACCTGGCCATCTTCCATTTTGGCTTTTGGATAGTTAAGGATTAGTTTTGTTGCTTGTTCCCATTTTGCATGTGTATCTTCCCAAGCCTAAAATGAAGGCAGTTATCACTTGAAAGCAACTTTAAGTCTAGAGCTAAACATCCATGAGCAACAGCCAAGTTTCAAACTTGATGCCTATTACTCAGATATTATACTTGTAATATGCACATATCTTAGATTCACTTCAAAAGCTATTCCTGATCACATGTATGTAACAAGAGGCTTCCAAAATTGAGGGTGGGCACCTGGAAGGGGTGTTTCTGTTGCTAAGGGCATACCTCAGTGTTTCCTGCAGTGGGATGCTCAATGCGCCTCAGCAGTGCCATCACTCTTTTCTGAAGTGCTGCTCTTCCTAAGCAAATACAACAGCAAATCAAGTTACTGCACTTAGAGCCCTGCCTGTCAATGGAGAACCTGATAAGCCCCACTCAAAAGGCAGAGTAGGAAAAGCAGAGCAAATGCTTCAAATGATAAAGCCGAAAACTTCCTTTCACTAACCTCAGAGGAAAGGTACTTATCTTGGACTCTACAATGTCCACAGAATAAAATAACTATTCCCACCTATAATTTACTCAAAACATATACCAATGTTCATAAAACTTCACTACCTACAACTTAGGCAGAGTAAATTACATAATCATAACTGATAGTAACATACACTGCCAATTATTTTTAAAATGTATAGCATATTAGCAACTCAGTAGGAGACTAACAATTTATTTCAAATGCTTTTTATTTTCATCTTACTTTGTTCAGAGAAGGATTTCAAGTAAGCTATTTGAATTTCCCCTGTAAACTTACAAAGTAGTGACCTTAAATACATTCTCACAATCAGATGCCATGTGCTTTGAGGCAGACTGAGTAAAAAAAACCACTATTCACATTTACCTGTTGACATCATATTGCTGACAGAGGCAAACTCCATGAATGTGTTATAGTTGGGCAAGAGGTTATGCACTGACACTTCATCCACCCCACACCGGATATCTGCTTCCTCACAGAGGTGGCGGAAACAGGACATGGCAACCAGAACAGCTTCAGTGTCAGGGTTCCACAGAAACATGTACAGGGCCACTTCTAGTTTGGTCTGGGCTTGTCGGCAAATCGGGGGGGTTCCGCTGCATCCTGCTGCACTATCCTGACAGTCAAGGGTG
This sequence comes from Rhinopithecus bieti, assembly GCF_001698545.2. Classification (NCBI taxonomy): domain Eukaryota; kingdom Metazoa; phylum Chordata; class Mammalia; order Primates; family Cercopithecidae; genus Rhinopithecus; species Rhinopithecus bieti. The sequence goes on from NW_016809913.1 coordinate 4,155,053, forward strand.
GAAGACATATATTTGCAACTTGGGTAATTTTATATATAAAACCCCACAACGCAATCAACTGTGTGTGTGTGTGTATGTGTGTGTCTCAGCATACAATAAATCACAAGAGCTTTTTCCTTTAATAATTATAGGAATTTTTCAAACCCCAAGATATCTTGTCCAAATGAGAAATGAGATTATGTCGACCAACATAATGCTACTATCTATTCAATTTCAAATAAAATAGGTATTATCCTAATCCAGATTCCAGATTCCAGAAATGTAAACTGATTCTAACATGGACAGGTAAAACACCATAACATAAATCTACTGCAGTAACAATATAATGTACTTCCCAGTCAATTAGAAATGAAAAAAACAGAGGAAGTAACAGGAAATTCTATCTACTTGCTATAGGGAAGTAATAAAATAAGTACACTGTAGCCCTCATTGAAACAAGGGCATAAACAAGAACTAAATATAGCTGTAGAAGATATACTTGATTCTGAATTACTTATTCCCCAAACATGAAGTGGAGAAGATAATTGGTAAAAACAATGCAAATTCTACAAGTAAAACAGACAATAGTAAATACCATACTGCTTAGGTGTTTTTTTCCCTAACAAGGTTATGTTAAAAATTAGAGATGAAAAAAGTTTTGGATTGGAAAATAAACTCTTCTGTAATGATCTGATATTTTCACTTGAAATATGATTTATATTTAAAAGAAATTATACACACAAACACAAATCACAGAAACACTTATCTTTAACATGAAGCAAAATACTTTGTTTTTATCCCTGTAAATCTGTACATTTGTTAGCTGGTACAAATTCTATACTTCTGTTGTATGAATGGGTTTTTTATGGAGTGGAGGTTTATAACAATTATAATTATCAGATATAGCTTGTAAGTGTCAAGTGCTATTTACACATCCTTTTATTTACCCCTCTTTAACAACTCTGGGGCAGGAACTATTACTGTCCCCATTTTAAAGTTGAGGAACTGAGGAATAAGGATGTTAAGAACTTGCCCAAAGTTCCCCAAAGAGCAGTAATAGAACTAGATTCTAAGCAGTTTTTCACTATTACACTATATACCTAGATGAAATTTACCGAAGTTCATTCAGAAAATAAACAGAGCACATAAACTGATACAGGAAAAGTACAGAAGAAGCTGACCATAGAGGAGTTCCCTTTTCCCTTCCGGAGAGAGGCTCCAGGAGTACGTAGTAATTCTTCGTGATCCATGGACATTTGACTGGTATTTCCACTAGAAGGAATATCACATCCTACTCCATGAAAAAGGAGAAAGTGACAGGAACTTCTATCTGCCTGCTAGAAAAAAAGAAATAAATAAGCTTTACTGAAGCACTGACCACCAAGAGGAATAAACACTTGTTTGAGTTGTCTTCCTGTTTGAGACTCTCCTAGAAAACCTCTCCTCTCAATGTCTATGCCCCAACTTGAAGGAGATTCACTAGAAACCCATTAGAACAAATAAGGTTTACTTAATGTCTTTAAAATTTCTTTCAGTTTCCCATTCTCTAAATCATCAGAAACAGTAGATTCTACAAATATAAATTAAGTCTCACATAAACATAAATAAAACATCAACAATGTAAAACTACTGTATGAAAACTGTAATTCCATCTCAATGACAAATATTTTTTTTCCATAAGATTTTATACTATGCCATGTTGGGATAACCAGAAATTGACTCTTGAGATTAAGTTTTTCTGGACCAGTAATTAACCCTGGTATATACACCAAGTATGTCACAAGAGTGACTGCGCCTACCAGGGCACTAGGAATTCATTACTGGATTCCTCATACTCGCATTCTGGAGATTACACCATAGGCAAGGGCATGAAAGTCTGAAGTCTAATCTCTTTCCGTATCTTTGGAATAATGCCAAATTCCACTACATTAACACATCAAATAAGCCATATGTGGATAAACCCACTTCACTATTAGTCTATTTCCGAAGAGGCAATTTATTAATAATAAGCTGTAAAACACTGAAAAGGATATGAGTTTCACACATTTAAGGTTTCTCACAGTTATGCTTCTAGTACCAGATAAAACCTCATTAAATCAAGTACTCTGAAAACTAGGCCATAACAGAATTCCTAAATTGATTAATTACGGAAACTATATTTTAAAAGAAATTTAAGGCTCTTCTCTATCCTCCACAACCTCACCATGTTTCAATAGTTCAGAATCAAAACATTTCACTCCACCCCAACGAAGAAGTCTCCTGATACTTTCAAGAAGTGAAACCCTTATTGGAGGAATAGAAATAAATCTAGATTGAGAACCCTCAACTGTTTCCCTTTTGGTTCTTGATAGATAATTCTCTGGACTAGTTTAGCCATGAGATCTAGGCCTTTACGATCTCTCAGAGCTATTATTCTAGAACTGGACAAAAACTAATTAAATCAAGTACTCCCAAATCTATGACATAATAGAATTCTTAAATTATAGAAGCTATATGTTAAAATAAATTTTATGTATGAATTATGTCTTATGTATGAACTTGAGAGTAGAGACAGAATATGCTCCTCACCAGCTACTTTAGTTATAGCAGCCCCCATTTTTCCTAGGCCTGCCCCATAGAGACCTATTTAACTCAACTAGAACTAGAATTCATCAACAGTGTGGTTGTAAGGCTAAAGCCTCAGAATAATTTTTAAAATGCTGATTTGCCAGCCATTGTCCTCTGCACATATATTTCCTTTTGAGAACATTGGGAAGAAGGAGGAGCTGAAATAGAACCTAATTTGGCTATAAAACACTTTCTTAATCTCTCACCATTACCATTCCAAATATTCTTCCATTTTTTAAATGTCATTTTGCTTACCTTATTTTTAAGAAGAAATTTATTCCTGCAGATCAAAATTTCCCGCAACCACTCGAGAATTTCTGTGCTACTAAGCGTTTGATGACTAGTTAATTTCTTGCAGATGTAAAAAAGCATTTGTGAGCTGCAGTAACATAAAGTTCATTGTTACTAGCATCATCAATAACTTAATGCAGATATAACCAGACATAAGAATGGCATTCTCTCATAACGAATACAAGTTTAGAGAAGCTTAGTTTCCCTTGTAGGGCTTTAGAGAAACAGTTATCAAAGTGTCAACAGCATTATAATCAAAGGAAGTATGTCCATAGGTTATAGAAAAAAAGCAAGTATTTATTTATAAGCTCCCTATGTTTCATTAAACTCCCAGTGTTTCTATCCACGTAACTCATCCTTGCAGTGGACATAAGAAGAAACAATAAACCATATGCACAGCAGAGACTGCCTATAAACCCAGTGCTCCACAGTGGGGGTCTACAAGCTACCATCCACAGACCAAATCCAGCCTATCACTTGCTATTGTATATAAAGTTTTAGTTAAACACAGCCATGCCCGTTCATTCACATGTCTGTGGCAACTTTCATGCTCCAAAGGCAGAACTGAATGGTTATGACAGAAACTGTATGACCCACAAAGCCTAAAATATTTATTATCTGGTCTTCTAGAGAAAAATTTTCTGATCCCTACTCCAGAGCTGCACTGTCTAACATGGTAGCCACTAGCCAGCCACACATGGCTATTGAGCACTTTAAGTGTGGCTTGTTCAAATCGACATGTGCTGTAAGGATAAAAGACACACCAAAGTTTGAATACTTTATTAAAAAAAGAGAATGAAATGTCATTAAAAACTTTTATATTGATTACATGTTAAAATTATATTATAGATAATATACACTGGATTAAATAAAACATTATTACAATTAATTTTACCTGCTTCTTTTTACTCTTTAATGTAGTAAGTAAAAAAACTTTAACATATGGGGTTCTCATTATATTACTAGTGGAGAGCACTACTCTAGAGTAAGGTTTAATTCAGCTGCCAAGTAACTGAGCACACCCATTCCTATAAGATAATGGCAAACGTGAGGTTTACATATTTACATTTTCCTCAGCGTGGTGACTTCATGCTTATTAAAATGTAATGATTTATATAATCTAGGAAGTAGACCACAAAATTCTGTATATATTTTTTCTTCTAAGCAGGTGTCCATTATTAATTCATTCATTAAAAGCATTGGTATTACAGAAAGTTTACAAAAGATCATAGTTTAAAAAACTGAAAAAACAGTATTGTTACAAAATTTTATCATTCTAGGCTTATGACTATGAAAATCTATTAAAATACAGTAGTAACCACATTAAAATCTGAAAAAAGTAATATATCAAACAACAGTACTTATGTTAGGGTGACAAAATTTAGCACTATTCTTAAAATTTATTTTCTAAATTGCTATGATACGTTTCTTAGAGTTTAAACAAGAAATTCTAATAATTTGAAGTCAAATAAAATACAAAACCATAAAACCCAGTTTTACAATATAGTAAGCACTACAGAGTTAATATTTCAAGAGAAAAAATACAAAATAAAATTTAAAAATTGAATTTAAAAAATAGAAGTACATATACCTAATCTCCCAAAATGTTTCTACAGGAGCATCAGGATTCCACAAATCAATGCTATCTAACTGATGAAGAACCAGCAGAGCCTGAATTTTTTAAAAAAGAGAAAGACAAACAGAAGACTCACTCAAACATTTTTGGTAAACATAACACTGGAGTACTTATTTTATAAATGCTAAGAAATTGAGCTATTTCATTTGTAGTTTCAATATATAGGAAAAGGTTAAGAGAGAAAGTCTGGTGAACACAAACCTCTAGGGAATAATACAGGCAGAATGAAATAATTTTATTCCCATCATCCTGACTCTAACTGGCATGCACATATAAAGCTAAATGATGAATTTGGAACAATATATAACTGTAAAAACTGCTTTAAGAAACAAAATAATTTCAATAGATAGTAAAGAACTCTATGAAACAAAAGTTAATCCCCAAGTAAGAAGGGCTTGCCAAAATTAATACACACAGCAAAAGATAAGTAAATATTGTCTCACTTGCCACAAAGTCATTTGTAACAGAAAAGAGAAATTATTTTTCAAAATCAAGAGAGAGGAAGCAAAATGGATTTTGTATTTCATAGCAGATTATCCATTCTAAAGTATTTCAATTGACCACAGAACTGAAATTGGAATCTGGCTCAGAGAACATTAACAGGAATTAAATAATTCACTTACAATATATAACATATGAATAGATTATTACATAAAACCATCAAAGATATAAAAAATAAAACACAAACTCTTCCTTCAAACGGATCCTATCTTAACTCCAATTCTACAATCCCAATTTACATTCCTCCTACACCCCTCCACCCCCAACCCAGCAGACACTGAAGCTCTGGACATTTCTTTCAGTCCTTGGTCAACATATCAACATATAAAGGCCAGACCCGCATTATCTTATTTCAAACAGTTTTATTGTAAGTACTTTGAGATATTTAATAAAAATTGCAATTAATTGTGAGAATCTTAAAAAGCTATATAATTTATAGCTCTCATATCAAGGAAAAACAACACAAATTAAAATTCAATTTTGCTACTATTGTACAAAAACTTGGTACAATTTATTGTCAGTAGTTTTTTCAAGTGACAAATTCTCTATATTTTGTTTGATAAAACTTTAAAATATATATATATTGAAAGAAAACGTGTTAGCCTTTTCCAGGCTTTAATTTTTTTTTATGTTGCCTTCTTTTTTTGTATTTTCCATGTTTTAACAAAGCCATAAACACAGTATACTCAACTTGACATTTCATATTTTTCCATATTGCTGTGTGATCTATATGTTCTAATAAAACTTTAACAGCTCACCAAGTTAAAATACCATTCTCATTATTGAATATTAGCCCATTCTCCTCCCAGTAAATAAAGCTCTAATATTCTTGTATTATAATTCAGAGCAATAAGTACCTATGTGTGCAGCTTTTCCTTTTGAGTTATATTCATAAGATTTTAAAGTGCTAGAAATTGAATTATTTGTACAAAAAATGAAATGTTTGTATAGCTTCTGCCAAATAGCCTTCCAAAAAGACTACAAGAAATGTATCAATTTATGGTACCAATAGCAATGTACACAAATGGAACCAATGATTACATAATAAGTGCTAAAACATTTTTTATAAATAGTTTTACTGGGTATGAATAAACATTTTTATAGTATGTACATTAGGATGGCTATAATCAAAAAGGCACATTATAACAAGTATTAGCAAGGATGCAGAATATTAAAACCTTCATACCTTCTTATTGAGAATATAAAATGATACAGTTGCTTTGGAAAAAGAGTTTGACAGTTCCTCAAAAGTTCAACAGAGTTACCACATGACTTAGCAGTTCCACTCCTATATACTTAAGAGATATGTCCACATACAGACTTTTACACAAATGTTCATAGCAGCATCATTCATAATAGCCATAAAGTAGAAACACCAAACGTCCACCAACTGATAACTAGATAAACAAAACTGAGATCCATACAATGAAATATTTGGAAATAAAAAGGAAGAAAATAGTGATTCATACCACAACATAAATGAACCTTGAAAACATTGTCAAGGCAGCCAGACATAAAAGGCCACATATTCTATGATTCTATTTATATGAAATATCTAAAACAAGCAAAGCCACAGAGACAGAAAATAGATTAGTAGTCGGTAGGGAAAAGGGAATGGGGAGTCAAGTTTCTTTCTGGGGTGATAAAAATGTTATGGATTAGAGAGTAGTGATAGTTGCACAACTGTGTGAATAAGAACTACTTAAAATGTTCAACTTGAGGGTATGTGAATTATGTCTCAATTTAAAATCAGTATTTTAATATTTAGTAAAAATATTTTAAAAAATTTTAAAGTCAACTGCAATTAGAAAATCTCGAACTATTTTATTAAGCATCAGAATTTGTACAATGTTGTTGTTATGTGATATAAAGCAAGTAAACCCCTTCTTTCTCCATGGAGTTTTATAAAACAATGTATAGACATAAACATACCATTTCCAGAAATGACATCTACCTATTACTGATAGAAACCATACACCAAAGGATCATGAATGTACATAGTTACAACCTTTCCTTCAAGAACCTGGAATTCATTTTCCCCTTACCTCCATTGCTTCCTGCGCAATCTCTGGCATGTGTGACTGAGGGACCAGTTGGACGAGCCCTGTAATTAACTCCGCTGTACTGCCTTGGGTTTCGGGCCCCTGTTTTCTTGGATTCTGCAAGGAGAAAAAGGAAACTTCAATTAAAAAAAATAAATCGAGAGAGATTAGAAGGAGGAAGATATAGACAGTGACTGCTAAAGGGTACCAGGTTTCTTTTAGGGGTGATAACAATGTTCTAGAACTAGGCTGGGCATAGTGGTTCACGCCTGTAAGCCCAGCACTTTGGAAGGTCGTGGCAGGTGGATCACCTGAAGTCAAGAGTTTGAGACCAGCCTGACCAATATGGTGAAACCCTAACTCTACTAAAAATATAAAAATTTGCCAGGTGTGGTGGCATGCGCCTGTGGTCCCTGCTACTCGGAAGGCTGACGCAGGAGAATTGCTTGAAACTGGGAGGCAGTGGTTGCAGTGAGCCGAGATTGCACCACTGCACTCCAGCCTGGGTGGCAGGGTGAGACTCTGTCTGAAGAAAAAAGAAAAAAAAAAAATAGAAAGAAAAAGAAAAAAAATATTCTAGAATTACACAGTGGTAATGGTTGCAGAACCTTGTAAATATACTGAAAACAACTAAACTGTAAACTTTAAGATGGTGAATTTTATGGTATGTGGGTATGGTATTTTATCTCAATAAAATAAAATTTTGTTAAAACAAAACTTCTTTTGTTAGGGATTCTTTTAATCCATGTCTATACTTGTTCATTAATGTGAACAATGTCCAGGGAAAATCCTAAGGAGAACAAAAACCACTAATTCCCATTGAAAATTACATCAATAATATGAGGAGTAATTTTTTTTCCCAGTTTAACAATAGCAAACTGGCTTAAGAACGTATCTCTGGTTTGGAAGTTACTGGTTTTGAGCTTATACATGGTTGTGATCAAAGGCAAAGGACACACATGTTGGATAAGGATCACATGATTATCCTGTATAGCCCTCTTGTCCCATACAAAGGTCCTGCCCAAATCCACACAGCTGTTGACAAAGCAAAGGCTAGAATTCACATCGCCAAATACTCATACTTTGGTCCTTTACATTGTGGAAAAATATAGTGTACTAAGCAAAGAAAATTAACCTTGTGTATAAATGTGAATGCCTACTTTTTTTTTTTTTTAAACGGAGTGCAATGGCATGATCTCGGCTCACTGCAACCTCTGCCTCCTGGGTTCAACAGATTCTTCTGCCTCAGCCTCCCAAGTAGCTGGGATTACAGGTGTGCGTCACCATGTGTGGCTAATTTTTGCATTATTATTAGAGACGGGGTTTACCATGTTGGCCAGACTGGTCTCAAACTCCTGATCTCAGGTGATCCACCTGCTTCGGCCTCCCAACATGCTGGGATTACAGGTGTGAGTGACCATGCCCTGCCAAATGCCTACCTATTTACAGACTAAAATGTTTCTCTTAACTTGGAAGTATATATTTGCACTTCAGGAATATATGGTTCGGCCAGGCATGGTGGCTCACGCCTGTAATCCCAGCACTTTGGGAGGCCGAGGGAGGCGGATTGCTTGAGGTCAGGAGTTCGAGACAAGCCTGGCCAACATGGAGAAACCCCATCTCTCCCAAAACTACAAAAATTAGCCGGTGTGGTGGCAGATGCCCGTAATCTCAGCTACCGGGGAGGCTGAGGCAGGAGAATTACTTGAACCCAGGAGGCGGAGGTTGCAGTGAGCTGAGATCACACCACCACACTCCAGCCTGGGCAATACAGTGAGACTCTGTCTCAAAAAAAAGAAAAAAAAAAAGAATATATGAAGCCAATGCAACTTGTGTCCCATATTTTATTTTGCTAACTATAGATTTTTCCCCATTATAATGACTAAGGTAAGCCCTCACTCCAATATATCTGTATTTCAAAACTGTTAGCTTATTTTCTGACATTCATATAAATTCATTCAAAATCAAATAATTTTTATTGAATGCCAAAGACACAACAATGAAAAACAGAAGATGTGTTTCCCATCCTCCATGAGCATGTAGTCTCATGGGGGAAGATATCATTAATAAAATAATCAGATCAACAAGTATAAAAATGCAAATCACATAAGAGCTATAAAGGTACATGCTGCTATGACAGCCTATAACATGGGAAAGTGTCCTAGTCAGGAAGGCTTCCTTAGTGCAGTGACAACAGCTTAGAATGAGTAGGAATTACTATGTGAAGAGTAGGCAGATTCTAGGCAGAGGGAAAAGCAAGTGCAAGGGAGGCATGAAGGCATGTGGTTAGAAAGATTGAAAGGAAGACCATCATGAGTAGAGTAAAGGAAGACAAAAAATGTAATGCTACATGTGGAAGAAATGGCAGATGGGAGAAAGATTTTGCACGACCTTGCAAATCTATTTGGAGTTTGGTCTTCATAAGCAAAAGCAATTTCAACTAAAAGGTTTCGAGCTGATTGGGGGCATAATAAGATTTGCTTCTTAAAGAGATTGCCGTAACTTCAGTGTGGAGAAATGATCAGGGGGATCTAAGAAACGATGCAAGCTGAGTAATCAGGAGGCTTGAGAAATTGAGAGTACTAAAATAAGACAAAATCATATTACTTTAAAAATACCATGATTGAGACCATTTAATAATTATTCCTGCACTCTTCCTAAATTACTAAGACTCAGAATTTTTATGTAAAAGATAAAACGGTCAAATGTTTACAATGAATCTTCTATTTTAATGTACTCATCGTTACTTTGAGAAAACGTATTAACCACTAGATGGCAGCAAAGCAAATAATTTCCATTTTAAAAGATCCTTGGAAAACAGCAAGTAGAAAAGGCATTGGTGAGTTTGGTGCCTGCTTTGAAAGTGAATTATTGCCATGTAAACAGAGTGGTGCTAGTATTATGTGACCTTCATGATGAAATAATGCCACAAACAGCTTGTGACACATAATAGAGGAATGAAGAGAAAGGTAATTTCATTATTTTTATAGAGTTTCACTGACAGGTTTTAAGGAATTTTTTCATGCCAAAGATCTGTTTATTCTAATCAGACTTTCAAATTTGAATGGATTTTTCAGGGTCAAAGTATCATAGGCCTTCTTTTAGGGTCACTGAGCCTTTGGGAATGTTTTTTCCTTCTTTCTTCTCTCCTCTCCACTCTCCAAGAAACATTACTTATAAATACACATTTTTAAAAAATTCATGAAGTTTCATAGAACTCTTGGAACCATAGGTATGTAGTTATAAACTCCCTGTATTACAGTAATTTGAAAAACATGCCACCGAAATCAAAAGCACCTTAACACTTTTTTAAAAGCCTGTTACTGAGCAAAGCGATAAGAAACTTCGCTTGATGCTGTTCTCCAGGGACTCAAGAAGCTCAACAAAGGTTCAACATGTCATCCTATGAAAGTCACAATACAGAACTATTACATTTGGCGCATTAATAATATTAGTGTTAAATTGTATCTTATTAATAGCAATAATAGCTAACATTTATTTAGTGCTTACTATGTACCAGGCATTGTTCCTAAAAGCATTCTATGTACTATTTCAATTTTCTTAACAGTATCTCTGAGATAGGAACTATTATGATCCCAATATATCAGATGAGAAAACTAAGGCATAGAAAGATTAAATAGTCACCCAAATCATATAGCTAGTAAGTAGTCTCCAGCGTCCATGCTGTTAATCACTTCACCATGACTAATTTTTATTATTTTGCATTGTTCCTAATTACTCTGTGATACCAGAATTGAATGTTGTCACGAATCTAACACCATCTGATGCAATAAGGGAGTAGTTACGCAATAACTGAGTACCAGCCAAGCACATGGCTCATTGTCTGTAATCATAGACTTGGGGAGGCCAAGGCTGGAGGATCACTTGAGGCTGGCGAGTTCGAGGTTGTAGTGGAGCCATCACTGGAGCACTGGGACTCCAGCCTGGGAAAGCAGAGCGAGACCCTGTCGCAAAATGATGATGATGATGATGAGATAATTAATATTATTCAAGTACTACCACACACATTGTCACCTCATTCTCTTTCCAAATACAGTATTTGTAGGCAGAGTCAATGATAACAGAAGCTAATAACAGGAAGAAAGATGGATAGGAAAGCTAAATGGAACAGCAAATGGGAGATTTTTTGAAACCAATGTTGTAGATGGTAGATGGCACTGTGATCAGTGGTTGCTTCTATCCCCCACACCAGTTATTATACCTGAATAATGTATAACCTAGTAAGTAGGATGAGAACAGAGATCCTCACCAAAGTATGTCAGTTTAATGATAGGGAAATTAAGAAGAAACAGAAATGTAAGAAATAATAATGGCAATTAAGAAATCTGATCTAATTATCTTTTGTATCGTTATACATTAGTTCTTCTTAGATATGTCTTAGTTTTCAGGTATGGATCAAACTATCCTCAAGGTCTTGCATTTCAGTTAAAACCAAATTAACTTAGTGTGATAATTTTAAGACATTTCATAAAAAAAATAACAAAGCTAGAGTTTGGATTCTGCATGAATTAGTTTCACATGGGACAAGAGAGGACACTCATGTTCTTCTTTCCAGGATCTGTAGGTTTTCCTTTCCATTTAAGGCTTGTTACTTTTCCTTTAAATGTAGACTCTAAAAACAAAACAATAACATGGTATCAGACATAAGGACTCAGGATAATAGCTATCCAACCTTTTAAAGAAATTATATTATTAAAAACTTTGAAGAAAAGCTATTTTTTATTACTACCAAATGTGTGGTATAAGTAGAAAACCACTAGTAGTGAGCCATTTAAGGTCAGTATTACTAGCTTAAAAAATGAAAATGTTTTTGCACCATCCTCATGTTTTTTCTAGTCAATGTAATAAAACAATGAAAATCTATTACAATACTAAAACCTTAATATCGGGTTGTTAAAATATCTCCTATGTAAAAAGCTCTTTTCCAAAATGTAAAAACATAAGGGGAAAAAATATTTGGTCTACAGTTCTCACAAATATACACACTGGGTAATTAATTTAACCAAACATTCCATATATACAAGTATTTCATAGACTCTACAACATTATCAATTGTAAGATGCATCATTATTTGATGTCCCAAAAGGACTGAAAAACTGCTCTCAATTACAGGACAACATTTTAAATAAGATACACTCCCAATTTTAGAGAAGAGTAAAAATAAGTGCTTCTTAGAATTAATGAAATATGTTATGTAGGCAATTTACTCTATATTTACTAGTTTAATTGTAAAATTTGCTTTTCCCTTTGATGGCACTCCACCTCTTTCAAGTTACAGAATGCATGCATTTTGCCTAAAGAACATTCACGAAACAGAAAGAACTCTGAGAAAGGTAAACTTACAGAAAATATGTTTCAATTATAGAGACATATGATGCACTAAAATAATTATAGATGTTTTCAACCAAAATCCAACAATTATATTCTAGAGCTAGTATCACCTATTATAAAACATTTCCTTCCTTTTTTCTTGAAATAACACAAAACTATCTGCTTTTGACATGAATGCCTTTATGTAAACATATATGTAACATAGAAATAATAGACTATGTACCAACTGTGGACCCATAATACAAATGTCCAAGTAAACAGGTTGTCTTTCAAAGTTAAGAAGCAGACATGCATATCTACAACACAAACGAACTATCCTCAATGTTTAAGTGAAATATGCATTTGTTATTACACCCAAGAACACCGAAGGGTTTTAGTCCTCAGGGGGGAAGACTAGCTATTTAATGCATACATTTATACTCAAGAATGTCACTACAGAAGACAGATAGCAAAACTTATAAATAGTTTGCTTTTATAACTGCCCCCTGACCCCAAAGCAAATGTTTTACTAAATGATTTAATAAATTCTGGTTTTACTGTTTGCTCTCTTTCAACTGTATTTTTCCCTCACTTTAAGTTGAGGTGTTTCACCTTAGATCAAGCTGAAACTTTGATCAAACAAATTTATTTACTTTGATGTAACTAAGTGTAACTATCAAGCAGCTCTTCCCTGATGCAGCCATTACACAGGAACACAAGATCAGAGAACAATGAGCAGGTATCAGAATTTTTCCTTAGTTAAGAATCATTTCCAAAAAAACTACAGTCATAGGCCACATAACATTTCAGTCAATGATAGACAATATGTAACACAACTAAAAAATTCCTGTCACTTAGTGATATAGCCATCATGATGTCCAAGCACAATGCATTACTTGTTTGTAGTGATGTTGGTGTAAACAAACCTTCACTTCTAGTCATATAAAAAAAGGACAGCACATACAATTATGTGTAGTATACTATACTTGATGAGAATAAATAACTGTTACCGGTTTATATATTTATTATAATATACTTTATTTGAGACCAAGTCTCACTTTGTTGCCCAGGCTGGAGTTCAGTGGCGCAATCTCGGCTCACTGCAACCTCTGCCTCCCGGGTTCAGGCAATTCTCCTGCCTCAGCCTCCAGAGTAGCTGGGACTACAGGTGCACACCACCACGCCCAGCTGATTTTTTTGTATTTTTAGTAGAGAAGGGGATTTGCCATGTTGGCCAGGCTGGTCTCGACTCCTGACCTCAGGTGATCCACTCACCTTGGCCTCCCAAAGTGCTGGGACTACAGGCATGTGCCACCAGGCCCAGCATACTATAGTATACTTTGTATTGTTATACTCCTACTTAAAGATAAAAAGTTAACTATGAAACACAGCCTCAGAAGGTCCTTCAGGAGGTATTCCAGAAGAAGGCATTGTTACCACAACAGATGACAGCTCCACATGTTATTTCCTAAAAACCTTCCAATGGGAGCAGATGTGGAGGTGGAAGACAGTAACACTGATGATCTTGACCCCATGTAGGCCTAGGCTAATGAGTATGTTTCTGTCTCAAATCTTAAAACAGTTTTCAAAACAAAATTAAAACAGAACATTTTCAAATAGAAAACTTACAGGATATAAAGAAAATATTTTATACAGCTAGCTGTACCATGTGTTTTAAGCTAAGTGTTATTACAAGAGTCAAAATTTAAAAAATTAAAAGTTTACGTTTTAAAAGCTATGGTAAAGTTAATTATCAAATAAAATTTTTTTATAAATTTGATATAGCTTAAGTGTACAGTGATTATAAAGTCTACAGTATAGATCCTGAGTATGAGAAAAATGCAAAAGTATTAAAAGTAAAATAAATTTTAAAAAATTTTAGGTCTACAGTAGCGTACAGTAATGTCCTAGGCTTCACATTCACTCAACACTCACTCAGTGAGTCACCCACAGCAACTTCCAGTCCTGCAAACTCCATTTGTGTTAAGTGTCCTATACATTTTTTTTCTTTTATGCTGTGTTATTACTGCACCTTTTCTGTTTGAATAAACAAATACTTACCATTGTACTACAACTGCCTACAGTATTCAGTACAATAACATGCTGTTTAGCCTAGGTTCGTAGCCTAGGAGCAATAGGCTAGACCATATATCCTACGAATGTAGCAGGCTATATAACCATCCAGGTTCATGTAAGTAGACTTTATGATGTTTGCACAATGACTGAATCACTAAAGATGCACTCATTTCTCAAGACATGTCCCTGTCATTAAGTGATGTACGACTATATTAGTTTAATTATGTCACCTCTTAATCCCAAGTATCAACATGTAAATTCTGTTCCAACATGGCTGCCTAATATGAAATGTATGACTTCAGAAATTCCAATAAATATAATTCATCTCAAATACCTTTTAATTTTAGTGGGTTACAGAACGTCAGGAACAAAATGCTAAAGAAGCAATATGTTTCTTAATTAGAAATGTAAGAAAAAAATTCATTCATTCATTAGTTGATCTTCTATATTGCAGGTATTATTAGGAATACAAGCTGGTACATGTGATCTGGCCAAAGATGAGAGGCAATCATGTCTGGGAAGAAATTCATGAACCAGAGTCTTTAGGTATCTATTAAAGGCCCAAACCACTTGTTAATTTAGACCATGTGACTGAATAACAGGCATGTAAGAAAGATCTGGTAAGCCAGCATGCCATTTAAGATAAAAAATGTTGAGAAATAACAAATATTTGTGAAAATTCATACATCTGTTATGGGCAGTTTTGAATTTTATGAAAGCAGGACATGTTAGTTTTCAAATAGTAAAATTAGTGCTAAGACAAACATTTCAAATATTAAAAAATACTACAGGCCGGGCGTGGTGGCTCAAGCCTGTAATCCCAGCACTTTGGGAGGCCGAGACGGGCGGATCACGAGGTCAGGAGATCGAGACCATCCTGGCTAACATGGTGAAACCCCGTCTCTACTAAAAAATACAAAAAACTAGCCTGGCGAGGTGGCGGGCGCCTGTAGTCCCAGCTTACTCGGGAGGCTGAGGCAGGAGAATGGCGTGAACCCGGGAGGCGGAGCTTGCAGTGAGCTGAGATCCAGCCACTGCACTCCAGCCTGGGCGACAGAGCGAGACTCCGTCTCAAAAAAAAAAAAAAAAAAAAAAAAAAAAAACTACAAAAGTACAAAGGAAGAGAAGTTATGGCTCAACATNTATGGCATTTTAATTTTAAAATTTTGTCAGGTGGGTCTTTCCAGAAGAGAAGCAAATCAGATATAGGAGGGTTTTTGGTTTCTGGTTTTTGCTTTTTTGAGACAGTCTCACTCTGTTGCCCAGGCTGGAGTGGTGACACAATCTTGGCTCACCGCAAACTCCACCTCCCGGGTTCAAGCGATTCTCCTGCCTCAGCCTCCTGAGTAGCTATAACCACAGGCGCCTCCCCCCACGCCTGGCTAATTTTTTTGTATTTTTAGTAGAGACAAGGTTTCACCATGTTGGCCAGGCTGGTCTGAAACTCCTGGTCTCAAGTGATCTGCCTGCCCCGGCCTCCCTAAGTGCTGGTATTATAGGCGTGAGTCACTGCGCACGGCCTGGAGGAGGATTTTGAAACCAGATCAAGTAAGAAATTCATTCCTTCATTCATTCTGCAAACATGTACTAAATGCCCAATATGTATCAGATGTTGTTCAAAAGTTAGGGATTCAGTGTTGAATAAGCCAGACAAAGCTAATGCTTTCATCAAGCTAACTTGCTAATGAAGAAGAACAACTAAAGAACCTGATAAAAGACGCTGAACTGAATGTCAAAAAACCTCAGAACTAACTCTGGTTGACTATTCATTAACCATGCATTTGTTATTAATATAACTTTATTTAAGCTTCAGTTTCCTTAGCTATAAAAACAGACCCAACAAACACACATACACTTTCAAAGACAGCTAAAAGAGGCCAGGCACAGTGGCTCATGCCTATAATCCCAGCACTTTGGGAGACAGAGGCAGGTGGATCACTTGAGGTCAGAGTTCAAGAGCAGCCTGCCCAAAATGGTGCTAAATAGTCTACTAAAAACACAAAATTAGCCGGCATGATGGTGGGTGCCTGTAACCCCAGTGAGTCGGGAGGCTAAGGCAGGAGATCACTTGAACCTGGGAGGTAGAGGTTGGAGTGAGCCAAGATCACATCACTGCACTCTGGCCTGGGTGACAGAGTGGGATTCAGAGTGGGACTCTGTCTCAAGAAGAAAAAAAAAAAAAGAGAGAGCTAAACGAATAAAACGCCGAAACTATATAAAAATAAAAATAATTCTAGGAGTACAGAATAATCTTATTCAAATATCTGCAGGGACACCTTGTGGAAGAATCAGAAGTATTCCAGAGTTCCAAAAGAAAGAGGATCAATGATGGCTGGAAGTGACAGAGACAGGATTCTATCTTGGTCGAAGAGAAAATTTTCAAATAATTAGCTCCTTCCAACAAGTAATTTGTCTCTCCAAAATACAAAGTGTTAGTAAAACCTTGAAGCAGGTATTATTTTACTTTCACTGTTTTGCAATAGAACTCCTTGATTGCTACTTCTGAAGCAAGCTAATGGCTCAGGTTTATCAGAGTCTCAAATCATTTGAGGCAATACAAATGAGGGACAACCCACTGAACATACTCTGTAATACAGTGGTTTCAACTGGGGGTCATTTTGTCCCCCAGGGGGCATCTGGAAATGTTTGGAGACATGTCTGGTTTTCATAATGGGGAGGGCTGGGGGGTAAAGGAAATATTGGCAGCTAGTGGGTAGAGGCCAGAGATGCTGCTGAATATCCCACAATGCACAGTATAGCTCCCTATAATAGAGTTATCCAGTCCAAAATGTTAATAGTGCCAACAGTAAGAAACTCTGATGTTAGGTATTATCTGTAAACCATTTATTATATATATTTGCTTGTGTTGCCAGACTCCATGCCACCTGTAGTGAGTTTTTTTGGTTTTTTTTTTTGAGACAGATTCTCACTCTTGTTGCCCACGCTGGAGTACAATGGCGCCATCTCAGCTCACTGTAACCTCCGCCTCCCGGGTTCAAGCGATTCTTCTGTCTCAGCCTCCTGAGTAGCTGGAATTACAGGCATGCACCACCAAGCCTGGTTAATTTTTGTATTTTTAGTAGAGATGGGGTTTTGCCATGTTGGCCAGGCTGGTCTCGAACTCCTGACCTCAGATGATCTGCCCACCTTGGCCTCCCAAAGTGCTGGGATTAACAGACGTTAGCCACTGTACCCGGTGTGAGTTCTTCATTAGGCATTTTCAAGCAAAAGCTACAAGCCTTTTGCTTGGAATCTCGGTGAGGGGAAGTACTGTGTCTGTTTAGTTTGTCATGCTTCCCTGGCATTAGCACATTTGCCTGGCAAATAGAAGGTCAATACTTCCATACTAGTTATGTGACTGTTAACTCACCAAGTTTATGAAGGGTGAGATTTTACTCTAACAGCCATTCAAAACCTAAAATTTTCTTATTCTAAAAATTGTTTCATATTAAATTTGCTATTTATTTTCTCTCCTGGATATATCAGCCTAAAAGCTGTCCTTTAGTCATTATGTACAAATATACATACATATAACATTTCAAAAACATAAACAGCTTAAGAATGATTTTGAAAATTAAATGTATGTTGATATTTTCAGAAAACAATTAGAAATAAAAACTAAATTCTTATTACAGGGGTCCTTGGGCCAAAAGAGGAAATCCTCTCTAGTTATGGTTTTTCAGTAAAATAATATGTAGCTCTGAGAATCGCTTACAACTAGGGCTAAGAAGTAAAATAACTTCTAAGTGTAGAGAACATATTCAGACTACCAATCAAATTTTACCTCTGTTCAAAATAATCATTTAGTTTCATTTTTAGTCCTTATTCACAGAAAATTATGGGCAGCTGGTAAAGTGGATGTTGAAGTTAAATAGGAAGTGAATATTAACCTCCCACCAAGCCCTATTATTTGGGGCCATTAATTTTCTACCAGAAAAGGTAGTAAACTTAAAACAAAAAAGTGAAATAAACTTCTAATTTCCCAGAAGGTCTCTGGAATAAACAGGTCAATAAATAACTTTTAAACAACTTATTTCGAGTAGTTTTTAAAGATTTTTAAAAAGTGTCTTGTTAAATAACATTTAAGCAGCTATTATTTATGATTACCTCCAATTAACTTATACCTGTATTGAAAATTTTTTCAACTTAAAAAAAAAATGAAGTACTTGGCATTACAAAAAGTCAACTAAAAGGTAACCTTGCATTTTAAAGTTTACTTAAGGAAACATGACTGTCATGATCTTTTGGCTATATTTTTTAGGCTCAATAATCCCAAAATATATGACATAAAAAAACTTCTGTATTTGAACATCTAAGATAAACTATCCTCAGAAATAATTACTGACAACTGGATAAGAGTGAACCACAACTGTATAAAACCAAATTATTTCACTGACTAAGGGATCTTAGAAAAAGAGAAGCATGCCAGGGAGGAAGCTGTTTAAATTTCTCCTAATTGTGAAATGACTAATTTACTAGATAAAACCAACAGGTGAAGACATGCTATATTTTCAGTTGAAATGACAAAATGTGACTATAATGGTAACTATACACAGAAAAGTCAAAGAAACCAAGGACTTTTCTGAGGTAGTTACAATGGGTCATACTTACAGCCACAGAAGCCCACTGCCATGCAAAACAGTGACTGGTTGGCATCTGATCATGTGAGCGACAGCAGCCAATAAGAATAGAAAATAGGAAGCAGAAGACAAAGCACCACCAATCAATGTCAAGAGTTGCCATGTATAATACTCTTGCTATACATAAACACCAAAAAATGACTTCCACAATCTTATAATTATCTTTTAAATTTATTCCATAGGAGTTTTAAATTCCATATTAAGAGTAATAATCTGTGAGAATACCCAATTTTAAGTCTGCTTTTTATTAAGTTTAGAGTCAAATGTCAGTATCAAAGTACCTATCATTTGTAAAGGCTCAAAGCATATTTGTTGAAATATAAAATATTTTATTTTATATACAAAACTCTTAAATTTTATTCATTTCCTATATGTAATAGTCACTATTCAATGAGTTAAAATGTGCATTAGCAGTAACATTCACTCTAACCCAGGAGTCAGCTTCCCTTACTCATCCCCAAAAGGTGAGAAGCTAATCAAAATATTTTTGCTCAAAAGTTTTAAAGAGAAAGAAACTTTAAAAACAGAAAAAAAGGTGACATTCATTAAGACTTTCAGTGTTTTGCGAGAACATTTATCTAAGAAAAGCAAGTTCAACTCATGGAAACAGTGGAAAATAAACATTATTATCTAGTATTCAACAATATTCTACATACAACATACCACAACATTTAGAAGAACTGAAGGACCCCTTCAATTCTCTAAAATAATCAAAGCAGCAGGAATGGGATAAAGACACTAAAAAATGCAACAGAAAGGAGGTGAGATTCAAAATTCATGATTTATCTTACCTGTGCCATTCGTATTGCTGGGTGTGCTCCACAACCTTGCACTGCTTTATGAAGTGTTTCACCAAACATATTTCGAAGTTCAACCGAGTGACAATACACAGCATCAATCTTAGGCCACCAATCCAATGCCGACTAGAGAAAAACAAAGACCATAAGGAAGAGAAAGCACAAAATTACATGAGTTGTATACTGTGTTTATCACTGTAGTTTTAAGTTTTATCCTTTTGTCAGGAAGTTTCTAAGACCATGCAAACACACACCATGATTTCCAAAGTCTTCAAACAACGTCTTTAATTCAAACACTAACTCATACACATTATATTATAAAACATAATAGTGAGCAAGAGACAAATTGCCCACTTCATGAGCATGTGCATGTGAGACTTTTTTTTTTTTTGAGACGGAGTCTCGCTCTGTCGCCCAAGCTGGGGTGCAGTGGCCGGATCTCAGCTCACTGCAAGCTCCGCCTCCCGGGTTCACGCCATTCTCCTGCCTCAGCCTCCCGAGTAGCTGGGACTACAGGCGCCCGCCACCTCGCCCGGCTAGTTTTTTGTACTTTTAGTAGAGACGGGATTTCATTGTGTTAGCCAGGATGGTCTCGATCTCCTGACCTTGTGATCCGCCCGCCTCGGCCTCCCAAAGTGCTGGGATTACAGGCTTGAGCCACCGCGCCCGGCCGAGACTATCTTTTCTCAATGATAAGCCAGTGAATTTGAAAACTAAAGTCTTCAGAGAGCTAATCTGTAGCCGATCTTCTTCTTTTGTTTTTTTAAGTTTCAAGTTTTACAATTTCTGGAACACATGCATAAATGGCATATATTTTCCCAGGTAAGAATGCTATTATCAAAGCTTTAAAAGTGATTAGTGGTTCGACACAATATTAAAAGTGTATGTAGGAAACCATTACTTATATGTTTACAGAAAACAATGATAATTACAACATGAAATTAGTAAATGAAATAAAACTATTAAGTAAATCTATAATCTTAAATTGATATGCAATGATGACATGATACATGGGAGACTAACAATTACCATAAACAAAGACAAACTGATCCTAGCGAAATATTTTTTTAAAAATTATTTCGTGTATTTTCTATTTCAATTTAACCTGTTTTGCTTTGATGTCTAGTTTTTATGCCTATTTTATTTGAAAGTGTATCTTTAACTTTAAAATGAATGACTTGATATATTATTAAAAAATGACAATTATGAAAATCACTATTATCTTTAAAGTCTATCAGTTAATACAAAACTGACTGGATGAATTTTCACTACATATGTAGAGTATGCATGAAATGACCTAAAATGTAGGCTTCTAATTTATAATACTCCAGATGTTTATAAAAAAATCTAGAGGAATAACACATTCAAATTGTAGATAAGAGAGATTTAATAGCCTCACATCTCTCACGTCTCATTCCCACATTTTTTCTTATTCAAAACTAAGCTAATTCAAGTGTCAACATTTTAATTTCTTCACTTGGAATTCTCAGAATATTTTGAATAGCATCAAGTTACATTACCTTAACCCAAACTGTGGATTACAAATCCTGTTCGCCAGATAGTAAAATGTAAAACCAACTTATGATACACATTTTGAATACTGAAATCCATTCAAGGAGGAATCCCAAAACTGGGAGGGAAGAAATGCTTTTTTGGGACAGTATGGTTGTTTACACTTTTCCCTCAACTCCTACTTCATTTAATCTAGTTCCTATACATGATCAATTTTTAGTCTGATAGTATAATGGATTCCTCCAACTCTTTGCAATTTTGACTTGCCCAAAGCAACCAATGCAACTTGATTTCCTTATACTTACTAAATTATACAGCTTGTGTTAATCAGCCTAAAGTAACAAAAAGCTGAATAGCAAGGTACATTGAGTGAAGGGTCTTCCTCACCCAGCACATCTCATAAGATCTTGTCAGAAACTGATAAACTAAAAAAGGCATCCCATATAACATCCTATTCAAATTACTGTGTCATTTTAAAAATAGCTTTTAAACTGTATTGTGGTACCAGGTGCACCACATAAAATAACTTTAGGCTTAAGATTTAGTAATTTTCATAGTTTTCATTTTTCATAATATATTCATTTTAAAGTAAAAGATACATTTTCAAATAAAATCAGCATGAAAAACTAGACATCATGTGGTTGGTAAAAAAGTTTAGTATTTTGAGCAGTTACTAAATGTGTCCTTCCGGAACACCAGTCAATTAAAGTAGACTTACTCTTTTTTTCCTTGAAAATACTATGTTTATAGCCAAATGGCAACCCTGACATAATATGAACAAATTATGTGGCAATTCCTCAAGAGATTTAAATAATTTTCAAATGCCTTGGAAATAATTCCTTTCAACTACAACCTCTCAGTAGAAAGAAATCATCTCATTTTCAGTATGTGATCTATATGTAAATTATGATCAAGTGTCATAAGGAAAAAAACAAATACGTAATATACCAGCTATAGCATGTACCAGTGATGGCTAAGATAATTGGTTCATAAGTGTGTATACTACTTTTTAAATTTCCCAATTACATATCTAATTTAACCTAAAAGAAGTCTATGAAGATTATATAACATAGATCTTACAACTATAATTCATCTCTTATGGCACATCATAATAAAAAAGAGGACAGTACAACTACTACTATTTTAGCAACTGCTAGGAACCTGCATTACAATAAGAATCAAATAGTGGATATATTTTAAGATTTTCTAAGAAGAAACACTGGAATATTTTAGATCTAAACTCAGTACTTATGAACTGAGTATGAGTACATTTTACAAAAGTAGAACTCCAAACATCTTACTACTTCTACACAAACCCTCAATACACATCAGTAAAACTTTTATCTTATTTGAGAAGGTGATACTTTAAAAAAAAAAAAATGTGTGGACTGGCTAAAGAACCATGGGAGAAGAGAACTTATGAGGTACATTGAACCAAGAATCATTAGAAAAAAAATTTACACTATGAATGAATTTAAGATCAGAAGTCCAAATATCTAAGAATAATTTCATGTGACTTTTCACGACAAAAATATTTCCATAATAAATGTCTTCAATGAAACTCTAAAATAGTCAATCTCATAAATTTGTATATTCACTTTATACATAGTCCTTTTCAACCAAAAAAGTACTTCAGATTCAATAGTGATTAGCCTCAAACCAAGGGGGAAAATATCCTAAGGAGAAACAATTTCCTACACAATCTATAATAAAAAAGTATCACTACCCAAGGCATGATTTAAAAAGATACTTTGAACTAATATTTATGTTCCTTTTCAAGTTACTTCATTGAAAAGCTACTGATACTTAATATTTAAAAATCAATGTAGTTTTTTAAAAAACAGATTTTCATATAACTTGATCTCTGATACAGACACACTCCACCCTCCACACATGCAGTACTCATTAGAGTAGAATAGGATGCACAGCCACTTTCACCAAGTACACTGAGACATGCATGAAGCACCACTCCAGGCATGCTTGGAACCCAGAAAGGAGCAGCTCAGCCACTTACAGCAGTGCCAAGTCCATGCTTGAAAGTGCTCTATATAGTCAATTGTAGACAAAAATATTTCACAATTAAAGTAACTAGCCACAAAGTATCAAAAAAGTATATATTTGGGTTTATTATATACAAATTTTAAGCACTTCTGTAAAGCTATCCACTCTTTGAATATTTTTAGTGTTCTGAGCCACAGCAGAAAAAAGCAATAATGTCTTATTTCTGAGTTAAACATAAACTTCAGGGTGGAAATCATCTTTTTTTTCAATGGCCTTGAAAGTAAACCTTTAAGGTACAATGCCCTGGCTCATTATGCTGACAAAAGTACAGTAATTTTTTTTTAAGTTTTTAATACAAACATACCTTATTTACAATCTTCATTAAACTTTCCCTTTTGGAACAAAGCATATTCAATGTTACTTCTACCTACAATTTAACTCAGTGATACTCAACTAAGGGAGGAAGTATCATTCCTTCAGGCATATTTATTTGTTCATAATGACTAGGGATGGGGGAGATGCAGCACAACTGGCATTTAATGAAATGAGGCCAGAGATGTTAAAGGTCCTGCAAGGCCCAAGGCATCCTGCACAACAAAGGACTGTCCTCCCAAAATGCTCACTAAACACGTGCTGAGAAAAATTAAATGCGTCACCAAATAGCTTTATCAATAGTTAATTTTCCACTGCAGGAATGGATAGAATATGGGCGGCATTTATTTTAAATAAATACAACATTCAGGGCAAATGAGGGTGAAGAGTTATTTTCAACTCACCAGAGGCACAGTCTTAAAATGGAATTTGATTATAAACAGGACAAATATACTAAGTTATCAATGATTAAAGCCTCCTTTAAGGAAGGAAAATGTTGACCATTTTACCCATAAATGTGAGTATCTATCATTTGATAAAAGTGAACAATGGAAAATAACACCTGAGAACTTTCCAAAATAGGTTGTTCATAATTAACAAGACAGAATTTTTAAAAATCCACAGTCCCAAATCTGATAAAGTTTTGCTGCTATTTAATGTCTCCACATTAGAGCTGAAGCTTTCACAAGTACCTTTTAATGATTTCCCACTCGATTACGTTGCCTGACATGCTTTTGTATCTTGTGAATACGTACTTTAAACGTATGTTAATATTTCATTTTGGGTTAGAAAAAGTGAAATTTACACTATTGAAATGAATTTAGGATCAGAAGATTTTAAAAGTACCATCAAAATACAGTCCCATCACTTTTGTCAATGTGCTATACAGACTACAACATAAATACTATTAATTTCAAATGGTAGAGGTGGCAAAGTAAATGTATCAAATGCTGTGAAAGGGTAATAGTATTCAAATAAGCACTGTTTGAAAAGTCCTTTGGGATGAAAAATTTTAAATAAGTATTTTCGGGATGGCATTTTTTCTCAAGGACTTCTGATCTGAGTAAAACATTTTACGATTAAATCTTTCCAAAGCCATCTTATTAACTCAATGTTCCTTAATATGGTCCCTTCGGTCAACACTTAATATGAAAAATACAAAAATTTATCAATTATCAAATATAAATCACTGTGGAGAATTTTCCTATTCATACATCTAAATTCAGAACCTTCTTGAAAACCAACGAGTGCTATTTCTTAAAAGAAATATGCAAAGAAAAGAAAGAAAAAATTTTTTTTAGTAATTTAGCAATACCTTTTGGACTTACATTGGTGATGATTCGATGGAGTGAATTTACCAGCACATAGTGAAATGTAGAAGGTGAATTCTGAGCCAGGCAGATCTATAGAAAAGAAAACAAAGCAGATTATTTCTATGAGAAAATACTCAGTAATACAAATGAAGTCAAAAGAACAGCAAATAGAACTTTTAAAAAAAAAAAAACACTAAGTTTTTAAGGTCTTGAAATGAACATCAATACATAATAGTGAGAAATACCAATAAAAGTAAACCTATTAATCTCTCTAGTCTTTTAGTTTATAAAGGATAACAGCATCAGTAAACATAGTTAGATAAAAACCAATGCTCTCACCTTAAAGTGTTGGTTGTTGTGAGGACTTATACGAAAGCAAGAAACAAGGCAGTCAATCATTAGATCCACATCTGCAGGCTGACTGCCTCTTGAGAATGGCTTACTTGGATTAAAAAGCAGGTTCTATAAAAACCCCAACAGAAAACAAAAGCCTTTAAATACTCATGCAGTATTTCTTTACTAACATGTAATAACATCAACACATTACCCACACAGATGGCAGTAAAATTCAGTTGCCAGAAGAAGCACAAAGCACCAATACTGTAGTTCATCAGTCTGATACAACTGTTCCTATACTATATATAGGTTCCTTTCAGGCCCTAATAGACACATTAGTTTAAACCTAAGTCTGTATATTTATGCTCATTTAAGAAAATGGTGTTTTCTTCATATTCTCAGTCCATTTAGGCTGAT
Source organism: Rhinopithecus bieti (assembly GCF_001698545.2). NCBI lineage: Eukaryota > Metazoa > Chordata > Mammalia > Primates > Cercopithecidae > Rhinopithecus > Rhinopithecus bieti. The sequence goes on from NW_016809913.1 coordinate 4,180,904, forward strand.
GAACACAGAAAAAAACAAAAGAAAGTCCTATGAACTTATCAACAAAGAATCAGAACTTTAATGTTAGCAATTATCTTTGACAAAATACTTATGCTAGAAAATTCATTTCATTTTCTTAAAGTTTGTAGTAGAGAAAGAATAAGCATGTTACCTTAAGATCAACCACCATGGACTGAACAAGTAGGAAAATGACAGAGTTATCTTCCCAATTGATGTAAGTACTTGCTTTACACAGTTTGACACAGGCAATTGCAGCACTTTCTGTCAGCTGCCTACTTCCTCCATGGCCAGCAAGAGCTTTTCGTAGACTGTCCAGAAATAACTTCTACAGAATTCAAATATAGCAATAATATATGAAGTTTCTTCTATTCCAGATTTACCTAATATTATAGCAAATTAACAGCCTCTAAAACTCATACTATAAAGAATGTATAATTTATATTTGTGGTTTTCAATTTCATAATTTAAGTAGTAGTCATCATTTAAATGTTTCTCAAATTAAAAAAAAAACATGCTTTTTCTATTTTCTTTATTGAATTATTAAATGAATACAAAAAACAGTCCTTCCCAAACAAGCTGCTTTCTGAACTTTTTTTTTTCCCCCCAAGATGGTGTCTTCCTCTGTTATCCAGGCTGGAATGCAAAGGCACAATCTCGGCTCATTGCAACCTCTGCCTCCCGGGGTCAAAGCGATTCTCCTGCCTCAGCCTCCAGAGTAGCTGGGTTTACAGGTGCCTGCCACCATGCCTGGCTAATTTTTGTATTTTCAGTAGAGACAGGATTTCACCATGTTGGCCAGGCTGGTCTTGAACTCCTGGGCTCAAGTGATGCTTCTGCCTCGGCCTCCCAAAGTGCTGGGATTACAGGCGTGAGCCACCACACCTAGCCTTCAACTTTGAATTCAGCTGATCATATCTTCTTTTTGATATTTAAAGTCTAAATATTATACTATCTTGGCTCTGGTCTATGATAAACTGTTCCACCCTTTTCTAACACACCAGGTTATATTCAACCTTCAGCCTTCTAAATAGGAATATATTCAAGGCTCTTCTGTTGCTCTAAATTTGTTTCTCAAAAAAAATTACCTACTCTTGTGATGTCAATCCCTCTTTACAGTTCATTAACAAATTTCTTCCCTTGGCTTTTCTCCTAAATGAGTATCTCACATCTCCACCTACATGTATGCTCAAATGTAACAAGTCAAGAACTAAACTCACCCAACACCAGCGTAATATATTCTTCTCAAGTGTACATGGAACATTCTCCAAAACAGACCATATGTTAGGCTACAAAATAAGTCTTAATACATTTAAAGAAATTGAAATCATACAAACCATGTTTTCTGATCATAATGGAAATGAAAAACCAACAGCAGATAAAAAACTAAAAAATTCACAAATACGTGAAAATTTGTGAATGTTAACAGATCAAAGGAAAAAATCACAAAGGAAATTAGAAACCAACTTGAAACAAATGAAAAAGAAAACACAACATACTAAAACTTATAGGATGCAGTGAATGCAGGGCTAAAAGAAAAATGTAAAGCTGTAAACATTAAAAAATAAGAAAGTTCTCATTCAATAACCTAACCATACACCTCAAGGAACTAGAAAAAGAGTAAACTACACCAAAGCTAGCAGAAGAAAGAAAATAATAAAGATTAGAGAGAAAACAGAGAACAGAAAACAATGGAGAAAATTACAAAACCAGAAGTTCATTCTTTGAAAAAGTCAACAAAACTCTAGCTAGATCGTTTAACAAGAAAATAAATAAATAAAAGAGAGACAGAGAGAAAGAACACCAAATTACTAAACTCAGATATGAAAGTGGTGACACAGTCAGATGCAGTGGCTCATGCCTGTAATCCCAGCACTTTGGGAAGCCAGGACAGGTGAATTACTTGAGGTCAGGAGTTCAAGACCAGCCTGACCAACACGGTAAAACCCCCGTCTCTGCTAAGAAGACAAAAATTACACAGGCATGGTGGTGCATGCCTGTAGTCCCAACTATTAGGGAAGCTGAGGCAGGAGAATCGCTTGAACCCAGGAGGCGGAGGTTGCAGTGAGCCAAGATCATGTCACTGCACTCCAGCCTGGGCGAAAGAGCAAGACTCCATCCCCGCACCCCCGCCTCCCCCCAAAAAAGAAACAAAGTGGTGACACTACTGATTTTACATAAATAAAAAGAATTATGAGATGATACTATGTAAAACTATATGCCAACAATTTGGATAACCTGGACAAAATAGACAAATTTCTACAAACACACAATCTACCAAAACTAACTCAGGAGGAAATGGAAAATCTAAATAGAACTATAACTAGTAAAGGGATTAAATCAGTAATCACAAAGCTCCCAAAGGCCAGGACCAGATAGCTTTCACTGGTTGATTCTACCCAAAATTTAAAGAATGCTTCTCAAACACTTCCAAAAAATAAAAGCGAAGGGAACACTTCTCCTCATTAGTTATATGGTCCAACATTACCCTGATACCAAAGCCAGACAAAAATACTACAAGAAAACTACAGGCTAATATACCTTAGGAATACTGATGCAAAACTCAACAAAATCAGCAGCCTATTAAAAGGATGACAAACCACGACCAAGTGAAACTTACTCCAGGAGCACAAGATGATTCAACAACAAAAAAATCAATGTAATACACCACGTTAATAGAAGGAAGAAGAAATTCCACATGATCATCTGAATCAATACAGAGAAACCACTTGACAAAGTTCGACACCTTTTATGATAAAAAACACTCAAGCTAGGAATAGGAGGAAATTTCCTCAACATCATAAAACCCATATAGTAAAAACCAATAGCTAACAACATACTCAATAGTGAAAGATTGCAAGTTTTTCCCCTAAGATCAGGAACAGGATGACGATGCCCACTTTTCTTCTTCTATTCGGCATAATATGAGAAACTCTAGACAGAGCAAGTAGGCAAGAAAAAGATGGAAAAGTCATTCAAATTGGACAAAAAGAAGCACAATTATGTCTATTCACAGATGATATATCTGTAGAAATCCCTAAAGATGACACATACACACCAAAAACAATCTGTTAGAGCTAATAAATTCAAAGTCACAATACAAAATCAGCACACAAAAATCAGCTAGATTTCTATACATTAGCAATGAAAATACAAAATGAAATTAAGAAAACAATTCCACTTATGATAGCATCAAAATAAAATATACAGGAATTAAGGAGGTGAAAAACTTACACAATAAAAAACTACAAAACACTGCTGAAAGAAATTAAACATAAACAAATGGAAAGATATTCCACATTCCTAGATTGTTAAGGTAACAATATTACCCAAAGCAATATACAGATTCAATGCAATCCCTATCAAAATCCCAATAGTATTTTTTGCAAAAAAAAAAAAAAAAAGAAAGAAAGAAAAACCCATCCTAAAATTCATACGGAATCTCAAAGAACTGCATAATAGTCAAAACTGTCTTGAAAAACAATAAAGTTGGATAACTCACACTTTATTTGAAAACTTACTACAAAGCTACAGTAATCAAAACAATGTGGTACCAGCATAAGCACAGTCATACAAACCAATGGAATAGAGAGCCTAGAAAGAAACTCTCACACATATGACCAATTTTTGACAAAGGTGCTGAGACTATTCAATGGAGAAAGGAGAGTCTTTTCAACAAATGATGCTAGGAAAACTGATTATCCACATGCAAAAGAATGAAGATGGACCCTTCTCTTACATCACATACAAAAATTAACTCAAAACAGATCAAAGACCAAAACTTAACAGTAAAGCTATAAAACTCCTAAAAGAAAATTTAGGGAAAAAAAATTTCCAACATTGCATTTGGCAAAGATTTCTTGTATATGAGACCAAAAAAGCACAGGCAACAAAAGAAAAAAAACAGATAAACTGGACTTCATTAAAATAAAAACTTTTGTATAACAAAGGACACTATCAAGATGAAACAACAATCCACAGAGTGGGAGAAAATATTTGCAAATAACATATCTCATAAGGGATGAATAACCAGAATATATTAAAAATTCCTATAACTAAAAAAAAATAAAATTTAGAGCCTTACAAATACTTTGTTTTAAAAAACTGAAAATAGATGAACCAAGCCATTGCCTCAAGAAATAACAATATAAATAAAATGAAAGCTAAAATTAATGAAACAGAAAAATTTAAATGCTAGGAAACAAAATCAAAGCCTAGGTTTTAAAGACCAATAAAATAGTAAACATGAACAAGGAAAAAGAGAAATGAGTAAACAGTTACAAACATGGATACTAAAGATAATTACATGAGAATATGGAAATATAACCTTTATATAATTGTACAAGTAAAATATATAAGTATTATATACAACTCTGCACTGATAAAATTGAAAAATATATTTTCTAGCAAAGAACAAACCATCAAAAGTGACTTTAAAAACGACAGAAATTCTTCAAAAAATTAAAAATAAAATAACGACATGATCCAGCAATTCTACTTCTGGATATATATTCAGAAGAATTAAAAGCAGGGTCTTGAAGTTATTTGTACACCCATGTTCACAGTAGCATTATTTATAATAGCCAAAAGGTGGAAACAACCGAAAACTCCACTGGCAGATAAATTTAGATAAATAAAATGTTGGTATACACATATAATGGAATATATCATTCAGCCTTAAAGAAGAAGGAAATCCTGACATGCTACAACATGGATGAATACTATTTCAGCCATTAAAAAAAGAATGAAATCCTGTCTTTCATGGCAACACGAATGGAACTGGAGGACATTATGCTAAGTAAAATAAGCCCATGTCCAAAAGACAAATACTGTATGAGTCCACTTATATGAGGTAGTCAAATTCAGAGAGACAGAAAGTAAAAAGATGGTTGCCAGGAGTTGAGGGTAGGGAAGAAAGGAGAGCTGTTTAATAGACACAGAATTTGTTTTGCAAGATGAAAAGGTTTTGGAGATTAGTTGTACAACAATGTGAAAGATAGTGCTACTAAACTATATACTTAAAAATGGCTAAGATGGTAAATTTTATTTTGTGTGTATTTTACTGCATACAAAATTTTAAAAGAGACAGAAAACCTACATAGATCCATTTATGGAAGTTCAAATAAAAGGTGATTAATGACTTATTTTAAATAGGCAATAGATAGGCTAGTTCTAGAAATAGCGTTAAGAAACCAGTAGCAGTACTTAAAAAGAAAAGTATAAACTGAAGGTCAAGATTGAACAGGAAGCTTACTTTTCCACTGAATTTCCTTCCTGATGTACAGTGAAAATTTCCATTATGTCAGTTTTTTTTTCTTTAAAACTAATGATAAGCAAAAGTCAAAGGAAATCTTAACAGCTTCTAACCTTGATGATTTTATAATGATTTCTATCTAATCGGATAATTTCTATTATTTAAATTATTCCAGGCCATAGAAAAGACTGATAGTTCTCGAACTCACATTATTAATTTGGCACAAATAATTGTTAGAATAATTAGTTACTTTCAAAAGTGATAATGCATATTATGTTAAATATACACATTTTCTAAGCATCAGAAAACTGAAGCACTGGAAGGAAATGTTTTATTAAGTAGCTACCCAATACATTTGCCAATAGCCAACCAAGTTTACCTCACACACACACACACACACAAATGAACATACTAAAAATAAGGATTTCCAAATATATTTCAGCTCCAAATTAAAAGTGAATGTTTAAATAACATAGAAACTAACTGACTGGATACAATTCAGCTCTAAAACTAGAGTTCAGGGCCCTTTATCTTTTGTTATTAATTTTAAATTTTTTGATGTATTAATATTTACGAAGAACATAGTAAGGTTTCCATAGATATACAGAGATCAAATCAAGGTAATTAGCATATCCATCATCTCTTATCATTTCTTTGTGCTGGGAACATTCAACATCCTCCTCCTAGTTCTTTGAAACTGTGTAACATATTGTTAATTACAGTCATCTTACAGTGGTATATAACACTAGAACTTACTCTTCCTATCTAGTTGTAACTTTGAATCCTTTAACAAATCGCTCCCTACCCTTCCTGCGCCCTATTCTTCCCAGCCTGCAGTATTCTGTTCTACTTTTTACTTCTATGAGATCAACTTTTTTTAGCTTCCATGTACGAACAAGAACATGCAGTGTTTAACGTTCTGTCCCTGGTTTATTTCACTTAATATAATGTCCTCCAATTCAATCTATGTGCCTCAAAATACAGAATTTCATTCTTTTTTTATGGCTGAATACTACTCCACTGTGTATATATACCATATTTTCTTTATGCATTCATCTGTTGTTAGATACTTAGGATGATTCCGTATCTTGGCCATTGTGAATAGTGCTGCAATAAACATGGGGATGCAGATGTCCCTTCCTTTGGATAAATGTCCAGTAATGAACTGTTGGATCACATGGTAGTTCTAGTTGCAGTTTTTTGAGGAACCTTCTCACTTTTCTCCATAGTGGCTGTACTAGTTTACATTCCCACTAGCCACATTTAAGAGTTCACGTATCTCCACACCTTTGCCAGCACTTGCTATTTTTTGTCTTTTTGACAGTAGCCATTCTAACCAGGATGAGATGATACCTCACTGTGGTTTTGATTTGCATTCCCTGATGACTAGTGATGTTGAGCTTTTTAAAAAAATGTATCTGTTGGTCATGTGTCTGTCTTCTTTTAAGAAATGTCTATTTAGGTCATTTGCCCATTTTTTAATTGGATTTTTTTTTTTGCTGTCAAGATGTCAGAGTTCCTTGTATATTCTGGATATTAATCCTCTGCTGGATACATACTTTGCAAATATTTTCTCCCATTCTGTAGGTTCTCTTCTCACTCTGCCAATTGTTTCCTTTGCATTAATGTTAATTTTTTAAAGAAAAGTAACTTAAATGCTTGACAATATGGAATTTAAAATACGGTACATTCAAGCTGGGTGCAGTAGCGCATGCTTATAGCTGCAGCTATCTGAAGGTTGAGGTGGAAGAGGATCGCATAAGCCCAGAAGTTTGAGACCAGGCTGGGCAACATAATAGCAAGACTTAGTCTCTTTTTAAAAAAATGGTATGTTTAATTTGGGGAACACCTTACAGCAGTTAAAGACAATGACCTAGATGAACAATAGTTCTCAAATTTCAATGTGCATTAACAACCACTTGAAAGGACTTAATAAAAACTGCTGTTTTTAGTGAGACACTAAATATTTAGTTAGAAACTAAGAACTGGCATTTCTCACAAGTTTCCAGGTGATGCTGATGCTGCTGGTCTAAAGACCACACTTTGAGAAACACTGAACTATATACCTATCTGTCTATCTCCCCATCCTCATAAAAATGTAAAAGCTAGACTGGAAGAATACACATTTAACCCTTTGCAGTGGCTGTCCCTGAGAAAGAAGAAAAAGAAATTAGTGGGATTTGTAATTAAGTGAGAATTTATGGAAGTATTACTTGTTCACAACTTTTAAAAGCCATATAAGGACTAAGCTCTGATGTTTTAACTTGCCCAAATTCCTACCTAAGGGGTCTAAGGGAGGCATGCCCTACAAACCATTAAGTTCTCATCAGATGGGTTTTTTTTTACCCTATATTTTGGTACTTTCTTTTTTTTTTTTTTTTTTTTTTTTTTTTTTTTTGAGACGGAGTCTCGCTCTGTCGCCCGGGCTGGAGTGCAGTGGCCTGATCTCAGCTCACTGCAAGCTCCGCCTCCCGGGTTCACGCCATTCTCCTGCCTCAGCCTCCCGAGTAGCTGGGACTACAGGCGCCCGCCACCTCACCCGGCTAGCTTTTGTATTTTTTAGTAGAGACGGGGTTTCACCGTGTTAGCCAGGATGGTCTCAATCTCCTGACCTCGTGATCCGCCTGTCTCGGCCTCCCAAAGTGCTGGGATGACAGGCGTGAGCCACCGCGCCCGGCAACTTAGTTTTCAATCTGACTCTGGCATAACATTATGAGACAAGGACAAAATATTTAGCCCCGAAATACATTTTCTTGCCATACCCTGAAATTGCCATGCAAGGTCTCTTGTGGGAAAAAAACCCACATTCTATAGAGAATCCCCTTTTCCCTTTGTTTTCCTTCCTTCCTTTCCAGATCGAGGAGATAATCGACTAAGAGCCAGGCACCCTTTTAGGTCTAGTAAGAAACATTTTACAACCTGCTCTCTGAAGTTTGCTGAGAGATTCCTCTGCGCAACAAAACCTGGTCTCCATAATCCTTTATCCTTTATCTTAACCTGGACACTCCTTTCCATTAATCCCAAGTCTTCAGACGAACTCAACCGTCAACCAGAAAATGTTTAAATTTACCTATAGCCTGGAAGCCCCCACTTTGAGTTGTCACACCTTTCTAAACCAAACCAATGTATTTCTTAAATGTATTTGATTGATGCTTCATGCCTTCCTAAAATATATCAAACCAAGCTGTACCCCAACCACTTTTGGGCACATGTTCTCAGGACCTCCTGAGGGCTGTGTCACTTGTATTTGGTTCAGAATAAGTCTCTTAAAATATTTTATAGAGTTTGACTCTTTTCGTGGACACATATATAAATTTCTCAAAAGACGAGCAAAATATAAAAATGTTAATAGGAGTATGGGGAACTGTTACATTCTTTGTACATGTCCAATATTTCTTTATTAAAAAAGATACAATAGTCAAAAGAAACAGGTGATTGGAAAATATTTACAGACTAAAATGTAGGATTACTGCTCTTAATATACAAAAAGTTCTGCAAATTCATAAGGAACTGGAAGCAACATAACAGAAGAATAGGTAAAGGAAGTCAACAGACACCTGCAAAAGAAAACATGCAAATGGCAAAGAAACATATGAACTGTTTTCAAACCTCAGTAACCTTAAAAAGAATAAAAATTACAATGAGATACTATCTTTGTTCTCAGTATCTGAGAATTTTAATTAGTGCTCTCATTTGGAAAATTAATGTTTAGGTCATCAATACTTTTTTCTTTTATATCACTTATTAAATACGAACTTTCAGAATAGTCATGTAACCACAACCACAATCATGACATAGAACATTTCAATCATCACCACAATCAATCACCTACTGCTCCTTTGCAATAAATTTCCTCCCCTAACTCCCACTCCTGACATCCACTTATCTGCTTTCGGTCCTGAATTTTGTCTTCTCTAGAAGTTTTAAGAAATCACATAGTATGTCATCTCTTGAGCCTGGCTTCTTTCACTTAGCATAACATTTTTGAGATTTACACATGTTGCCGAGTCAGTAGTTAGTTCCTTTTTATTGCTGAATAGTATTCCATGGTTTCAAGGCATCACCATTGGTTTATTCATTCACCAGCTGATGGACATTTGGGCTGTTTTCAAATTTAGGCTACTATAAATAATAGGTATACTCGAGTATACATCCTTGAGTGAAGGTATATGCCTTTGTGTGATTTTTTTATTTTCGTATTATAGGTACACAACATAATTTTCATTTTCTTCAAGACTGTAACTTGCCTTCAACATTTGTATCTATGGATTAATATTCACAGATATAAATGTTTAATCTATATGCATATTCTTGTTCCTAATCTTGTTATCATTCTATGCTTGAAAATTTATAACATATTTGTAATGTACTGTTTGCTTCCTTTCTGAATGACATTTTTTCAGCTGTATTGAGGTATGATCGAAAAATAAAAATTGTATATATTTAAGGTGTACAACATGATGTTCTGATAAACTTATACATTCTAAAATAAGTATCACAATCAAGGTAATTAACATATCCATCACATCACACAGTTTACCTCTGAAAGAGAAGGTAGGAATACCTGAGATGAGATACTATCTTACCTTATTAGTGTGGCAAAATTTAAGATTTTAAAGGACTGAAGCAACAGCTAAAAAAAAAGAAAAAAAAAAGAGTGGGCTGACAACAGCTAATCCTGATAAAAATGCAGGAAAATAGGCAATTCAGTGGGGATGAAACTGTGACCTGCTGCAACTACTGGGGAATGTAAATCTAGTAATAACTATTACAAATTTTAAATGCAAATGTTCTTGACACAGGAACCCCCAGTTTTTGGACTCTAATCTATAGAATTAAGAGCATCAGTTAACAAGAATATACGAACAAGATATTTACTTAAGGCTTACCTATAGTGTCAAAAAACTGAAAACATCTGAATATCCACCCATTCAGTAAAATGGCTGAGTAAATGAGGCTCATTAGTGTAACAGAATGTTACCTAATATTGAAAGGAATGTGTTAGATCTCTATCAACTGTTTTGAGGAACAGCTAAAACATTTTCTTAAATAACGACGCAGAGTAATGTGCATAAAATAATTTCATTTTAAAATACAACCACCACCACCCTACGTATGTATGTGTACTTTGCATTTGAATGTATGGGTAAATAGATGTGAGTGGAAGAATACATACCAGCCAATAACACTAGCTTAGAGGGAATGTGAGTAGAAAAGGGTGAGAATACTATTTTATTTTATTATTTTATTTTTTATTTTTTTGTTTTTTGAGATGGAGTCTCGCTCTGTCACCCAGGCTGGAGTGCAGTGGCCGGATCTCAGCTCACGGCAACCTCCACCTCCCAGGTTCAAGCAATTCTCCCTGCCTCATCCTCCAGAGTAGCTGGGATTGTAGGCGCCTGCCACCACATCCAGCTATTTTTTTTTGTAATACATTTTTAAAAATACATTTTTTAGCCGGACGCAGTAGCTCATGCCTGTAATCCCGGCACTCTGGGAGGTCAAGGCAGGCGGATCACCTGAGGTCACGAGTTCGAGGCCAGCTTGAACAACATGGAGAAACCCCATCTCTACTAAAAATACAAAATTAAAATTAGCCAGGCATGGTGGTGCATGCCTGTCATCCCAGCTACTCAGGAGGCTGAGGCAGGAGAATCGCTTGAATCCAGGAGGTGGGGGTTGCAGTGAGCCGAGATCGTGCCATTGCACTCCAGCCTGGGCAACAAGAGTGAAACTCCGTCTCAAAATAAATAAATAAGTGAATAATACTTTTTTTTTAAATCCAGAAAGATATAAAAATCTAAACTTTTAAATCTAGAACATACCAGAGAAATATTAAAAGCATACTTCAAAAATCTTGGCACATGCCAGACAAAAAGGTCACATGCTTAATGATTCCATTTATATGAAATGTCTAGTTTAGAATAAGTAAATCTATAGAGACAAAAAACTAGATTACTAGTTGCGAGCGAGGCGAGAGGAACGGGGGGGAGTGATTACTAACAAGTTTCTTTTTGGGAAGATGAAAATGTTCTGCACAGAAACAATGGTGATGATTATACAACTTTGTTAATGTAGTAAAATCACTGAATTTTACACTTCAAAAACATAAATTTTATGGTATGTGAATTATATCTCAATAAAATGACTAATATCTTGTGGGAAGAGAAGTCTGACCAAAAAAGCTAGGAGACAAAAAAGAACAAGGCTGAGGTGACTACATGCAAATTGTAAATATCTATATAGTAAAAAGAACTCATAAAGTTTAAAAATGAAACCAAGTAAAAATGTACACATATACCCTCACAAATCAATAAAAGACAAACAATTCGTGTGGTGGCGCATGCCTGTAATCCCAGCACTTTGGGAGGCCGAGGTGGGAGGATCATGAGGTCAGGAGATCGAGACCATCCTGGCTAACACAGTGAAACCCCGTCTCTACTAAAAATGCAAAAAATTTTGCATGGTGTGGCGGCGTGCGCCTGTAGTCCCAGCTACCTGGGAGGCTGAGGCAGGAGAATGGCGTGAACCTGGGAGGCGGAGCTTGTAGTGAGCCAAGATCGCACCACTGCACTCCAGCCTGGGCGACTGAGTGAGACTCCATCTCAAAGAAAAAAAAAAAAAGACAAACAATTCAATGGAAAAATTAGCAATTCCCTGAAGATATACAAATAACCAATAAACACTTAGCAAGCTACAGTTGTGATTATTAAAATGTAAATTCACTCGAGTACTACTGAATTTATAGCTTTTTATTTATTTCTATTTTTCCAATAAACAACAAAACAAAACACCCTACTGTATTAGTCAGGGTTCTCTAGAGGACAGAATTAATGGAATAGATACTTATATAAAGGGGAGTTTATTAAGTATTAACTCACACGATCACGTGGTCTCACAATAGGCTGCTGCAGGGTGAGGAGCAAGGAGAGCCAGTCCAAGTTCCAAAACTGAAGAACTTGGAGTCCAACACTGGAGGGCAGGAAGCATCCAGCACAGGAGGAAGATGTAGGCTGGGAGGCTATGCCCGTCTCTCTTTTCACATTTTTCTCCCTGCTTATATTCTAGCCACACTGGCAGCTGATTAGGTGGTAGCCACCCAGATTAAGGGTGGGTCTGCCTTTCCCAGTCCACTGACTCAAATGTCAATCTCCTTTGGCAAAACCCTCACAGACACACCCAGGATCAATACTTTGTATTCTTCAATCCAATCAAGTTGACACTCAGTATTTACCATCACAAATCCACCCCTTGTCAACTTGAACCCATACACATCTCCTGAGATCATACATGATCTTCAAATAAAGACAATAAGGTCATAATTACGCCTAACATAATACAACTATCCTTCGTACAACCAGAAACACATCTATCCCAACCCAAATACTAAAAGTTAATAATACTTAAATGCTGATGTGAAGTCAATAAATCTTAAGCCATATGATAAAAGAAAAAGGAAATAAAATGAAGATATTTTCTTAGTACAGGTGTATACATGCACAAACATTTTTAACAAAAGGAAAAGGAAATAATCATGACAATTACAGTCCTGGTTTCTGCAGCTGGTCATGCAGTTGCAGCTGGTATTGATGACTACCTTCTTCTACTACGCATTCTGTATTCCCTTTGCCTTCAGCAAGCACCTCAGCAGGTGGTGGATTTTTCCTGGTAGAGTGACCCAAACCTTCATTCCTCTGGGTCTGGGTTATTTGCAATCCTGCCTGGATGGGGCTGTTGTAGTTTCCCATTTACCTTAATCACAGGGTATGGTAATACATGGTAATACTAAGAGACGCCCTAATAGATCTCCATGCACACTCTTCTTTACCTCTGCTGTGGAGCAGTAGACTGATTTCATCTCGATAGTCAGGGTCAATCACCCCAGCCAACACTGTTAACTCCCTTCTTAGTCTGTTGACTTAAAGGCAGGAGGAGCCCAAAGTGTGTCCAGGTGACAATCTTAACTTCCAGTTTAATGGAATCGTCGTTGTGTCTGCTGGTGGCAGCTTTCCTCCCTCTGGAACTAAGACTTCTAGGCCAGCAGAACGTAATGTCGCAAGAACGGGAAGCAAAAATTTTCTAGTGGATCACTGGGGTGATGGTGAGTAATTCCTGGACCCATGAATACTGGCTATGGGAGAAACAGTACCATATATTGGACACTGATTCAGAGCATACACAGCCTTCTGGAAAACTTTGCCCCAGGCTTGCAAAGTACTGTCATCTAGTTGGTGTTGTAATTGTGACTTCAAAAGGCCATTCCACTGTTTTATCAATCCAGCTGCTTCAGGACAGTGGGGAACATGGTAAGACCAGTGTGGCCAGGCACACTGGCTCACACCTGTAATCCCAGCACTTTGGGAGGCCGAGGTGGGTGGATACAAGGTCAACAGATCGAGACCATCCTGGCCAACATGGTGAAATTCCATCACCACTAAAAATACAAAAATTAGCTGGGCATGGTGGCACACGCATGTAGTCCCAGGTACTTGGGAGGCTGAGGCAGGAGAATCGCTTGAACCCAGGAGGCGGAAGTTGTAGTGAGCTGAGATCGCACCACTGCACTCCAGCCTAGTGACAGAGCGAGACTCCGTCTCAAAAAAAACCAACAACAACAACAACAACAAAAACACAAAACCGTGAATTCCATGAGCATGAGCCCACTGCCACACTTCTTTAGCCGTAAAGTGAGTGCCTTGGTCAGAGGCAATGCTGTGTGGAATACCACGACGGTGGGTAAGACATTCTGTGAGCCCATGGATGGTAATCTTGGCAGAAGCATTGCGTGCAGGATAGGCAAACCCATATCAGGAGTAAGTGTCTATTTCAGTGAGGACAAACCTCTGCCCTTTCCATGATGGAAGAGGTCCACTATAATCAACCTGCCAGAAGGTAGCTGGCTGATAAACCCGAGGAATGGTGTCACATCGAGGGCTCAGCGTTGAGGTCTCTGCTGTTGGCAAATTGGGCACTCAGCAGTGGCAGTAGCCAGGCCAGCCTTGGTGAGCGGAAATCCATGTTGCTGAGCCCAAGCATAACCTCCATCCCTGCCTCCATGGCCACTTTGTTTATGGGCCCATTGGGCGAGGAGAGGGGTAGCTGGGGAAAGAGGCTGAGTGGTATCCATAGAACAGGTCATCCTATCCACTTGATTATTAAAATCCTCCTCTGCTCAGGTCACCCACTGGTGAGCACTCACATGAGATACAAACATCTTCACAGTTTTTAACCACTCAGAGAGGTCTATCCACATACCTCTTCCCCAAATCTCTTTGTCAACAGTTTTCCAATCATGCTTCTTCCAAACCCCTGACCATCCAGCCAAATCACTGGCTACAGCCCATGAATCAGTACATAATTGCACATCTGGCCATTTCTCCTTCCATGCAAAGTGCACAACCATGTGCAATGCTCAAATTTCTGCCCACTGGGCAGATTTCCCTTCACCGCTATCCTTCAGGGATGTCCTAGAAAGGGGCTGTAGTGCTGCAGCTGTCCACTTTCAGGTGGTGTCTGCATATTGTGCAGAACCATCTGTGAACCAGGCCCTAGTCTTCTCTTCCTCTGCCAATTGATCATAGGGAACTCGATCCATATGAGGCCATCGGTACAGGTTGGGAAGAGAAGGCAGGGTGGCAGAAGTGGAGACCATGGGCATTTGAGCCACTTCCTTGTGTAACTTACTTGTGCCTTCAAGACCTGCTTGAGCCCAATCTTATATGTACCACTTCCATTTGATGATGGAATGCTGCTGTGCATGGCCCACTTTATGGCTAGATGGGTCAGAAAGCACCCAGTTCATGATAGGCAGTTCAGGTCACACGGTGACTTGAAAACCCACAGTCAAACGTTCAGTTTCCACCAACAGTAACAGGTCAAGAGCTGTCTCTCAAAAGGAGAATAGTTATCTGCAGAAGACAGCAGGGCTTTGCTCCAAAATCCTAGAGTCCTCCGCTGTGATTTACCTATGGGGGCCTGCCAAAGGCTCCAAACAGCATCCTTATCTGTCATTGACACTTCAAACACCATTGGATCTGCTGGGTCATATGGCCCAAGTGGCAGAGCAGCTTGCACAGCAGCCTGGACCTGCTGCAGAGCATTCTCCTGTTCTGGAACCCACTCAAAACTGGCAGTCTTTTGGGTCACTGGATAAATGGGCCAGGGTAACACACCTAAATGAGGAATGTTGCCTCCAAAATTCAAATAGTCCCACTAGGCGTTGTGCCTCTTTCTTTTTTATAGGAGGGGCCAAATGCAGCAACTTATCCTTCACCTTAGAAAGAATATCTTGACAGGCCCCACACCCCTGGAGCCCTAGAAATTTTACTGAGGCAGAAGGTCCCTGAATTTTAGTTGGATTTATTTCCCATCCTCTGGCACCCAAATGTCTCACCAATAAGTCCAGTGCATTTGCTACTGCTTGCTCACTGAATCCAATCAGCATAATATCATCAATGTAATGGGCCAGTGTGATATGTTGTGGAAGTGAAACTCGATCAAGGTCTCTCCAAGTAAGATTATGACACAGAACTGGAGAGCTGATATACCACCGAGGTAGGATAGTAAAGGTATATCCTACCTCCGCTGAAGGCAAATTGCTTCTGATGGGTCTTATGGACAGGAATGGAGAAAAAGGCATTTGTCAAATCAATGGCTGCATACCAGGTACCAGGAGATGTGTTAATTTGCTCGAGCAGTGAAACCACATCTGGAACAGCAGCTGCAATTGGAGTCACCACTTGGTTAAGCTAACAATTATCCACTGTCATTCTCCAAGACCCATCTGTCTTCTGCACAGGCGAAATGGAAGAGATGAACGAAGACGTGGGGAGAATCACCACCTGTGAGTCTTTCCAAGTCCTTGACGGTGTCACTGATCTCCACAATCGCTCCAGAGATGCAATATTGTTTTTGATTTACTATTTTTCTAGTTAGAGGCAGCTTTAATGGCTTCCATTTGGCCTTTCCCACTATAATAATAGCCCTCATCCTACCAGTCAGGGAGCCAATGTGGGTGTTCTGCCAGCTGCTAAGTATGTCTATGCCAATTATGCATCTGGCACTGGGGAAATGACCACAGGATGAGTCCAGGGACCCACTCTAAGTCAGACCTGAGCTAAAACTCCATTAATCTACCTGACCTCCATAAGCCCCTACTTTAACTGGAGGACCACAATGACGTTTTGGGTCTCCTGATCAATGTCAGCATAGAGCCAGTATCCAGTAGTCCCCAAAATGTCTGATCATCTCCCTTTCCCCAGTGCACAGTTACCCTGGTAAAAGGCCAGAGGTCTCTCCTTGGGGAAGGATGGGAGAAAGATTCACCGCACAAACTGTCATTAATATAGTGGGGTCTTTCCTCAAGGGGACCCGACGCCCCCTTTCATTCAAGGAGGTTCTGGGTCTGTAAACTGGCTCAAGTCTGGAAACCGATTGAGGGGTCATAATTCTGTTTTTTATAATTCAAATCAGTCTTTTGTTCATTTGACCTAGAAGTTTTCTGCTTGTATAAATTAAGTGGGAATGCAGCAGGCTTCCTATCAATTTCATTTTTAGGAACACCGTGACTAATTAGCTAATGCCAGAGCTCTACATGAGTCAGACTATTCTGATTGCGGCTTTGCCTGTGCTGTCCATTAAGGCAGCTACGCCCACCTTGCCTTTGACGGTCAAGTGTTGCCACTTGGCTCCTGCCACCTCAGGAGCCAATTATTCCCACTGTATTTAAATGTTGTAGTTGAGTGACTACGGTTCCCAATGTCAGATCTGACATACAGAGAAGAGCAATTACAGGGCTCTTCAGAGATGCAGGTGCTGCCCTCACAAATCTATTTCTCAAGGCATTGGTCAAGGATATATCTTCTGGACCCTCCCAGTTGGGATGAGTAGGTCTAAAATGACTAATCCACCATCCCAATCTCCCTAAGCCTTTAGATCCATTTCTCCACATTAAACCAAGTGAGATCAGGCATTTCCAGCTCACTCACAGTGGGCCATCTTTTAATCCATATATCAGCTAACCAAGCAAATAATCTATTAGAACCTTTTTTAACTCCCCGAGCTGCAACATTATATGCAGAGTCCCTACTTTGTGGTCCCAAATAAATAAATTCAGCCCAATCCAACTCTATTTTCCTTCTATCATTATCCCACACCTTTACTATCTATTCTCATGCCTGTTTTCCAGATTTGTTTATATAAATTAGAAAACTCAAGCAGTTCTGTTGAAGTGTAGCGCACCTCCTCATGGGTCACACTCTCAGCCTCACCTCTAGGGACCTGCCAGGACTTTAGTCTGGTTATAGGTCTAGAAGCAAACAGGGATGTTGGGGGTGGCTCCTGAGGAGAATCAACATTATCTTGCCTGGCAACTGCTGTTGCCTCAGGCAGCGCAGGGTTTATCTCTTCAGACAAAGGTGGAAAGGCTGATGGCACCATGGCTCCAGGAGGGCATGCTGCTGTTACTGGGGATGGGGAAGCTGTTTCTTCTGGCAAAAAAGGTTCATCAGAGTTTACAAACTCAAGAGTCCCCAGCTTCATCAGGGTCCTCCCACAGATCCCCTTTCCAAGTTGCAGGGTCCCATTCTTTTCCAATCAATGCCCTTACTTTAATAGTAGACACCTAGCGAGACTGTGCACGCACCTTTCATTGTATGTCAGATACTTGCACGGTAAGAGCTTGTATCTGTTTTTCCACAATTTCAGTTATTTCTCTACAGGAGCTAAGACTCTCACTCAGGGCAATCTGAGTAGTATCTGCTTCTGAAGCCGGGACATAGAATCCCTGAGTTCATAATTTTCTTTCATCACTTTGCCCACTGAATTTAGGAGCAACCAACCAGCTCCATTATGTTGTTTCGTTCTCCATATATGGTCAAAGGTATTATACATAGAGTCACTAAACTCCTTGCCTCTTACTAGCGGTGAATCAGGAGTGTCAAATGCATTTATTTTGCATAATTCTCTCAACAGTTCATGCCGACGACTATCAGTGTTCTCTACACTATTAGAAGCAGAGTCCTTAGCATTTGGGGGTCTAATCATATTAAGCAGCAAACTCTAGAAATCTCCAAACTAAAAAACTCCATCCTTAATATTCTGTTCCTCTAGAACCACTCCTTGTACCAAAATCTCTATTAGGGTTCTCTAGAAGGACAGAACTAACAGAATATTTATATAAATGGGATATTAAGTATTAACTCGCACAATCACAAAGTCCCACAATAGGATGTCTGCGGCTGAGAGGCAAGAAAAGCCAGTCCAAGTTCCAAAACTGAAGAACGTGGAGTCTGATGTTTGAGGGCAGGAAGCATCCAGCACAGGAGAAAGATGTAGGCTAGTAGGTTAGGCCCATCTCTCTTTTCACATTTTTCTGCCAGCTTATATGCTAGCCACGCTGGCAGCTGATTAGATGGTGCCCACCCAGATTAAGGGTGGGTCTGCCTTTCCCAGCCCACAACTCAAATGTTAACCTCCTTTGGCAACACCCTCACAGATACACCAGGATCAACACTTTGTATCCTTCAATCCAATCAAGTTGACACTCAGTATTTATCATCATACCTACTATTTTGAAGGGCTCCAAAACAATCTACCATGAAAAATGGTGTCCTCATAACGGAAAAGTTGAGATATACACCTAAGTGGAGTAACACTCAATCACAGACTCTCAAGGATTACCTGGTTCATTTATTTACCCTTTAATGTATACATTCCCTACCCAATACTTCTGCAAAGTAATAAATCATTGACCTGATTCTGAACATCTCCATCTACAGGCAAACCATGAAGGAACCCATCTCATGTTTAGCCAGCTAAGAGTATTTCTCCAAAAGCAGCAAAAAATGAAAAAAAATTATTTGCAAAACAAACTGCATATTGAAATTTCAGTAAAACTGTAAGATTAATACTCAGTTCTTTTTTTTTTTCAATCGCCTAGGTGATTATTTAAAAAAATGTTAAGAGCCTCCTAGAATTACCAGGTGTCACGGTGCCAATTTCACTATAGACGGTATATGCGAGAGCCTTACCTTCCTGGCAAAATACTTTGAAAACTGTTCTAAAATACCTAAAATGAGTTACTACATAATTTCAGTAGCACCATATGGACACACACCTAAGTACATGCAAATAACACACTATAAAAGTGATGAAGTCAAGTAGGGCAATCCTTGCAGTCAATATTAGAGAAATTACATTTAATATTAACAGAGGTATCATTTAGTCTTCTCAGATAAAAGAATGAAACTAAGGGATTATTTTAAATCTTTGATCATTGACTGGTATTATTTATCCCTCTGCCAAATAAAATTATGTATTAGTATGTCTCTTCTAAGTCCATCAAACAAAGAAACCTAAAATAATTTAAATGGTGCCCTGAAATAGTTTGCTGAAATAATAAGCCTAAAGTAATACACACCTCGAGTAAAATAAACTGCTTCACATCTAGATATAATGGAAATAATTCTGCCCTCCTTACCTTATTCATGTTGTTTTCATCAACCACATCCTTGGATATATCCTGGATTATTTCTGGACACAAGATAAGGAGAATGATTTGCAGTGGCCAAACTGCTGCTTTACGTTTGGTGCTTTCAGCAAAACCATCCACCAAGTCAAACAGCTTTTCTGCACATTCTACATGAAAAATATATTAAATGACATTATTAGATAGGAACAAAATCCCTGGCATTAAAGTAAAAGCTGACACTATGTAAAAACCCAAGGGCATGGCTCACGTCTATAATCCCAGCACTTTGGGAGGCCAAGGCAGGCGGATCACGAGGTCAGCAGATCGAGACCATCCTGGCTAACACAGTGAAACCCCGTCTCCACTAAAAATACAAAAAATTAGCCAGGAGTGGTGGCAGGCACCTGCAGTCCCAGCTACTCAGGAGGCTGAGGCAGGAGAATGGCATGAACCTGAGAGGCGGAGCTTGCAGTGAGCCAAGATCACACCACTGTACTCCAGCCTAGGAGACAGAGCAAGGCTCCATCTCAAAAAAACAAAAACAAAAAAACAAAAAAACCCAAGGGCAACACTTTTAAAAGATAAACATGGAACTTCATTTAAGCAACTACACAAATGCATTCTGTTAAGTAGACAAGCAATGTAATACTGTCTATGTGTTAGCAGAGCTATCTTGATCTATCCTGGAAAAGCCCACATTTTAGAACGGATGATCATGTATTTGGTCTCACTGTGCAGGCCCTTACGCAAAGTGTGATGTACCCAAGCAACAAAGACTGAACAGTTTCCCCAAAAGAATCACCAAAGTTCTCCAGGAGTCTGTATTCTCTGCCTTACAGTTGAGTCTTACATCATAGGTAAGAATATTACTACTTTATACACATCTCCCTAAATACAAAATAAAGCTTTGGAGCACATGCTTCTCTACAACAAAGAGCCAAACATTCCATCCTAACACAACTCTAAAGATCTGACCTTCATTTCACACTACTTTATTTGCTCCAAGGAAAGGAAGAGGGTTGGGCATAATTTGGAAATGTAAGAGAAAAACAATATTTCCTATTTGACACCAGTTGACAATAGAAGATGTAAAAGCACCTTTATAACAAAATAACTTAGAAAATGATAGGTTTTATGTCACAAGTAGGCATTTAAAAGACAAAAAAAAAAAAAAAAAAATCAATCTTATCCTTACCAGCCATATCAGTCTGTGGGATCTGGTATAGTTTTGTAAATTCATCTGGATAATTTTCTACCCAGTTCCAAAATGCCTATAAATAAAGAAACACATGTCCTTATATGAAAGCAGTGATCTTTTGTAATATAGTAAATAAAATGCCACAAACTTCTAACTTCCTTCATAATAATATTACAATGTATTCTTCCTGAAAATTAATGTGCAACTGTCACTCAAGTCATAATTTTTGATTCAGGATGCTAACAACAGCAAATTTTATCACCAAAAACAAAATTTTAATACCAGAGAGGTTGTAACTTACCTTTTCCAGGCTATTTATAACTGCTAACTGTGCAACCTTCTTTAGGGCTTTAAATTTAAATGCTGTTTCTGGAAAAAACACAATTTTTAAAAATTAACTCTAGAATAAGTTAACACAAATACAACTCAGAGCAAAATAACTTTCCATTCACTTATTACTTTTGCTCCAATGTTATCTGTAAGCAATGAAAGGTAAAGACACCTAACACAAACCCAAAACTTGATAGTTGTCTGCTAGGAAAGAAAAATTCCAAAACAGCAAATATGCCTTGGACCTCAATGATTGTGAGCTTCTTCCTTTGTTTTAATAACTTGCTTTTCAAAAAAAGTATAAAACACATACAGGATATTGATTCTTCCTATCCATGAGCATGGAATGGTTTTCCATTTGTGTCCTCTCTTATTTCCTAGAGCAGTGGTTTGTAGTTCTCCTTGAAGAGGTCCTTCACATCCCTTGT
>NW_016809913.1:4203783-4248832 GCF_001698545.2 Rhinopithecus bieti
CCCAGAGGTTCTGCTACGTTGTGTATTTTTCTCATTGGTTTGAAAGAACATCTTTATTTCTGCCTTCATTTCGTTATTTTCCCAGTAGTCATTCAGGAGCAGGTTCTTCAGTTTCCATGTAGTTGTGTGGTTTAGAGTGAGTTTCTTAATCCTGAGTTCTAATTTGATTGCACTGTGGTCTGAGAGACTATTTGTTATGATTTCCATTCTTTGGCATTTGCTGAGGAGTGTTGTACTTCCAATTATGTGGTCAATTTTAGAATAAGTGCAATGTGGTGTTGAGAAGTATATTGTGTTGATTAGGGGTGGAGAGTTCTGCAGATGTCTATTAGATCCGCTTGGTCCAGAGTTGAGTTCAAGTCCTGGATATTCTTGTTAATTTTCTGTCTCATTGATCTGTCTAATGTTGACAGTGGGGTGTTAAAGTCTCCCACTATTATTGTGTGGGAGTCTAAGTCTCTTTGTAGGTCTCTAAGGACTTGCTTCATGAATCTAGGTGCTCCTGTATTGGGTGCATATATATTTAGGGTAGTTAGCTCTTCTTGTTGCATCGATCCCTTTACCATTATGTAATACCCTTCTTTGGTTCTTTTGATCTTTTTTGTTGGTTTAAAGTCTGTTTTATCAGAGACTAGGATTGCAACCCTGCTGTTTTTTGCTTTCCATTTACTTGGTAAATCTTCCTCCATCCCTTTATTTTGAACCTGTGTGTATCTTTGCATGTGAGATGGGTCTCCTGAACGCAGCACACTGATGGGTCTTGACTCTTTACCCAGTTTGCCAGTCTGTGTCTTTTAATTGGGGCATTTAGCCTGTTTACATTTAAAGTTAATATTGTTATGTGTGAATTTGTTATTATGATGCTAGCTGGTTATTTAGTCTGTTTACATTTAAGGTTAATATTGTTACATGTGAATTTGTCACTATGATGCTAACTGGTTATTTTGTCCATTAGTTGATGCAGTTTCTTCATAGTATAGATGGTCTTTACAATTTGGTATGTTTTTGCCATGGCTGGTACCGGTTGTTCCTTTCCATGCTTAGTGTTTCCATTACGAGCTCTTGTAAGGCAGGCCTGGTGGTGACAAAATCTCTCAGCATTTGCTTGTCTGTAAAGGATTTTATTTCTCCTTCACTTACGAAGCTTAGTTTGGCTGGATATGAAATTCTGGGATGAAAATTCTTTTCTTTAAGAATGCTGAATATTGGCCCCCACTCTATTCTGGCTTGTAAGGTTTCTGCCTAGAGATCCACTGTTAGTCTGATGCGTTTCCCTTTGTGGGTAACCCGACCTTTCTCTCTTGCTGCCTTTAACATTTTTTCCTTCATTTCAACCTTTGGTGAATCTGACGATTATATGTCTTGGGGTTGCTCTTGTTGAAGATTATCTTCATAGTGTTCTCTGTATTTCCTAAATTTGAATGTTGGCCTGCCTTGCTAGGTTGGGGAAGTTCTCCTGGATAATATCTTGAAGAGTGTTTTCCAACTTGGTTCCATTCTCCCCGTCACTTTCAGTTACACCAATCAAACATAGATTTGGTCTTTTCACATAGTCCCATATTTCTTGGAGGCTTTGCTCGTTTCTTTTTGCTCTTTTTTCTCTAATCGTGTCTTCTCACTTTATTTCATTGAGTTGATCTTCAATCTCTGATATCCTTTCTTCTGCTTGATTGATTTGGCTATTAATACTTGTGTATGCTTCACGAAGTTCTCATGCTGTATTTTTCAGCTCCATCAGGTCATTTATGTTCTTCTCTAAGATGGTTACTCTAGTCACCAATTCGTCTAATCTTTTTTACAGGTTCTTCACTTCCTTGCATTGGCTTAGAACATGCTCCTTTAGCTCCAAGGAGTTTGTTATTACCCATCTCCTGACGCCTACTATTGTCAATTCGTCAAACTCATTCTTCGTCCAGTTTTGTTCCCCTGCTGGTGAGGAGTTGTGATCCTTTGGAGGAGAAGAGGCGTTCTGGTTTTTTTTTTTTCAGCCTTTTTGCACTGGTTTCTCCCCATCTTCGTGGATTTACCTACCTTTAGTCTTTGATGTTGATACTATTCCTTTCTTAGTTTTCCTTCTAACAGTCAGACCCCTCTGCTGCAGGTCTGGAGTTTGCTGGAGGTCCATTCCAGACCCTGTTTGCCAGGGTATCACCAGTGGAGGCTGCAGAACAACAAAGACTGCTGCCTGTTCTTACCCATGGAAGCTCTGTCCCAGAGGGGCACCTGCCAGATGCCAGCCAGAGAGGATACAAACAAATGGAAAAACATTCCATGCTCAAGGATAGGAAGAATCAATATCGTGAAAATGGCCATACTGCCCAAACCAATTTATAGATTCAATACTACCCCATCAAACTACCACTGACTTTCTTCATAGAATCAGAAAAAATTACTTTAAAATTTCATATGAAACCAAAAAAGAGCTTGCATAACCAAGACAATCCTAAGCAAAAAGAACAAAGCTGGAGGCATCACACTACCTGACTTCAAACTGTATTACAAGGCTACAGTAACCAAAACAGCATGGTACTGGTACCAAAACAGATACATAGACCAATGGAACAGAACAGAGGCCTCAGAAATAACACCACACATCTACAACCATCTGACCTTTGACAAACCAGACAAAAACAAGCAATGAGGAAAGGATTCCCCATTTAATAAATGGTATTGGCAAAACTGGCCAGCTATATGCAGAAAACTGAAACTGGACCCTTTCCTTAACACCTTATACAATAATTAACGCAAGATGGACTAAAAACTTAAAAGGAAGACCTAAAACCATAAAAACCCTAGAAGAAAACCTAGGCAATACCATTCAGGACATAAGCATGGGGAAAGACTTCATGACTAAAACACCAAAAGCAACGGCAACAAAAGCCAAAATTGACAAATGGGATCTAATTAAACTAAAGAGCTTCTGCACAGCAAAATAAACTATCATCATAGAGAACAGGCATCCTACAGAATGGGAGAAAATTTTTGCAATCTACCTATCTGACAAAGGGCTAATATCCAGAATCTACAAAGAACTTAAATTTACCAGAAAAACACACACAAAAAAAAAACCCCATCAAAAAGTGGATGAAGGATATGAACAGACACTTCTCAAAAGAAGACATATATGCAGCCAACAAACATATAGAGAAAAGCTCATCATCACTGGTCATTAGATAAATGCAAATCAAAACCACAATGAGATACCATCTCACACCAGTTAGAATTGTGATCGTTAAAAAGTCAGGAAACAAAAGATGCTGGAGAGAATGTGGAGAAATAGGAACGCTTTTACACTGTTGATGGTAGTGTAAATTAGTTCAACCACTGTGGAAGACAGTGTGGCGATTCCTCAAGGATTTAGAACTAGAAATACCATTTGACCCAGCAATCCCATTACTGGGTATATACCCAAAGGATTATAAATCATTCTGCTATAAAGACACATGCACACGTATGTTTATTGTGGTACTGTTCACAACAGCAAAGACTTGTAGAATCAACCCAAATGCCCATCAATGACAGACTGGATAAAGAAAATGTGGCACATAAACACCATGGAATACTATGCAGTAGGATAAAAAGGACAAGTTCTCATGTATTTTGCAGGGACATGGATGAAATTGGAAACCACCATTCTTGGCAAACTAACAGAAGAACAGAAAACCAAACACCACATGTTCTCACTCCTAAGTGGGAGTTGAACAATCAGAACACATGTACACAGGGAGGGGACCATCACACACTGGGGCCTGTTGCGGGGTGGAGGGCTAGGGGAGGGATAGCATTAGGAGAAATACCTAAGGTAGATGATGGGCTGATGGGTGCAGCAAACCACCATGGCACATGGACACCTATGTAACAAACCTGCACGTTCTGCACATGTACCCCAGAACTTAAAGTATAATAAAAAAATTTTTAAAACATACAGGGCCAGGCCCGATGACTCACGCCTATAATCTCAGCACTTTGCAAGGCAGGAGTGGGAAGATAGCTTGAGCCCAGGATTTCAAGGCTACAGTGTATTATAACCACGTCACTGCATGCCAGCCTGAGCAACAGAGCAAGACTCCGCCAAAAAAAAAGAAAAAGAAAAAAGAAAAAAAGAAAGGAAGCAAAAGCATAAGTGTTCAAGGGAAATTTTTAAAACCATCAATGATTCTATCATTTGGAGACAATCACAGTTAACATCTGGTGGTGGTTTTTCTTCCATCACTTTTCCTATGCATGTAGAAAACAAATATATTTAACATAATTGAGATCATGTAGGCTATACCAAACCCGTTCTTTTTACACAGTGTCCCTAATTTTTTCTATGTCAGTAAAAACTCTTCATATATATATATATACACACACACACACACACACACACACACACACATTTTTTTTTTTTTTGAGATGGAGTCTCACTGTGTTGCCCAGGCTGGGGTGCAATGGTGCAATGTTGGCTCACTGCAACCTCTGCCTCCCAGGTTCAAGTGATTCTCCTGCCTCAGCCTCCCTAGTAGCTGGGGATTACAGGCGTGCACCACCACATCCAGCTAATTTTTGTATTTTTAGTAGAAACAGGGTTTCACCATGTTGGTCAGGCTGGTCTCGAACTCCTGACCTCGTGATCCGCCCACGTTGGCCTTCCAAAGTGCTGGGATTACAGGCGTGAGGTCACCCCACCTGGTCTATTTTTGATGGCTCTATATGCAATAGTAACTATTACACAAACAAAACATACCAGTTATTTTTAGTATGATATACTTAATTCTTTTGGAATCTTAATAACGCTTTCAGAATATTACAGATGAGCAAACTGTGTGTCTAAGGTTACAGATCTAATAAATGACTGAATTGGGCTTTAATACCAAGGTCTTTTCAGTATGCTTTGATGTCTCTTATAATATTTAAGTCACTGTATTAAGTTACTGGTTATTTAAATGTTTTCCAGTTTTAACACTGAAGTTATTTCTGTTATTTCACTATTATAAATAACATTAATAAATACTTTTTTATCAAAATATTTTCCCATATCACTGCTTATTTAAGATAAGGAATCTCTAGAAGTGTCCAGTCAAAGAGATGAATATTTTTAAGGCCCTTCATAAAGATTACCAAGCTGCCTTTCATTAGGGTTGAGCCAATTGAGCCAAATGCTATCACCAAGCAGCATACGAAAGTGCCTTCATCATATCTTTGTCATCACAAAAGCATGTTCATTTTCTTTATTTTGTTAATTGGATTGCTCAGAATAGTAGACTGCATTTTAACGCAAGTAACAGTAAACATTTCTCCATATAAATATACTGGGTATTTTAATTTCTTCAAGTTTATAGTCTACATCCAGAAAAAGATTTATGTCTGGAGAAAATGACCTGTCTATAAATAATTTTACTGGCAATGGTCCCTCTGCAAAGAACTTCTCCTGTTGACTTTTAATGAAGTGATAAAGATTTTTATTACATCTATATAAGTGTCTAAGAGAGAGATGAGTCTTTTTTCTGGATGTGCAAATAAGTTACTCTCCAAATCAGTTTTTAAAAGTACCCCTTTGAATTCTCTTTGCTCTCACCCTCCACTGATTTCCAAATAATGACATTACACTTCACAGTGTTCTTTAGCAACAACTTTACCTTTATGACATC
The DNA here is from genome assembly GCF_001698545.2 of Rhinopithecus bieti. Classification (NCBI taxonomy): domain Eukaryota; kingdom Metazoa; phylum Chordata; class Mammalia; order Primates; family Cercopithecidae; genus Rhinopithecus; species Rhinopithecus bieti. The sequence continues at coordinate 4,209,414 of NW_016809913.1, forward strand.
TTAAATGGGTTATATACTGTAATCTATTCTCAAAGCCAAAGTATCTTCCAGTTCTACAAGTTTCTTGTTGGATATTCTACGGATACCTCAAACTCAGAAGATCTAAAACTGAATTTATCATTTTCCTGGTCAAACCCTCTCGTCTGCCATCAACCTTTCCTTCCTTTTTTTGCTCTAATCAGCTTAGTCTGTACTATTTGGTGATTATCTAACCTCATATATCTAAATTAACTACCAAATGCTATGTATTCCATTTATTTTTCCTATTTTTTAGATGGAGTTTTGGTCTTGTTGCCCAAGCTGGAGTGCAATGGCGTGATCTCAGCTCACTACAACCTCCGTTTCCCAGGTTGAAGTGATTCTCCTGTGCCTCCGCCACCTGAGTAGCTGGGACTACAGGCGTGGGCCACCATGCCCGGCTAATTATTCTATTCTAGTCTAGTCTAGTCTAGTCTAGTCTATTCTCTATTCTATTCTATTCTATTCTATTCTATTCTATTCTATTCTATTCCTATTTCTATTTCAATTTTGAGACGGAGTCTCGCTCTGTTGCCCAAGCTGGAGTGCAGTGGCAGGATCTCAGCTCACTGCAAGCTCCGCCTCCCAGGTTCACGCCATTCTCCTGCCTCAGCCTCAGGAGTAGCTGGGACTACAGGCACCTGCCACCATGCCCGGCTAATTTTTTGTATTTTTAGTAGAGACAGTGTTTTGCCGTGTTAGCCAGGATGGTCTCAATCTCCTGACCTCATGATCTGCCCGCCTTGGCCTCCCAAAGTGCTGGGATTACAAGAGTGCGCCACCGCGCCCGGCCCATTTTTTGTATTTTTAGTAGAGACAGGGTTTCACCATGTTGGCCAGGCTGGTCTCAAACTCCTAACCTCAGGTGATCTGCCCACCTCAGCCTAACAAAGTGCTGGGATTACAGGCGTGAGCCACCGAGCCTGGCCTCCACTTCTTTGAATAGCTATCAAACTGGTCCCCATCCCCATCCTACCCCTTTCCATCATCTGGATCTCCACAACTCTCATTATTTCTTACTTATATTACTGCATAACCAAGTTCCAGAAGGTCAGGTAACCCTCTACCAAGCCACCCTGCAAATTTCAAGCAAAGTGGTATATCTAAAATAAAATACTGATTAAGGTATTCCCCACCTCAAAGCCTTTCGATCACTTCCCATGGCCACTAAAATAAAGCTTCATAACTCATAAGCACAACAGTGCAGCAGTCAAGTATTTTGGTTCTAAAGATGAACAGATGTGAACTCAATCTTTACTGATTGATTACTAGCTCTGTAACTCTGGAAATTCACTTAGGCCTCAGTTTCCTCATCCACACAGGAGATGATAATACTAGTATTGCTTCACAGGGTTATTATAAGAATTGATGAGAAAAGGCATGCAAACTGTATAATGCAAGGCCCAGCACAGACTGAAAATGTAACAAATGTTTTTCTCCCTCTCTTTCTCGATATATCTATTGAGATATAGACATTATCTATATATCCAGATCTATATAGTATACATAGATAGATCTGGATATATACATATAGATCGATACATCTATATACAGATAGGTATATCGAGAGAGAGAGAGAGAGACAGACAGAGAGACAGACATACAGACAGGATCTCACTCTGTTACCCAGGTTGGAATGCAGTGGCACGATCACGGCTTACTGCAACCTCAACCTCTTCATGGGCTCAAGTGATCCTCCCACCTCAGCCTCCCAAGTAGCTGGGACTACAGGTGCGTGTCACCACACCTGGCTAATATTTTTATTTTCTTGTAGAGATGGGGGTCTCTCTATGTTGCTCAGGTTCAAGCAATCCTCCTGCCTTGGCTCCCCCAAAGTGTGGGGATTACATGTGCGAGCCACCAGGCCTGGCCATATTTTTATTAAAATGATCTGACCTATTATTGTACCTTCACATCTTGCTCATCTCCCATCCCCTCAAACAAATATATACTTCTTCTCTCACTTCACACTCACCCTATTTGAGTTTATCATAGTTTTTTTTGCAAATAATTTGATAATGATATCATTTGTCTCATAAACCATGCCATGAGCTCCTTAGGGACAGATTCCCTATTTTATTAACTTTTGTAATCCCAGCACTTAGCATGGCTTCTTATACACAGTTTCTCAACAAAAGCTTGTTGAATTGTATTTAAAACACATTACTACCTTTACTACTCATTATCGAAAGGGTGCATTCCTTTTATCACTGTCACCAAGAGCCATCTTTTGCTGACCTATTTAATATTGGTTTTACACTTCATGTATTTATCAGCATATACTCTAAATTTATGTTCATGAGGGAGCTGCATTCAATGGGAAAGTTACTACAGTATAAAAGAAAGTCATTTATCTACATATTCAATTAGTTTCTCTTATTTGGACAGAAGAGCCATTTCAATTAATTATTATGGATTGAACATTTCTATTGTTTTAAACATCTATTCACAGGCAACCTGGGCTAGACTTGTTTCCAAAACATCACTGAAGAGTTATGAAAAATCATAAAATCCCACTAATACTTCTTAACTTTAACTTATAGAGATCTCTAAATTTTACCATTCAGTTCCTCAACTGCTCAATGCTTAATAATAGATATTAAAATGTTACAAATCTTAACTATTAATTCAATGGTGGTTTATTATAATCTAAAATAATTGCTGTCCACATGTTCGTATCTTGGTATAACAGCTAAAATCATCCCTATATTTTCCTTTATTAAAGTTACTGAACACTGATTTAATTGCTGCTTGGTTTCACAATGGTAATGACCTAAAATCATAAATTATGAACAAGGGTAATATAAATAGAACACAGCTTTATATTATTCCTCTATACAGGTATTCCCTTTTTACATCTCTGGTGAGATAGTTATTGAGTTTAAAGCAAATATTAAGAAAACAAAACCAGGTATTTTGAAAATTATATTGCAGAACTGACGTTTTTGAAGCTAACATTCTATCTGTTTTAGGTCAGATATTAAAATACTATTGTTTGACAATTCCTTAAGTTACAAATAAAAATATGTGTGAACTGTATAAGGTTTCATATCTAAATCAGCCAGGGTCTAATAATGCCAAAAACTAAAAAACATTTTTTGTAAAATGAAATTTAGATATTCATACTCAGTTTATGAATACTCATTGATATCTGATTTACATGAACATATCACTGCTTACCAAAGAATTTATCTCAATTCCTTCTGATAGTTTATTTCAATCCACACAATCATGTAAAGTAATTCCAAAGCTTTAAAGTCACATATTAGGTGTTATAATACGTGGAACTACTATTGACATGTTTAACAAGGAGACAAAACTAGGCAATGGAAGGTTAAGGGACTTTGTAATACTGTAAAGTCAGTAAGAGAGCTGAAAACAGAAATGTCAGAAATGAAATCTCTGGCTCACTTCATCCTCTCACCGTAACATCACAATCTCCTTGTTCCATTCTGCAATAAAACTTTGATATCCTACTATAGACAATCTTTGTAAAGCACCATAATAGCTAAACAGATAGCTTCTATAACCTATAGCCACCCTTGGGAGATCAAATTCCGGAAAAATGAAATAAGAGCACCCTTGCATTCTCTGTATTGAAAACAAAAATTGTAGTTAAGCAAAACTTTCCATTGCCAAGATTTAAAATGCTCATTTTCTCTACTGCATTATTTTCAAAGATTGAAAAATAATTAACCATATGTATTACTGGCTATTTCACAAGGAAATGTCATTATGAAATCCAGTTTGGTGTTCTAGTTCAGCACAATTAATATAATTAGTACATTCATGATATTGGTTTTTGACCTAGTGATTTTTTTTTAGATATATTATACATTTAAACTTACCCTTCAGGAGTCGTTTTAATTTTGCACAATCCACATTGATATACTGTAACAATTCTATATCATGAACATCAACATTGTCTTCTGAACAAACAGTTAATTCCTGTAACCTAAAAGTAAAACCAAAATAACTTATCAAATTAAGTATTAGGGGCCAGGTGTGGTAGCTCACACCTGTAATCCCAGCACTTTGGGACGCCAAGGCAGGAGGATCACTTGAGGCCAGGAGTTCAAGACCAGCCTGAGCAACATAGCAAGTCATCATCTCTACAAAAAAAATACAAAAATTAGCCGGGCATGATGGCACACACCTATAGGTCCAGCTACTCAGGAGGCTAAGGGAGGAGGATCTCTTGAGCTTAGAAGTTTGAAGCTGCAATGAGCTGTGATCACACCGCTGTACTCCAGCCTGAGTAACAGAGTGAGGCCCTGTCTCTTTAAAAAAAAAAAAACAAAAAAGTCTTAGGGTATCTCTAAATTCTGAATTCAACAGATTCTTCCCCAAAGATGAGTTCATAAGAGTAAAACACATATAAAATAAGGCCATAAATATTTCTTATAAAACCTAAAGGAACATAACTAACTTAAAGGATATGATAAAAGAAACCATGATAATCCAGTAAACATAGCATTGTAGCATCCTTATCCTTAAGACTGAGGTGTCTAAATGACATTTCCACCTTTCGGCCAGGGTTCTTTGGGAAAATTATTTAATTCCAGGATGGGGGCAAGTGATCTACAAGATGAGGGCAGGTCACCCTGGGCTTGAAAACAAGGAAACTATCAACAACTATCAGAGTCATGTCAAATATCACACAGGTATGGACTTTAGGCATCTCAACTGTCAAAAATGGGATAATCTGAGGATCAAAAGAATTATGTCTACAATGGAAATACATACAATAAATTAAAATACACGAGCCTGTTATAATATTGAAAGAAAAAACTTCATGGGTAACCTTTCGCAACTGTTAGGGTACCAACTCGTTCTGATAATGAAAAATGAAAGTCAAGTCTGTATCCTGCATGGACTGTATTGCAAGATAACTAAACACACAATGAAGCAAAAATCTTTCATAGAAGTCACAATTTTAAAATAAAGAATGAATGACAGAATAGAAAACTTCATTTTGTAGCCCCCAGTGAAGTGGAATCCAGGCAGTTATCATCAGTGATTACCAAAAACATTAGGTAAAAATTTATGGGAAACTGTATAATGAATGCATAACGCTGATAACATCGAAATCCAACCACTGATCATAACATTAAAAGTCAGTAATAGGACATGTTTCCTGATGTGATGCTTTAGGAACCACATAGCATCATCAGTAAAGTATTCTTGTCCTCCCAGCCAAATGAACCTGAATCCAGTGAAACCCAAATACAGAATGTAGAAAGTTTTAGAAGGCAAATAACACAGTCCAACAAATAAACGGCATGAGAAAAAATGGAGAGCAAGGTGAAGAAATGAAGAAATGATACAGATGAACAGAGGCTCAGGAGAAATATCAACCAATTGCAAAGTATGCATCCTGTTTGTATCTTAATTTGAATAAAACAAATAAAAAAGCCATTTCTGAGATAATGAAAAAAAAAAAACACAAATTTGGCAATACATATTAAGGAATTATGATTCTTGATAGGTATGACAATACTATAGTTAAATGCTTAAAAATCTATTTATTAGAGATATATACTGAAATATTTACAGGTGAAATGACGTCTGGGGTTTGCTTTAAATTACTAAAAAGGGAGGAAGAGAAATCATAGCATGCTGGAAACAGTTAAAGCAGGGTAAGAGATGCATGGGGAACTGAAGTACTGTTCTCTCTGCCATGTGTATGTTTTAATTTTTCTACAATGAACAGTTTTAAAAATTCATATTTCAAATTATAAGTATAATTTTAATTAAAAGTAAAACTATAATAAGTAAGCTGGATTTTACTAACTTCTACTTATATCAACTAGATTTCTGAAACATGAATGAAACTTTATATTCACAGGGTACATTTACTTTGTATTTGAAAACTGAGTAAGCCTTTTTTCATTGCACTTTTCAGCTTGTACATGTGTTTATGTAATTATTTGATTAATATCCCTTCTTCACAGTAGAATGTAAGCTTATAAGGACAGGAATATCGGTTTAAACCAAAGCTTCTCTTATGCTGAATATGAGGTTATCACAAATGTAGAAAAATTTAACACTTAACAAATATGTAGATACTTTTAAACTGATAAAAGAAATTCACTTAGCCTAAATGTTAATAAAAGCAATTAAACTTTTCTTCCATTTTACATCAAAAACCACAGTGCTCAGATTTTCAAAAGTTGGTATTGCTAACCTATTAAATTATGCTACCTAATGAGGCATACTCATTATTCATATTAATAGACATCAAAAACATAAGCAGCACAATTAAATTGCTAACTTTTACAAATGCAGCAATACAGATATGGTGAAAAGGCACAAATACTATGTGGTCTTATAATTTATAAGAATTAACTTGAATTTTAATCATTTAGTGCAATTTGCAACTGAGTTATTAATCATTACACTAAACCTTCAGTTGGTAAGAATGTAATCAATCCTATTCTTTCTTCTCAAATTTTCCTTTCACTCACTTTAGCTTTAATTAGCCTACAACTAACAGTAAAACTATTCTAAGCACTTACATGAACACTCTTCTTATCATCAGGGTAAGAAAAGCTCAGCATTTCAAGCTGGGAATGAGGTTGTCCTCAATGCTAAAAATTCCACAGCTGCTGCAAAGAGCATAGAAATATGGAGTACGGCTCCTTAGAAAACACAACATCATAGATTAGCAACACCAACTTTTCAAAAGCTGACTCTTGTGTTTGTGAAAAATGGAAGAAAAATTTTGTCCCTTTATAAAAGGTAGTCTGGTACTCTTATCAGGAGCAGGTATTTTGTGAAGGTTAAACATCATTTCTGAAGCAGAGAAATCAGATAAAGGGTACTCTGAGCAAAATAAATGAAGAGTAGAAAACCCGTCACTAAACCATCTAGAAAGACTAGGCATACTGGAAGATACTTTAAATGTATAGGTCCAGAAAAGAAGAAAACTGAAAACCAGAGAGTTAAGTGCATGAGTACATGGTCCGGCCCTGCAACAAAGGAAAGATGAGTGAGGTTTTTGATTCTCCTTAACCTAGAAGCTTGGGGCTTAACATCCACTTGGAGACTGGATATAAAGCCTTGTAACCTAATAATTCAGGATTCTAACTGGGGCCCTGCATAAAATATGAACTAGAAAGAACAATGCACTTCCCCCGCCGCCACCACCCCTCACAAAAAAAAAGAAAAAAGAAAAAAAATCTACCAGCACAAAGAAGCTTACCTGCTCTGTCTAAACTTTGGATAAAGTGAAAAAAGTCATCTAGAGCTATTTACCTTCTAAGAGTTTAGGCTTCAAATTTATACTGCCCATATAGGTTGGGACTGAGAAATTAAAAAAAAAATAGTTCCAGAACTGGGCACCTGGCAAATGCAAATGCAAAACCATCACTAGAACACTCCCTCACCCAAGCCTACAAAAGATTCTCAAAGAAAATATAGGCCCCACTAAAGATAACTTTCCAATCAAGGATTCCAAAACTGAGATGAAACAATTCACTATGAATGAATCAGCACAAACAAATCAATATTAAACAATACTAAAGAGAATGTAAAATACGTTTTAAATGATCAGAGACATATAAAAAAACTGAAAACTATTTTTATAAAAGGAGTAAGAAACCATAATGAACAGATTTACATAGAACCAAATAGTAAACTGTAAAGAACCCAATGACGTTTAAAGTCATTGGGTTTTCTGCTTCTGGTGGTATATCAAATTAGATATTCTGAAGTACCATCTCACTACAAAACAACTAGATCAACTGCAGTTGTGGAGTAATTCTGTGGAGAAAGCAGCTACTCCTCTACATAAAATAGTACCATGAACCACAGAAAATGGTATAGTACAGGAGAAAAATGAAGCTATCTTAAGATTTATAGCCAGCCAGGCCTGGTAGCTCATACCCTGTAACCCCAACACTTTGGGAGGCTAAGGCAGGAGGATCCTTTGAGCCCAGGGGTTCAAGACAAGCCTCAACAACATGGCAAGACCCTGTCTCTACAAAAAAAAGAAACTAGCCAGGCATGGTGGCACGTGCCTGCAGTCCTGGCTACTCGAGAGGCTGAGGTGGGAGGATCTCTTGAGCCCAGGAGGTCGAGGCTGCAGTGAGCCATGTTCACATCACTGCACTCCAGACTAGGTGACAGAGAGAGACTATGTCTCAAAAAATAAATAAATAAATAAATCTATAGCCTATCTTCCCCTAAAGAAAAATAAAGGTCAGAAATATAAAAACCAAATATTAAAGGAGAAACATTGATGGGGAGAATGGACAAACAGGAAACATCTTCATGATACTGATTCATCTATTGTATATAAAACATAAAATCAATCTTTAGAAAGAACTGCCATTCAAGCCACATGCATATTTTAAGTCACCTAATACTATGACAGCGTAAGATGTTCCCACTTAAAGTAAACCATCGTTCCCACTTAAAGTAAACCATCATAATGGTCTTTTAGATGAGTGATCCTTTAACAAGATCAGCTCCTATTTCTGACACAAGCTAAATGAAACTGCAAATGCAGTTGTCTGAAACAATGTTATTTCGTAGATGCCATTTCTGAGCGGTCTGTCCTCTAAAAGCTAGTAAAATTTTAGACACTTGGTTTCTATTCTGGCAACAGTGAACTAGATTCAGGAAATAAACAAAAGTTGCTTATTTTTTACATGTACTAATGCTGCAAAATCCCATAAAGTAAAACCTTTGGTGACTAGAAATTTTCTAGAATTTTCCAAGGTGGCACATTTGTTGTGTTCTATAAAGCAGCTCATGCATTGATAGACTAAAAGACACTTGGGCTTTTTTGTATCATTTTCAAACTTCAATGTAACAGGTGTCTCAAATAGTAAGGCTGGCCTAGCAGTCACCTAAATGAAAACAGTTTGCATTTTTTATTAAATACAATTTTCCACCCTCCTATTCTGTAGGTATCTATTACCTTGCTGACTCAACCACTGTATTATTACTCAGAATATAAAATGTTACTGCTCAAAAGATTTCATGAAAATATTTTTCTATCATATATATATCACCCAAGATTATCAGTAATATACCATTAAATAAAACTTTAATTTTCTTTGGATCAAGAATTGCGTTGAGGTTGAAAAATATTGCTGCCTAGGATCTTAATTACAGAAATGTCATTGTTGATTAAAAGATTGCAGGACTTTGAAGTTAATCAATTCCCCAAAAAAACATAACACAAATTCTCAAATGGTGATGTATGTTGTCATTCACACCTGCTGGAAAACAACAAAGGAATCAGTAAATCTGACTAATAAAGTCCACTGTTCATACAACACTGACAAGCCAAAGATGCAGGCATCAACAGAGAGGACTGTTTTTCTCTATTCGGTATTAGTTTTCGATCCATGAATCACTAAATAATTTGTGCTATAGTGTCTAATTAAGTTAACAACCCATTTGACTTTACTTGCCTGAGAAAGGCAAATCATTTGCATAACAACAATGTGCAGAGTTACTTGCTACTGTCACTTATAATTCTATCCCATAGGGCACTACCTATACTAATTTCTCCACCTGTATGTAGCATATCACAACTAATGCTCAGGATAATTTTGAGTCATGAATAAAAGCTTAAATTATATTTCTGATACATCTTTAAAAACAGAAGTATATTTTATAAGAAGGATTTCATCAAAATGTGGCTAAAATAGATAGGGAAGCAATCTGGTATAGTGAAACTAATATGAATTCTGAAGCCAGTCTGACTTAGAAATTTTGGGTCCTCCATTATTTGACACATCACCTTAACTTTTTTATTAGTTTGCTCACCTGTAAAATGGGGGAAGTATCAGCAGGGTTACTGTGAGGATGAGACAGCAAAGGAAATGCTGTAAATACTCAATAAATGGCAGTATTTTACATACACTTAAAACCCAGTCCACTTTCTGGAGAATTCTACTTTGCAATTATTCACTTCCTTGTGTTTCCACATCACTTAGGTTTTTTTTTGTTTTTGTTTTGTTTTTTGGTAACCTAAGATCTTGTGATAAAGGGTAGAGTTGTGAAAGTATTCGAATTCTGACCACTCTCATCAATTATTCCATCTGATTGGGTAGTTTCATTTAAAGGAATAACATGTTTAAAAAGCCAAACCAAAAGTTCATACCTAGTATTGTTTTTTAAAGCCTGCTCATGGCAGATATTTTAATGTAAAATTTAGACTTTCACATTCATAACAATGCTCTTATTTAATTGCACATATCAATATCACAATATTACACAATTAAAATGTCAAAGATATTAATGCATACAATTTCTATGAAAGCCCAGACAAACTCATTTCTCCGGAGGCTGAGGTAGGAGGATCACCTAAGCCTGGGAGGTTGAAGCTGCTGTGAGGGGCAACTGAACTTGTCTCAAAACAAAATCCTCATTTCTGTTAACTTTTTATGTAGCCAAAATCAAGACTTCTAATATTCATATTACTTTAGTCCCATGTGGATTTACACACTAACCTGGTAGAAATGCGACTAAAGACTGCATTGAAGTTGTTGCAGCTGAGAGAAAATAAAACCCCAGAGGCAGAATTCCGAAGTTCAGCTGCATGCTGGTTTCCTTCACGACAGGTGTGAAGAAAATGGCAGATTTCTGGCAGCAACTGTTTGACCAGCATCGTTTCATCTAATCTCATTGTGTCCTTTGGTTGCTAAAATAGAAATAATCACATTATTCTAAAACTTTAATTTGATCTGTAAATACTTCTATTATGAAAATTTTCAAACACACAGAACAAAAATAATGAACACCTATATACACACTTCCTAGATTTAACAACTGTTAACATTTCATCATATTTGCTACATCTGTCTAAAGATAGTTTAACAAAGAGGATGGTTCCATCTCTGACCCCATAATCACAATTAAAGTTCAATCCCCCTGCCATCCTTACTAGTTCTCCCATTCCTGCTTGCTCTCTTGTTCATCAAATGAGCCCTTCCCTAGGAATCCCCATTTTGTTGTGAGTTCTACAATTACAGAATCAACTTAACTCATACTAATTGATGAGTGCACTGTGTCATGTCTTAACATTTAAGTAAATTCCTGGGTGAGCCATCACACTTGCTTTTGTGCAGACTGACCAAAACAGACACTACTTACTCAAAGTAATTTTATTTTGGTTGAATCTTTTCAAAGTAAGTTATAAATGTAATACTTCATCCCATATGACCTGGCATCTCTTAAAAGTAAGAATTTTCTCTAATGTAACTTCAGTACAATTAACACACCAAGGAAAAATAAACAATTCCCTTGTGTCATCTAACACCAAGTCTGAATTCAAATTTCACCACTGCCCCCCAAAATGTCTTTCATAGCCATTTTTATTCAATAAGGATCCAAAAAAGTTCACCGATTGCAACAGGATGTTTCCTTAGTTTCATTATTCTGTGCAAGGGTATAATCTCAGCTCACTACAACCTCCACCTCCAGGATTAAAGTGATTCTCCTGCCTCAGCCTCCCGAATAGCTGGGATTACAGGCGCCCGCCACCATGCCCAGCTAATTTTTGTATTTTTAGTAGAGCCGGGGTTTTGTCATGTTGGCCAGGCTGGTCTCAAACTCCTGACCTCAAGTGATCCACCCTCCTTGGCCTCCCAAAGTGCTGGGATTACAGGCATGAGCCACGACCCCCAGCCCATATTCACCACTCTCATTTCCCATGACTTTAAGTGGGCCAGCTGCCTTACAGAATGTTCTATATCCTTGATTTAATTATTTTCCAGTGACATAGGTTGATTTGCTCTTCTAGTTACTGTATTGTGTATTTTCTTATTTATTTATTTTTTTTTGAGACGGAGTCTCGCTCTATGGCCCAGGCTGGAGTGCAGTGACACGATCTTGGCTCACTCCAACCTCTGCCTCCTGGTTTCAAGTGATTCTCCTGCCTCAACCTCCTGAGTAGCTGGGACTAAAGACATGTGCCACCAAGTCTGGCTAATTTTTGTATTTCTAGCAGATATGGGGTTTCTTTCGCCATGTTGGCCAGGTTGGTCTTGGATTCCTGACCTCAAGCAATCCGCCTGTCTCGACCTCCCAAAGTGCTAGGATTCCAGGTGCAAGCCATGGCGCCCAGCCTGTATATTTTCTGTAAGCTAAAATTTAAACCTAATGGTCTGATTAGATTGAGGTTAAATAGTTTAGGGGATTCACTACAGGTTATATTACATCGTACCATGAGCACATAAAGTGAGGTTGTCCCGCTAACGACACCAAGTTTGATAACTTTGGTGTTAACACTGAAATCTCTACTTTGTAAAGTAAATATATACTTTACAATTAACAATCAATGGATAAGTTATCCTGCAGGTATGCTGTTCCACATTACTATTTCACCTAACAGTCTTGATATCTGTATGTGGATAAGAATTTTAATAACACTGAGCAAGATGGCAAAGAACAAAAATCTGTACAATTGTGTGCTACGCTCAATTCTGTAACTGCAATCCAAGCACTCTCAGATGCAAATACATTGAAACATAGGGACAATACGTAAACAGACTTCATAAAAACCTGTGAATTCACATTACAATGCCTATTTCTTATTTACAGGCTAACCAAATAACACAGATGTTAACTCTAACATAAAAATCTGAGAAGTATTAAATCTTTTAAATAAGTCATATTCACAGGAACAAAAATACTTAAGATTCCTCAAATTCTACAAAATTTCACTCATAACATATTGGTAAGTATTTTTCTTTCACTTAACTATTCCAACTATGTATATGACAAACATGTACTTATGAGCTCAGTTCTTCTTAAACTGCCTCAATTTACACTTTGATTTAAAACTAAGAATCAAGAAACATCTGTAAAATCATTGAAAGAAATAAAGAAAACAATTGTTCAATAATACAAATAGCATCATTTTTTAAATTGTAAATGTAATGAAAAAGCATACACATTTTTCAACAGTAGAGCAGGGCAAGGTAATATACATTTTATGCATTATATAAGTTATACCAGGTCCACTTATTAGCATTTCAATTAGGCTATCTTCAAAGAGTATTAAATCAAACAGAGGCCAATAATATCAGTATCATTCTCCAAAATACATTTATCATTACCTCTCAATTACAAATGTTAATGGAGAAAAGCTATGAAACTGAACAAGGCAATGAACCACCCCACACCTCACCATTCAATCATGGGTGTGGCTGATATACTCGTAATTTGCAGTCAAAGTAATAAGACCACTGGAAAAAACTGATTCAAGAAGTTTAAAATTTGCCCACCTTCCCAATTCCATCACTCTATGTAACAGCTCTTTAGCTCTTTCACTCCATTTTACACGAACAATAGCACATCATAAGTTAACAGAAAATACCATGCTAAAACAACTAGCTCACCTTCGATTTTAAGTAGAAAACTTACAAACACTGTCTCCACAATTTTGGAATATGGTCAAGGGTCAATAAGAAAATTTAAAATATTATGCTTAGGGCAGGCACAGTGGTTCATATCTGTAATCCCAGGACTTCGGGAGGCCAAAGTGGGCAGATCACTTGAGGATAGGAGACAAACTAGCCTGACCAAAATAGTGGAAACCCCACGGCTACTGAAGATACAAAAAAAATCAGCTGGGCATGGTGGTGCATGCCTGTAATCCCAGCTACTCGGGACGCTGAGGCATGAGAATAGCTTGGACCCAGGAAGTGGTGGTTGCAGTGAGCCAAGAGAGTGCCACTGCACTTCAGCCTGTGCCACAGAGTGAGACTCTGTCTCAAAATATATATATACACACACACACTATATATATATTTATACATATACTGGAAATGTCTATATATATACTATATATATACATTATATATACTTACATATACACAATATATAGTATATATAAATATATATAATGTGTGTGTATACATATATATTTTGCTTAGATTTTTTGGCTTACAGCCTTCCCTAGGGATACACAATTGTGTCAATATAATTTTTTTTTTTCAATTCCCTATCCCAGTGCTTCCACCAACGCTTCTCAACCACACTATCAGTCCTCATAATATTAAGGTCTCTTTCAACTAGTTTTACTATAGCGAACTGCAACATATGTGGAAGAGTGAAGCAATTCTGAATAAAAACAAAATTCTGAATTCTGAGCCAAAGGAAGAGAGAACATAAGAAATGAGTTAATTTCAATACACATGGACTAGGCAGATCATTAAAATGGAGGTATTCAATTTATATATTTATATAAACTCTTACCATGTTCCAGGAAGAATTAAGGATACTGACATATAGAAATACTTTCTTTACACAATAGAAATAGTCTTGAAAAAGTTCAAATTAATTAATGGTTGAAATACACTGTGGTAACAACTTATAGGAAACCAGAGAAATAATTGTTTGGTACTCTCCTCCTCCACATACCTATCACATGTGTGTGTGTCTACATAAAACAAGTGTTCTCAAGGTAGTATCTATCCTTAATAGGTTTAATTTTTAAGTTCTCATTTACATAAATTTGAAAAGTAGAATATCAAAATCATATTCATATAGGAGGAAATACAAGATTACTCTTGGTCTTCTGAATCACATTCTCCAACAACTCTCTGAGAGATCCGTCAAATTAAATAGTGATCTCTTCATAAAATATTTTCTAAAAACCTGAGACACAGATACGTGGCTGAAACATAACATTTTATAAGTAAACTTAACATCTGTTTAATTTACAAAAGATGAGAGAATTTTCTCACGAAAAATTGTCACCAGGTCAGCTATTATTAACAAAACTCGTATTTATATGTCTTAGACAAAAGTCCGTATGACTGTCCTTTTGGTCCACATCTGTACTTTGGTACATAAGATCATTCTCAAGATTGAATTCACAAAGCCTGCCTACTGAAGATCAATTTACTTACCCCAGCAAGACATTTTTCCAGTGCAGCCAATATAATCAACTGAGAGAGATATAAATTTTTTTCAGCAGCTTCTCCAAATATTCTCTAACAGAAAAGATATTCAGAACATAAAAGTTAGTTTCACTCTCTGCTACCAATCAACACACATCTGAAAAGTGAAAGACTAAAAGATCAAAAATAGTCTTCTATTTTATCTCCCAGATTATACTATACTTAAATCTATTATTTCTGATTTTATCCTAAACCTCATAAAAACTAAATTCTCCGGCAAACAGAAATGACATTTATTAGTGTCTGCCATTAACCTTGTAACAGTAAAAGATGCTGTTTTGGTTCATGTTTTAAAAATATGTAGGATTTAGACACACATATAGATCTGTACCAGAATCTTGAATTAGGGATTTAACTACACTTTTATGCCAAGAAATAATCAAAGTCTTAATTTTTATAGCAAAAAAATGCTACAGCACCATAGCGAATTTTAAGTACTCACTATCCTCAAAATGAATACTACGTATGTATTAACAAGAGACTATGGTTTTGAAAACTTATTTAATAAGCACTAAATGAAAGCCAATATAACAATGCTGTTTTGTTTTGAAAAGAGGGTCCCAAATATTAAAATATTTCAATCTAACTGGGAACACAGCCATATATTCATATGTGCAAATACTAAACTGTGCCCCACACACTGCAACAGAGGAGCTAAAAAAATATTAAATATCTTTCGGTAAATCTCTTTATATATTTATAAATGGTCCTACTTTTGGGGGGAAAATACTAATTTTTTCCATAAAGAAGGTAAATGATTTTCTACACCTCCAGTTTATTAGTTTTGTACGTTTAGGGTATTGTGTAAGCAATTTTCTTAAAAGGAAACACACCAAGGATGATGTGAACAAAAAGTTAAACACCACATGCTCTCACTCATATGTGGAAGCTAAAAAGAGTAAAAAGTAGAAGACAGGACACTAGAGGGAGGAAGGGTAGAGTAGGGAGAATCGGGGTGGGTAGAGATTTGTTAAAGGATACAGAAATACAGCTTTATAGGAAGAATAAGACTTAGTGTTCTATACTACTGTAGAATGACTACATTAACATTATATAGTTAACTTTTTTTTTTTTGAGACGGAGTCTCATTGTCACCCAGGGTGGAGTGCAGTGGCGCATCTTGGCTCACTGCAAGCTCCGCCTCACGGGTTCACACCATTCTCCAGCCTCAGCCTCCCGAGTAGCTGGGACTATGGGCACATACCGCCACACCCCACTAAGTTTGTGTATTTTTTTTTTTTTGTAGAGACAGGGTTTCACTGCCCGTCTCAGCCTCCCAAAGTGCTGGGATTACAGGTGTGAGCCACTGCGCCGGCCTATAGTTAACATTACATAGTTTCAAATAACAGGAGAATATTCAATATTCCCAACACAAAGAAATGATAAATATTGAGATGATGGATATGTTAATTACCTTAGTGGGATCACTATGTATTATATGTATTGAAACATCAATGTACCCATAAACATGTACAATTATTGTGTATCAATTAAAAAATAGAACAAGAGAAAAAGTATTTAAAATATGGAAATAAGGCAAAAAGGTCATGTCTTTTCGATGTCATACTAGAACATTATCTAATAAACCTAAGGAGCATCTCAAAAAAAAGGGAGGGGGAATGATCTTCACAACCTATAACCAGTTGTTTCACAACTCAATACAAACAAATACAAATTGGGATTATAAATGCAGCCTGGGCACAGTGGCTCACACCTGTAATCCCAGCACTTTGGGAGGCCGAGGCAGGCGGATCACCTAAGGTCAGGAGTTTGAGACCAGCCTGGCCAAAATGGTGAAACCTTGTCTCTACTAAAATACAAAAAAATTAGCCGAGCATGGTGGCACATGCCTGTAATCCCAGCTACTGGGGAGCCTGAGGCAGCAGAATCACTTGAACTAGGGAGGGGGAGGTTACGGTGAGCCGAGATTGCGCCACTGCACTCCAGCCTGGGTGACAGAATGAGACCCTGTCATTCATTCATTCATTCATTCATTCATAAATAAATAAATGCTAAAGACTGGCAGACAGTTCAGAGTTACTCAAGAAAAATCCAGATCAGTTGCCATGAACTGAGTATGTTAGTTTCGAACAGCTTAGAATGGAGACATTAAATAGGAATTTAGAGAGAGGAAGGGATCACTTGAGAGACAAAAGACGTATGTTCAAAGGTACAGTGGGAGAACAGCTGGAGTACTCTGAAGTCTAGGAAACGTCAATAGATTTTAGAAAACGGGAAGAAGAAAGAAACGAGCTTTTAACAGCAGAATTATTTGATGAAACTGGTATTTGAGAAAAACTGTTTCAACAACAGGCTAACTACTACAGAATCTGTCACAGGTTACAGAAGGTAGAAAAAACACATTAATATCTTCATTAAAAAATCAATCCACATTTTAGGACTATGAGATCATATTCTATCATCTACTTAGGGCTGAGACAATCATGTAAATTGAAATAAGATGCTGAAGAAAAATATGTGTAATAGATTACTGTAGTCAGTTCGTGTATGACACAAAAGCTGTATGAAATCCTAATTCAAGAAAAATACTGGAAAAGGAAATATGGTCACAAAGAATAGGAGACGTTTCTAAGGGAAATAATAAATTAAAATGAAAGTTAGTTACTTGTGCTCACTGAATCTAAAACCCAGCTAATTAAAAATTTGAAAAAATAAAATAAAAAAGGTTCTCTGTGCTTGTAAACAAAATAAGATTAATGGTTATATCCAAAGTCCACAGAAAATCCCTTTCCATATTTCAAAATATGCTGTTCTAAACTTTTTAATCAAAAACAAAAGAAAGCAAATTCCCCGAAACACAGTAACCCAAATACTCACCATATTGTTAACATTCTTTAAGATAGTAGTGAGGCCGCTTATAACCAAAGAAAACTTGTATTTGGAAATATTGATTAGACATTCCTTGTTGTGCTCAGTACTGACTTTGGTATGTGTGTTCTGCTGTCCTGTTTTTATTGGAAGCTGAAAAAAAAAGAAAAAAAAACATGTTAAGAGTTTATCCTTTAAAAATGACTATAAATAACTTACTTCCCATTGAAAATCATGATGTTTTAGGAAAACTGTATCAATCACAGATACCTATATTTGCAACTCAAACTCCAATTTTCAATCAAACTCCAATATATGATACAGAGGTAACTATATTTGAATCTCAAACTCCAATATATGATAGCATTTATTATAGCAAATCTTATATTCTTTGGAAACTTTCACTTTTGCAGCTTTCTTTCTGGAAGTCTTAAATCTCTAGCTACAAAATTAAATTCTTTACCCAGAACTATATAAGAAGAAATGATGACTCACAGAAATAGAGCTATTTCCTTGTGGCTAAAAATTATTTCAGAGAATGTCTGCAATAAAATGCATACAACCGTTTCCCTTATCCATTGAACTCAGACATTACAAGAAAAACAGACCAAGAACATCTATGTCCTAGACCTCTAGTCAATAATGGCAAACAACTGCTGATTGTTCAGAAGCAAGAACAAACTATAAAACCTGGAAAAAACACAGTAAGACTGACTCAGTAAGATAAGCACCCTCAGCTACACAATTGAAGGGATAACAGAACACAAGCAGATAAATCCCATGAGAAAAAATATTCTATGAGAAGATCACATTTACATTTCTCTGTGAATGAGTTAAGTTCCACTGTTTAGAAGTTCATCTCTACTCTGCTCAAAAATAGCAAAAGCATCATGGACATACTTCCTGTTAATATTAAACCCTGCTAACGCTAACAAAGAAACCTAGCAATGTTCCTCTGTGAAAAAAATAAACCTGAATATAACTTTCTCATTTTTAACACAGTACAACTAAAGGTGGAAAGAGACCGAGGGGCATGCCCAAGTTTGCTAAATCAGTTAATAATGGACGATTATCTTGATAGTAAAGAAATACTAAATAGGCTGGGCACGGTGGCTCAGGCTTGTAATCCTAGCACTTTGGGAGGCTGAGGCAGGCAGATCACGAGGTCAGGAGATTGAGACCATCCTGGCCAACATGGTGAAACCCAGTCTCTACTAAAAATGCAAAAATTAGCTGGGTGTATTGCCATGCACCTGTAATCCAAGCTATTTGGGAGGCTGAGGCCTGCCAAATTGCTTGAATCCAGGAGGCAGAGATTGCAGTAAGCCGAGATCACGCCACTGCACTCCAGCCTTGTGATAGAGCGAGACTCCATCTCAAAAAAAAAAAAAAATTAAATGAAATGGGGGGGCATTTTTAGAGTGTAAAGGAGTGGGCAGAACAGAAACTACAGAACTTTGTAATGTTAATTATAAAGATTATGGAGGAAAAAAACCTGAAGGGCCAAAAATAGGACTTTTAGAAGATGGCAGGAGCTAAAATACAGCTTGTGAATCTCCCTAAGTATCCCGTAAAAATCAGAGAAACGGCCAGGTGCAGAGGCTCACATTTGTAATCCCAGAACTTTGGGGGGCCGAGGCAGGCAGATCACTTGAGGTCAAAAGTTCAAGACCAGCCTGGCCAACATGGTGAAACCCTGTCTCTACTAAAAATACAAAAAATTAGCCAAGCATGGTGGCACACATCTGTAATTCCAGCTACTAGGGAGGCTGAAGCACGAGAATGGCTTGAACAGCAGGTGGAGGTTGCAGTGAGCTGAGATCATACCACTGCACTCCAGCTTGAGCATCAGAGGCTCTGTCTCAAAAAAAAAAAAAAATCAGAGAAACTAGAATTTTTCTAGCAAAACCACACACTGATGAACATCTACATGAAAATGAAGGGACAAGGCCCCTCATTCCCAAACCCAGAGAAGTGAACAAATAGAAACAAACCATTTACAGTTACAAAACTGGTTGGGAACAGGCACAATGGCTCATGCCTATAATTCCAGCACTTTGAGAGGCTGAGGCAGGAGGACTGCTTAAGTCCAGGAGTTTAAGACCAGCCTGGGCAAGGGAGTGAGACTTCATCTTTACTTTAAAAAAAAAAAAAAGCTAGTCTTGGCAGTGTGTGCCTGTAATCCAGTTACTCAAGAGGCTGAGGCAGGAGGACTGCTTGAGCCCAGAAAGTTGCAGTGATCTAGCCACTGCACTCCAGCCTGGCCAATGGAGCGAGATCCTGTCTCTGGAAAACAAAAAACAAAAACACTGGTGTGGTATAAGCATCTATGCAAGAGAAAGCAGGTAGAAGGAGAATGTCTAATGGATCTGACAAGAGGAGATTCCCCAATGTACTACATCCTTAATAAAAAGCACAGCAGCCCAATTTAGGAATATTAGCCAAAACAGAGGGTAGTTATGCTTATTGCAATTTGCAGATGAGTGAAAAAGGCCTATGATAAAGTCTGAAGAGAATGGAGCACATTCAAAACCATCACTGTCTAATAGAATTTGCTGTGGTAATGATACTGCTCTGTATGGGCAATGCCCAATATAATAGCCACTAGTCGTCACATGTAGCTATTAACCACTTGTAACATAGCTGGTATAGATGAGAAATCAAAAGTTTAAAGTTTATTTAAATTATTATTAAATAAAGTTTATTTAAATTTAGCTTTAAGTAGCCACACATGTAATTATTAGATCTGACTGGACAGCACAGTTCTAGCCCACACTGAGAAGAAACTGCTGAGAATAAACTCCAAACTGAAAACAGGGGTAAAGGGAGAAAAGGAAAAAGGTCCAAATAAAGATGAAAAACAGAAAGATGAACAAGAGAGCTCTGAAAGAATGAGACCTTTTTTTTTTTAATTTCATGAAAATAAAAAAAGAATAAGCTCTAGAGCCATAAAGCTACAAAGCTATCCTGGCCTACAAATCTCTCCTACCAATTCAGAAAATTAATTTCACATAAAATGAGCCAACAGAAAAGTACTATGATCAAATAATATGTAAAGTTATTATAAGAAAAAAGAATACAAAACAGAAAAACATAAGAATAAGGATCTAAACAACAGAAAATCAAAGTATCCAAAAAGACATATCCACCAAGAGATGAAAACTGTAAATTATTATTTCAAAGTGAGCCAAGAGAAATTAAGAAAAATACAAAAGATGTGGAATAACACAAATAAGAAATAATTACAGGTAGAAATGAGTTGGTAGAACTCAAGAAATAATTAGAAGATAAATCATTTCAGAAATGAAGACTAACCAGAAGATACACAAGAACGAATTAACACAGAAGATAATGCTTTAAGAGTAAACGAATGCTGAAAAAAAAAGGAGGAATAAGGAGGAAAGTTGTAATATAAAAAAGTAATTACATATGAGATCATAAGGATTTGCAATAAAGTGACAAAAAAGATACAAAAAGAAGATCCAACATACATATAACAGGAATCACCAAAGAAAGAAACCAAACCAATGGAATAAAATGGATAGTAGAAACTAGAATTCAAGAAAACTGTGCTGAAATTATTATCGAAATTTTTAAAAACTTGAAACCGTATCTTTAATGCGCATACCACACACCTGGAAAAAGTGAGCCAGAATGACCAACACCTGAACATATTTTGAACTTCTGTGAACAAGAAAAAAAAAATCTTTTGAACTTACAGGCAGAAAGAGGAAATTATTTATACCAAAAAAAAAAAGAATTAGACAGACTCTCATCAGACTTTGACAAAATTTTGTCAGAAAACAATAAAGTAAAATAAATGTAAGATATTTAAAGAAAACATAAACCAAGGATTTCATATATAGCCAAACTGAATTCAAATAGTCAGCCCTCTGAATCCATGAGTTCTCCATCTACGCATCCAAGAAACTGCAGATCAAAAAAAAATTTTAATGTCTGTACTGAACATGTACAGACTTTTTGTCATTATTCCCTAAATAACAGTGTATAACAACTATTTACATAGTATTACATTGTATTAGGTATTGTAAATAACAACTATTTACATAGTATTACATTGTATTAGGTATTATAAGTAATCAAGGGATGATTTAAAGTACACAGAAGGATACGTGTAGGCTATATGCAAATACCACACCATTTCATATCAGGGACTTGAGCATCTGCAGATTTCACTGTCCATGGGGGGTCCTGGAACCAATGTCCCAGATACTGAGGGACAATTGTATAGCAATGACAAAATGTTCTAAACTGCAAGAACCCTGGAAATTTTGTTCCCTTTTCCTTTTCCTGGAGGATATACTAGAGCATATGCTTCAGATGACCAAAATACCTCGAGAGACATCCACATTAATAAGAATCATGAAATATATTTAGTCATGTGTCACTTAATGATGGGGTATGTTCTGAGAAATGTGTCCTTACATGATTCCACTGTCATGTGACATCACAGTGTACTTATACAAACCTAGATAGTATAGCCTGCCACACCCCTAGGCTATATGGTATACAGGGTACAAAACTGTACAGCATGTTACTGTTTTGAATATTCTTGGCAACTTTAACACATGGTGTTTGTGTATCTAAACATAGAAAAGGTAAAGATACCGTATTATAATACTAAGGGACTCCCATTACATATGCAGTTCATCACTGACCAAAATGTCATTATGTGGAACATCACCGTATTTTTTTTTTTTTTTTTTTCTGGAGACAGCCTTGCTCTGTCACCCAGGCTGAAGTGCAGTGGCATAATCTCGGCTCACCACAACCTCTGCTTCCCAGGTTCAAGCGATTCCCCTGCCTCAGCCTCCCTAGTAGCTAGGATTACAGGCGTGCACCACCATGCCTGGCTATCTTTTTTGTATTTTTAGTAGAGACGGGGTTTCACCATGTTGGTCAGACTGGTCTTGAGCTCCTGACCTCAGGTAATCCACCCGCCTCGGCCTCCCAAAGTGCTGGGATTACAGGCGTGAGCCACCGCGCCCAGCTGGAGCATCACTGTATTTTCTAAAAGAACTGAGAATGGTGGTAATAAGAGAGAAAGTATATTAGGTGACTGCTTTATGTACTTGATAATATAGATACAATTATCAAAATTGAGGAGAGGGAGGGTGGTGACAGCATATAAATAGCAGATTATGTTTCTTGTCTTGTTATTAACTGAGAGTAAAATGCTAGGAAAAAAGATGATGAGGAAAGGAGGTTTCTAGTTCATTTCATTATTGCTCAGAGTAAAAAACCAACACATAATACCCCTCCACCCCAAAAGAGAAGGAAATTAGAATACCATATAAAGGTATTAATATAATGGTAACCACCAGAACAAAAACACAAATTGTACTGGTGGTGCGTGGTGTGTTAACTGTTAAGTTGGGAACTACTTTCCCAGATCCCATTCACTGTATGGTTCTGGGTTAGAGTTGGTCTAAAGGGTAATTTGTACAGGCTTTCTATCCCTAATCCAAAAATCTGAAACCTACAACACTCTAAACTCCAAACTCTCAACAACATGTTGATCAACAACATGACTCTCAAAGGGAAATGCTCATTTCAGATTAGGGATGATCATGGTGAGTAAAATGCAAATATTCTAGAACCCAAAAATATCTGAAATCCAAAACACTTCTGGTCCCAAGCATTTCAGATAAGGGATTCTCAACCTGTATAAAATTTGTTTGAAATGTGGAAGTGAAGCAGCAGCTATTTTTCTGAAGGTTTTCACACTAAGATACAATGAGAGACAGATACAAAGCACCCAGAAAGTTCCAGCTTTTACTCTCTTTCACTCTACCTCCAGCTCTTTCTTTGGACCAGTGGTCACTTTGCTGACCAATACTAGCCCAAACCTACCACCAGATGCTTGGGTGCAAACCTACAGGGCTTTGTAAGACAAACCTTACATGGCAAGAGCTTCCCACAGTGCCCTCTTCAAGCTCCTCCTTCATAATCTCACTTCAGTGGCTGGATATACTTAACTTCTCAGACTTCCCAAACCCCTCCAACTTATCTACCCATTGTCATTGATTTGGACGATCTGGTTAGTGGACTCCCCTGATCCTCCAATTCCCCGTTCTAGATACTCACCTCACTTAATCCCCTCAAAACTGTATACAATCTAATTTCTACAATAAATTCCTTATCATTACACAGTCTGAATGCTGGTCTGAATAAATCTTTCTAAATACAAAAATATACGTTGAGGCCAAGGCACACAATCGAAACCAGCCTGGCCAACATCGTGAAACTCCACCTTTACCAAAATACAAAAAAATTAGCCGACCATGGTGGTGCATACCTACAGTCCCAGCGACTTGGGAGGCTGAGGCATGATAACTGCTTCAACCCAGGGGGCAGAGGCTGCAGTGAGCTAAGCCCCACTGCACTCCAGCCTGGGCAACAGAGCAAGACTCTGTCTCAAAAAGTGTGTGTGTCTGTGTGTGTGTGTGTGTGTACGTGTATATATGTGTATGTATTTATATATGCTGAAAGAGCAAATAGCATGAACACAGTGACACTTAAATAAAAGACATGTATAAAATTAAATGTAATGTAAAACCAAAAAATGAATCAAAATTCATTAAACGATAGAATAATCTCCAAGATATATCTTAAGTTAGAAAAAAAAAAACAAGATGGAGAAAATATACACAGTATGTCCCATTCATCTAAGAAGAGGGAGGAGATAGAAATATATGTTTCTTATATTAAGAAACAAAACAAAACAGCAGAAGAATGAAATGCTCAAAAAAGTTAGTGGTTGCCTTTAGGAAATGAAAGGAAATAAAGTAGAAGTGACAAGGATAGAATCCATATTCTATATGGAATACATATTGTTTTTGTAGATTTCATTTTAGAACTATGTAACTTACATAAACATAAAATTAAAATTTTAAGAAGTCTAGAAATCAAAAATAAACAAATGAACTGAAATCTGTATCTAATTCTTTAATGGTATAATCATAAAGAAAGGAACTAAATAATTCTGTGGTATTTTAATTCCATCACTCCTAGTGTCTCTAAAAACCCAAGACTTTCAGCATGGGAAATAAAAGTAATGGTAAAGTAAAGCACCTGTAGTCTTGAATTTGAAATAGAAGTATCTATATGAAGTCAAGATATTTTATTTTGTATTTTAAAACATATACTTCTACTTCTGTCCACTGAAAATGCCTAGAAACAATGACCAATCCCACAGTAATGACTAATGACCAATCCCATAGTAATCCTCACTCAGTTGTAATCTTGAACTACCATTTCCCAGTAAAAGGAATCTGAACTCCTTTAGGAAATGGCTGCTTCTACGTCTGGAGGTAAAAACACACACACATACACACATACACACAAAGGACATAATGACCCTGGAACATCTTGTCATACCAGACAGCAGCACTGACTAATAAGGGTCAAGTCAAAAATGGTTAGGAATGAATTTTAAAGAGGTCCCCACTGGCCAAAAGTGTAATAATTTGAACATTGTTAAGGACAGCAATTTACTGAAACAGATTAAATATATTTAAATCCATACTACTGTTTCCAAGTAGGACAGAGTAATTTACTGCAAAACAATAGCTCCCACCACAAACTTAATAATTCTAACAAAAGATGAAATATAAAAATCATCTGTTTGAAGAATTCAGAGAGCTACTGAAGGAATAGGGATTAGTAACACTAAGATTCCAAAAAGAGTGAGCTATAACGAGATAAGGGGATCTTCTGCAGCTGCTTTTCCCCTGGGACATTTGCAGATTCTGGTCAGGAAAAGAGATTGAGAAATAAGGCTTTTTTTCCCAGGCAATGTATCTCTATTGGAAGAAGAAACCATCAGAGATTCTGGTGTTCACTGAGGGCTAGATTGGCAAAACTGAAGACGTGAGGGAATCTCAAATGCCCCCATGAGTGGAAGAGTGTAAAAAGGCTAAGCTAAAAACTTCTGAAAAGCAGAATTTGAAAGCCTTGCAGCTTCAAGACGACAAAAGAGTTCAGAACCTGCTAGTGGAGACCTTAGTAAATACAGTTCTCAGTGATAAGCCCTGGAAGGCTGTGTCTTCTACAAACAGGAGCAAATTACAGCAACTGGAAACCTTGGTGAGCTACTAGTAGGTGTGTAACTCAGCACTTACCTTGGAAACTGGCATTATCTGCTGAAATTGGCATTATCTGTTAAAAGTGAACACACACACACATTCAGCAATTTCACTAGATATATATACCCAACAGAAATGTATCTATTTTCACCAAAAGACAGGCACAACGTTTTATAGCAGCATGTTTTATAATTTCCAACAACTGGAACAATCCAAATGTCAACAGCATAAATGGTTTATAAAAACTGGTATAGTCATACCATGAAAAAATACACTACAATTGTGAGCTTAATTTCACAAATACAATACTGACAGAAGTCAGAACAAGATATACTGTATGATGTTACATAAATTTCAAAACCATGCTAAATTCATCCCATGATTTCAGAAGTCAGGATAGCTCCCTGGAAGACAGTGACTGAAAGGAAACACGAGGAGGACTTCTAGATTCACAGCATTGTTTTATTTCTTGCTCTGGATACTGTTTACACTGGTGTGTTTACTTTGTGAACATTTAACTGAGCTGTGTATTTACAATTTGTGCCCTTTTCTATACACATAACAGAAAGTTTGCTAAATATATGCTTAAATCCATGAATGCATAATGATAATAAAAAACAAAAACAAATTGGCCATTTGGTGGATACAGAGAAATCGTGGTAGACACTGAGGTGCTACCCAGTTCCTCCTTCAAAAAAGGACTTGCCTTAAATGCTGGGACTGCTGTCAGTCAGCCCCTTCAGGGAATGCCTCACCTATAGGCAACAACCCTGTTCAAGGTCATATCCTTCCCAAGATAACCCACATCCAAGGACTAATTGATATGGCAATATAAAGGCCTGGACACCTCAGCCACCGCAATTCTGGGCAACTCAGAAGAGCCATTCTTGCCCCAGGCTCCCATTCTCGCTCCAGGCTCCCAGTGGGGGTTGGCCAAAGCTGGTGTTGGGCCTCCACTGCATTTGCCCAGTGCTCCTCACTCCCAGTTGTTGATTTCAAAGAAAAAAAGATAACAAAAAAGCTGATTAACTTCCAATTGAAGACTAAGTTTGAAAGCTAGAGAACCTCTGAAAACAGAGACTCTCCTCTCCTGCAGCAGGAGGGCAGAGAGACCTAAGGACCAGAACCAGCACTTAAATTATCGCTCATTTATTATACTTCTATATCTCAGAGATATACAGGTTGGATGGATGGACGGAAGGACCGACAGACGGACAGACAGACAGATAGATTAGGTATCTAAATCTATATGTGTTGAGTTTCAAAGGTTGAACTCCCAAAGGCAGCAGGTCACCTATGCCCAGATCAGGGACCCGGCTGGGAAAGAACAAGATTCTGACACATGGAATGGAAACATCTGGGTTGGCGCTCCCAAAAATCTTGTCTCCCCAGATTCCTGAACCTTCTGCCAAAAACCAGTGAGCCTGGAAGAGAACCCCAAGCCTCAGATAAGATTGAGACCCCAACCAAAACCCTGATTTCAGCCTGATGAGAACCCAGCTAAGCAATGCCCTGACTCCTGACCCACAGAAACTGTAAGATAGTAATTTTGTGAGTTTTAGGCTACTGTTTGTGGTAGTTTGTTACACGGCAATAGAAAACTAGAACAACTACCAAACCTGAATCTGTAATGTAAACTCTTGTGGGCTTCAGATGTGTTATCCAAATGTCCATTTGGTTTCTGCACATGGATAACTTGTAGGCACTTCAAACTCAACATTTCCAAAGCTTAATTCATAATCTTCCTACCATGTTTCCTGTCTTAGTAAATAATACCACAATCTCCAGTGTCAGCAACACCATATGGAACAGAAGACCTGCCCAGCTGAACCTGTTCTCTCAGATGTCCCATGTTGGACATCTGAGAATCTTCATGATACTTTGTTCCCTTTACTTCATCTCCCTTTAGTCAGAGGAATTTTAAAAATATATTTTGGCCTCCACCTTTACCCATTTCTCAACTTGCTCAGAAGCCAGGCAGGGAAGGAAGAAAAGTGGTACTCAGATCTACCAGGCTCCTACTAACAGCACCAAATCCTATGAAACAGAAAAAAAAAAATCAAGATTAAGGAGTTCTAAGTAACCAAGAATTTATCAGATGAGGTGGTCAGGGGAAGCTCTCTGAAGATGTGACATTTGAGCAGAGACCTAAAAGTAGTAAAAAAAATGGGAAGACCAGCAATGGGATTAGCGGTTGACACCTCTAATTCCAACACTTTGGGAAGCCGAGGCAGGCGGATCACATGAGGTCAGGAATTTGAGACCAGCCTGGCCAACATGGGGAAACCTCGTGAAACCAAAAAATACAAAAATTAGCCAGGCATGGTGGTACATGCTTGCAGTCCCAGCTACTCAGGAGGCTGAGGTGGGAGAATTGCTTTAACCCGGGAGACAGAAGTTGCAGTGAGCCAAGATCACACCACTGCACTCCAGCCTGGGCAACAGAGTGAGACCCTGTATCAAAATAAATGAATGAACGAATGAATGAATGAGAATGGGAAGACCCATGCAAAGATCTAAAGAAGAGCATTCACGGCAGTAGTTGCAAGTAAAATGGGTCTGATGTTGGGTGTGGCATGTTCAAAACCTACCAAGAGGGCCAATGTGGTTAACCCAAAGGCAACAAAAGAGTTTCTAGGGGATGCCGTCAGAGATTCAAGAAGCAGGAGTCAGATCATGAAAAGCCTTATAGGCCATTTTAAGAACTTTGAATTTATTTTGAATTTGATGATGTTGCAGATTATATTTTCCAACTGTCAAGTATCTCTCATCCCACTTGCTTTCCTGAAATAAGACTTTGCCACTCCCTCATTAGGAAAAGAAATTTATTTTTCTACCTCCTTTCATCTAGCAGGTCCCGTGACTATTCTGACCAGTAAAATACGGCTGAAAGGCACACTGTGTAGTTCCAGGCCACAACCCTTAATTGGTCTGACAGTTTTCATTTCCCTCTTCCTAGAAGTCAGCTGCCATGTAAAAAATGGGACTACTCTGAGATGAGCATGCTGTGAGAAGCCGAGGCCACACACAAAGATTCTGAAGAATGGGATGCCATTCTGGAGAGAGAGGCCAAGAAGCACTGATGGGCCAGACATGTGACTGAAGAAGCCATAATGGAAGGAATTCTCCAGTGTCAGCAACACCATATGGAACAGAAGAACTGCCCAGCTGAACCTGTCATGAATTCCTGACCCCCAAAAATTGTGAGCACAATAAAATGGTTGTTTTTAGGCTACAAGGCTTTGGAGTAGCTTATTATACAGCAATAGATAACCAAAAGACGGGAAGAAGGCACTGAAGGAATTTAAGCAAAGGAATGACATAATCCGATTTATGTTTTTAAAAGGACCCTCTTGTTGCTCTATGTTAGAAAACAGTCTTACTCAAGGGAGGATGGTAGCTTAGTCAAGCAGGTAAGAACAGAAGAGAAAGTAGTGAGATGTTATAATAGATTTAGAAGGGGGATGTTTATTTAAAACGGTAAGCTGATTCTGAAGTTAATTTAGAAGAATAAACTTGTGTGAATATCAAAGAAATTTTTGAAAAACAAGAACAAGGCCAGGCGCGGTAGCTCACGTCTATATAATCTCAGCACTTTGGGTGGCCGAGGAGGGCAGATCATGAGGTCAGGAGATCAAGACCATCCCAACTAATACGGTGAAACCCCGTCTCTACTAAAAATCCAAAAAAAAAATTAGCCGGGCATGGTGGTGGGTGCCTGTAGTCCCAGCTACTCAACAGGCTGAGGCAGGAGAATGGCGTGAACCTGGGAGGCGGAGCTTGCAGTGAGCCGAGATCGTGCCACTGCACTCCAGCCTGGGCGACAGAGCAAGACTCCGTCTCAAAAAACAAAACAAAACAAAGCAAAAAAAGAAAAACAAGAACAAGAGACATGACCAAGCACTGAAATATACTGTTAAGCTCTTATAACACAACCTGTACAAGTATAAATTAATTTCAGTCACAGAAAAGATACTCCTATTTACACAGAAATTAATATAATAAAGGTGGCTTTTCAAATCAATGGTAAAGAATGGATCAGTCAATACAATGATGCCACATCAAAAAGAAAAGACTAATTAATTCACACCAAATTTTAAAATATATGGGCGCTGCCAGGTGTGGTGGCTCATGCCTGTAAAACCAGCACTTTGGGGAGGCTGAGGAAGGAGGATCACTTGAGCCCAGGAGTTTCGCACCAGCCTGGGCAAAAAAGTGAGACCCTGTTTCTACAAAAAAAAAAGCATTTAAAAATTGGCTGGGGGTGGTGGTATGCACCGGGAGTCCCAGCTACTTGGGAGGCTGAGGTGGGAGGATATCTTGAGCCCGGGAGGTTGAGGCTGCAGTGAGCCGTAATTGTACCACAGCACTCCAGCTTGGGCGATAGAACAAGACCTGTCTCAAAGAGTGTGTGTGTGTGCGTGCGTGCGTGCGATTAAGAAAAAACAAAGCCATAAAACTATTAGGACAAATACTAAAGAATAATTTAATAATACTGGAGTGAGAAAGATTTTCCTAAGCAAGACAAACACACAGCACCTATAATAAAAACAATGATATTTGCCTACAAGAAAATGTATAAATTCTATAACAAAAAGACACTGCTAATAAAGAAACAAACAGGAGGTAAAAGAATGTACAATTAGCTACCAAAAAGTTTACATAACTAATAGATAAGGTTGTCTTGTCTATTAATAAGAATATTTATTGGAAAAACTTCAAGAAATAAGGGGCAATGCAAAGATAAGTGATCGGTCAATATATAAAAATATGACCATCTCATTAATAATTTTTTTTTTTTTTTGAGATGGAGTCTCACTCTGTTGCCCAGGCTGGAGTGCAGTGCGTGCTCTCGGCTCACTGCAAGCTCCGCCTCCCAGGTTCACGCCATTCTCCTGCCTCAGGCTCCTGAGTAGCTGGGACTATAGGTGCCTGCCACCACACCCGGCTAGTTTTTTGTATTTTAGTAGAGACCGCGTTTCGCCGTGTTAGCCAGGATAGTCTCGATATCCTGACCTCGTGATCCGCCCACCTTGGCCTCCCAAAGTGCTGGGATTACAGGCGTGAGCCACTGCACCCAGCCTCATTAATAATTTTTAAAGTGCAAAATGAAATTAGANTTTGAGATGGAGTCTCACTCTGTTGCCCAGGCTGGAGTGCAGTGCGTGCTCTCGGCTCACTGCAAGCTCCGCCTCCCAGGTTCACGCCATTCTCCTGCCTCAGGCTCCTGAGTAGCTGGGACTATAGGTGCCTGCCACCACACCCGGCTAGTTTTTTGTATTTTTAGTAGAGACCGCGTTTCGCCGTGTTAGCCAGGATAGTCTCGATATCCTGACCTCGTGATCCGCCCACCTTGGCCTCCCAAAGTGCTGGGATTACAGGCGTGAGCCACTGCACCCAGCCTCATTAATAATTTTTAAAGTGCAAAATGAAATTAGACCACATTTGTAACCACATTTTTCACAAAAAAAGGTAATATTGGAACACACATAAGAAAATAATTATGCCTAGAATGAGGAGGAAAAAACCTAGAGCCAAATTAAAAATATGAGGTCATTGTATTTGAGAGGTAAGAATAAGATGATTTTTAAAAATTTTACTTTTATGAGTTTCTCTTCTTTTCAATTAGATACATTACTTTCACACAATTGGGGAAAACCCCTTTTTAAAAACATTTCTTGCTATATTATAGAAATCTTTGGGTATAATGGAAGAAATGTAAAGCTAAACTGCACGAAGAAATATAATTATCATCTCTGTTAACAAACTATCAGCAACTTAAGATATAAGATTTCAAGAAACAAGAGGATTTAGCAAAAGAAGGCATAACATTAAGCAAAGCACTCTGTGAACAATGGTTAATTTGTTTCTAGTTTCACTTAGAAAATTCTTCAAAAGGTCACAGGCTAAAATTTTTGCCCCTGTGTACATTCTACTCATTTTCTAAAAGGCCCCTTAGACCATAATGGGGGTGGGGTTTACATTAAAATTCACATAAGTTTTCATCTAAATGAGAGAAAAAACAAAGAAAATAACCATGCTGGGGGAAAGTGCCCAAGTACATCAGCTCTAGACACCAGGTAACAAACATAAACCAGGAAGAAGCCCACACGATACAGAATTAAGTCCTCCTCCCAATAATCAGGGGAGTGAACTTGGAAGCACATCATTCCCTGCCCCAGTAAAGCTTTCAGATATAGCCCCAGCCAATAGCTTGACTGCAACCTCAAGAGACCCTGCTCCACAGGCATCCAGCTAAGGTACTCCTATCCTTCCTGACCCATAGAAACTGTGGGATAATAAATGTCTGTTGTTTTAAACTGCTAAGTTTTGAAGTAATGTGTTTTGCAGCAATAGATAACTAACACACTGCAAGTCTAAGTGCTGGAGAGTCAGAAAGCACCAATTACTCCCAAGAAAAGAAAAACAAGACTTTATCCCAACAGATCCCTGCTGGCTACAGAAAGGATAACATTTAAATTCTAACTAAAAGGCCATCAATAATGTCCCTGAAGAAACAGCACCAATACCAACACTGCAGTAAGAAAAAAAGGAAGAATATTTCTTTTATTAATATCTAAAATCACTATCCTTCCTAGATGTCTCTCAACTGAGAGAATAGAATTTCTGGTAAATATTTCAGATACTTTAAAAAAAAAAAAAAAAAAAAAAAAACAAGACTAAACACCTTCTATGTGTCAGGCATTATGCTGGGTACTACAGATACAACCATAAAGTTAAGCCTGCTCTCTGCCCCAACAATACCTTTAAAAAAAAATTTGTGCATATGAGATTTACAAGATGATATCATGGGATGTGTGTAGACAGTAAAATGGTTACTATAGTGAAAACATATCAGTGTGTGTGTGTGTGTGTGTGTGTGTTATGAGCAGTTAAATTACTTAATAAAAATCCCTAATACAATTTTATTAACTATAGTCTTCATGTTATACCTAAGCTCTCCAGACTTCTTTATTCTACATATCTGCTATTTTGTTATCTATATAACCCAATTTTCTTCCTCCTCCTGCCCAAGGTAACCACTGTTTTATTCTCTATCTCTGTATATCTGACTTTTTAAAAACATTCCACATAAGTGAGATTTATTTTTTATTTTATCTTATCTTATCTTATCTTATTTTATTTTTGAGACGGAGTCTCGCTCTGTCACCCAGGCTGGAATGTAGTGGCCGGATCTCAGCTCACTGCAAGCTCTGCCTCCCAGGTTCACACCATTCTCCTGGCTCAGCCTCCCGAGTAGCTGGGACTACAGGCGCCCGCCACCTCGCCTGGCTAATTTTTTGTATTTTTTAGTAGAGACAGGGTTTCACCGTGTTCGCCAGGATGGTCTCGATCTCCTGACCTTGTGATCCACCCGTCTCGGCCTCCCAAAGTACTGGGATTACAGGCTTGAGCCACCGCGCCCGGCCCATAAGTGAGATTATATAGTATTTTTCTTTTTGTGTGTGGTCTATTTCACTTAGCATAAGGTCCAACCATATTGTGGCAAATGACAGAATATCCTTCTTTTTAAAGGCTGAATAACGTTCCATTGTATAAACACACACATACACATTTTCTTTATCAATTTGCCATCAACAGACATTTCAGCTGTTTTCGTATCTTGGCTACCTTGGGAATAACACTGCAATGAACACGGGAGTGCAGACACCTTTATGAGGTGATTTCAACTCCTTCAAGTATCCACCTTGAAGGGGGACTTGCCCTAGCTATACTTTTGAAACACAAAATTTCTATAAAACAAGGATTTTAAGTGATAACTGATTCTAAGGATATATTGTTTTATTATAGAGTTGACACAAAATTTTTGTCTTTATAAAATTACTTGCTAGGGATCTTCTATTTGATCATCCAAGATAACAATATTGCTATAAACAATCACTAATTAGCACTTACTGAGCACAAGTACCAGGCACTAAACACATTATACACCTCATTGAATCCCACAATTGTCATTATCTCAATTAATCTCTCAGTCTGAGTCTCTGCCACTCTCCTTTTATTCTCCCACCACTTTCCTTATTCATACTTTCAGAGATGCCATCCTGAACCCCATAGCAGTAAGCTGCCTTGACCTCCCCTACATGATTCTTATTACTGTAATTACATAACCAGATGATACGTTGTTTAAAATCCACTGTTGTGCTAGAATGTAAATTCCATGGGAGCAGGGCAGGTATCTTTCTTGTAATCATTTTATCCCCTATGGTCAGGAGTTTTAAAAGGCAATTAGTACACGCTTGCTAAGGAAAGAAAAACGCACAGCCTCTTGCTGCCCTCAACAACCACCTTTTTACTGCCTAGGGCAGTATGCTTCTAACTGTTGTCCAAGAACAAGTGGTCTCTGCGAGTCTACCAACCAGTCTACAGATAGTTTGGTCATCTCAGAGGAAGAGACCCATCAACGATTACCTTCACCTGTGTTTTACAAACTTGAACTGTAAAATAGTATTTCTACAATAATCCTACTTCCTTACTTCATTACTTCCTTAACGAGTGAAAATCTCTATAACATAAACCAGCAGCCTCTTTCCTTTATCTTGCTTCCAAGTCCGACAATCAGACATATGTCTTCCCAGGCAACCAACCCCGCAATATTTTCTGGAACAAACTAATATTCAAAGAAAAGACAGACATTTAGAAAGCCTCCAACAATAAAGTTAGTTCTCCACCAACTTACCCTACCCCATGCACATGAGCTTCCAATTATCTCACATTTAAGAGTAGAGGCCGGGCACGGTGGCTCATGCCTGTAATCCCAACACTTTGGGAGGCCGAGGCTGGTGGATCACGAGGTCAGGAGATCGAGACCATCCTGGCTAACACGGTGAAACCCTGTCTCTATTAAAAATACAAAAAATTAGCCGGGCGTAGTGGTGGACGCCTGTAGTCCTAGCTACTTGGGAGGCTGAAGCAGGAGAATGGCGTGAACCCAGGAGGCGGAGCTTGCAGTGAGCCGAGATCGCGCCACTGTACTCCAGCCTGGGTGACAGAGCGAGACTCCTTCTCAAAAAAAAAAAGAGTAGATCTGCATTTTTTTCCAGCTTCAGGTATAATTGACAAAAATTATAATTTAAGATCTACATGGTAATTTAATAAATGTATACATTCTGAAATGATTACCACCATCGACACATCCATCATCACAGTTACTGTGTGTGCATGTGTGTGTGTAAAACATTTAAGATCCAAGACTAGGCCAGGTGCAATGACTCATGCTATAACCCCAGCATTTTGAGAGGCCTGAGGCAGGCCAATCACTTGAGGACAGGAGTTTGAGACCAGCCTGGCCAACCTGGTGAAACCTCATCTCTACTAAAAACACAAAATTTAGCCATGCATGGTGGCACATGCCTGTAATCCCAGCTACTTGAGAGGCTGAGGCACAAGAATTTCTTGAACCCAGGAGGTGGAGGTTGCAGTGAACTGAGATAATGCCACTGCACTCTAGCTTGGGTGACAGATTGAGACGCTATCTCAAAAAACAAACAAACAAAACTTCGATATTTAAAGTGAAAACAGCTCAGAATCATCAGGTATAAGTAAACCTTATTAACATGAAAGAAAAAGAACCAAGAAAACACAATTAATTTTGAGAAAAAAGATAATGAGGAAAGAGAAGAAAACTTCAAAAAAAGGTAAATTATTAGTATCTTAAAAAATACTTAAAAATGTAAAGAATGCTGCCTGTGATCCCAGCACTTTGGGAGGCCAAAGCGGGCGGATCACGACGTCAGGAGATTGAGACCATCCTGGCTAACACGGTGAAATCCCGTCTCTACTAAAAATAACAAAAAAAAAAAAAATTAGCCTGTAGTCCCAGCTACTTGGGAGGCTGAGGCAAGAGAATGGCGTGATCCTGTGAGGCGGAGCTTGCAGTGAGCTGAGATTGCGCCACTGCACTCCAGCCTGGGCGACAGAGCGAGACTCCATCTCAAAAAAAAAAAAAAAAAAAAAAATTAAAGAATACTATTTTTAAAATAGAGAGCAGGCCAGGTGCAGTGGCTCACACCTGTAATCTCAGCACTTTGGGAAGCCCAGACAGGCAGATCACCTGAGGTCAGGGGGTCGAGACCAGCCTGGCCAACATAGTGAAACTTCGTCTCTACCAAAAATACAAAAATTAGCCAGGTGTGGTGGCAGGCACCTATAATCCTAGCTACTCAGGAGGTTGAGGCAGGAGAATCAACTTGAACCCGGGAGGTGGAGGTTGCAGAGTGCCGTGATCGTGCCACTGCACTCCAGTCTGGGTGACACAGTGAGACTCCGTCTTAAAAATATAAAATTAAATATAAAGTAAAATAATAAATTAAATTAAAATTAAGAGAGCATAAGAACAAAAGAGAACATTCGGAATGTTAAATATACAGTGCAGTATGTTGGGAATCCCCAAGATCATCCACAGGTTCAGTGTTCTCTAGAAGGGCTCACCAGGACTCAGCATACAGTCATATTCATAGCTATGATTTATTACGCAAAATAATACAAAGCAAAATCAGCAAAATGAAAAGCTAAAAATGGGACAAGGTCCAGAAGAAACCAAGTGCAAGCTTCCAAGTGTTATCTCCCAGTGGGACCACACAGAACATGCTAAATTCTTTTAACAATGAGTTGTGACAACACATGTGAAATATTGCTTACAAGGTAAGTTCATTAGATACTTAGTGCTCAGGGTTTTCACCAGGGGCATCCTCTGCCTAAAACATACCAAATTCCAGGCACCCAGAAGGAAAACAGTCATTCAGCATAAACTACATTACACATACCATTTTAAGTACAATGAGCTATTCTTATCAGGGAATGGCAGGAACCCTTTCAAAATCCAAGCTCCCAGATATCAGCCAATCGCCAAGCTTCGGAGCACGCCTTTCTAAAGATAATAGTCGTAAGGCCTGTTATGTTAACTTTGCACAGATAAAAGAAAACAGGCCGGGCGCAGTGGCTCACGCCTATCTATAATTCCAGCACTTTGGGAGGCCAAGGCTGGCGGATCACGAGGTCAGGAGATTGAAACTATCCTGGCCAACATGGTGAAATCCCGTCTCTACTAAAAATACAAAAATTAGCTGCACGTGGTGGCACGCACCTGTGGTCCTAGCTACTTGGGAGGCTGAGGCAGGAGAATCGCTTGCACCCGAGAGGTGGAGGTTGCAGTGAGCCGAGATCGTGCCACTGCATTCCAGCCTGGCTAACAACCAGACTGTGTCTCAAGAGAAAAAAGCAGACAGACAGGACAGAACAGGACAAGACAAGACAAGACAAGACAAGGGAAAAGAAAAGAAAAAAAAAGAAAAGGGAAAGAAAGAAAACATTAAGGAGTTGGACGATAAAGTCAAGATTTTTCTACAAAAAAAAAAAAAAGACCATAAAAGAAAAAACATGTAAAAAATTACATGAGTAATCAATTCCAACATGTGAAAAAAAGAAAAAATTAATAAATAAGATAGGAAGACATTGCCAAAGAATAATACAAGAATTTTTCCAGATCTGAAGAGTCTCTAAACTAAGTAAGACCCATTTGGTATCCCAGTATGTTATTACTGAACTGTAGAACAGCAAGGACAAAGGAAAAAAAATTCCAAGGATTCTAGAAAGGAAAAAATAAACAGATTGCTGACAATGCAACAGAAATCAGAATGGCATTGGGGTTAGCAATAATCTCAGCGATAAACTAAAAGGCAAAGGAGGAATTCTTTCCAAATTCTGGGGAAAAAAATTTTTTCATATTAGAATACTTAGACAAATTATCAAATTTTTTTTTTCAAAAAAGGCAGAATAAAGACATTTGCAAACATTAAAGGTCTCAAAATTTATCTCCTTTGTACTTTTTTTTTTTTTCTGAGCAAGCTAGTGGAAGGTGTGCTGTAAATGAATGGGATCCACAAAACAAGGAAATAAACACAGGAGACAAGCAATGGGAATTTCCAAAATGATGCTGAAGGGAGAACCCAGGAGGATAGCCGCACACCTGGCACAGCAAGCAGTCAATTCTAAACAGGAGCATGGGAGGAAATCCTCAAGGAAAACGGTCACATTGGACAGATTAACAGGTTTGACCCTGTGTGAAAAACTGTACTGAGAACGTGTTAATGATGTAAAGAAATAACAATAGGTACACAAAAACTGAAGCAAATAAAAAAAAGAAGACAGACTAAATGAGACTTATTAAATTTAGGAGACACAAAAAGTTGTACCAGAAAGTAAACTTAATCACAGTACAGTTCTTGGCTCAGCCTCAAACAATATTACATACATCTAATTGTACTCCCAGAAGAAAATACAAATACAGAAAAGAAACAATATTTGAAAAGGTAATGGCTATTTTTTAGACCTGTTAGACAACAACACATGTCAGTCCCAAGAAGTCCCAAAACTCAAAGCAGAATAAATAGAGATCTATATACCTACAAACATTTTGGTGAAACTACAGAACTAACAACAAAAAGGAGACCTAAAAAAAAAAAAAAACAACTGGAGAGAAAATATCACCTATAAAATAAAGGCAATTATGTCAACTGAATTCTCAACGGCTATGATAGCAGACAGATAGTGAAATAGTATCTTTAACATACTGAGGGAAACATAACTGTCTGGAATTCTATATATCCAGCAAAACTATCATTCAAGAATAAGGGAGAAACAAAGATACACTAGTCTCCCATTATCCATGGGGTATAAATTCCAAGACCCCCAGTGGACGCCTGAATCCAGAGATAGTACCGAACCCTATATACACACTATGTTTTTTCCTACACATACATGCCTATAAAAAAGTTTAATTTATAAGACACAGTAAGAGATCGACGATAATAACTAACTTTAAAAAAAGAACAATTATAACAATATGCCAGCATCACTACTCTTGCTCCTTGGGGCCATTAATATGTAAAATAAGGATTAATTGAACACAAGCACTACAATATTATGACAGTCAATCTGATAAATGAAATGGCTACTAAGGACTAACAGGCAGGTACCATACACAGTGTGGATACACTGGACAAAGGGATGATTCGCATCCCAAGTAAGACGAAGCAGGACTGTGTGAGATTTCATCACACTAATCAAAACGGCATGCAGGTTTAAACTTACGAATTGTTT
This sequence comes from Rhinopithecus bieti, assembly GCF_001698545.2. Taxonomy (NCBI): domain Eukaryota; kingdom Metazoa; phylum Chordata; class Mammalia; order Primates; family Cercopithecidae; genus Rhinopithecus; species Rhinopithecus bieti. The sequence continues at coordinate 4,248,418 of NW_016809913.1, forward strand.
ATTTCTGGAATTTTCCATTTAACATTTTCACACTGCAGTTGACTGTGGGCAACAATCCATGGAAAGCAAAACTGCTGATAAGTTGGGGGGGCAGCGGTGGGGGCTACTGTATTTTCAAAGAAAGGAAAGTTAAGAGCAATTACTGCAACAGACCCTCATCTAAAGAAATTCTAAAAAACATGCTTCAAGCAGAAGTAAAATGAACCCAAAAGTAAATTCTGAGATTCAAAGCGTAAAAAATTGAAACAGCTGAATAAAAGGCACATAAGAAAATGACAGAGCTGGGTGTGGTGGTTCACACCTGTAATCACAACACTTTGGGAGGAGGCAGGCAGATTGCTTGAGCTTAGGAGTTCAAGACTAGCCCCTGGGTAACATAGCAAGACCCTGTATCCACAAAAAAAAAAAAAAAAAA